>NW_028263391.1:3509423-3821804 GCF_051168715.1 Poecilia mexicana | reverse complement strand
TCTGGCCTGATTAATGACAGGTCAGCCCCGGCAACGGAGGAGACTACTCACTTGCGTTAGCTTCAGAGAGGCTAACGAGTAGCATACCAAGGTTGGTCGCCCATTGGATTGTCTACTTCCTCTGCTGTCCATTAGACCAGATAGGCTGGCGTTAGTTTTGAAAAAGCTAACTATTAGCAAAACAGAGCTGGTTACCCATGGGGAATCAAATTTTTGAGAGTTTGAGCGACCAAAAATAAATCCCAGCTGATCGAGAAAAATCGGCCAATTCCAACCTCCAGGGGATAGATTGATGCATCTCTGATTATAACAGTTTAATAAAATTACCTATTCCCTCAGACAAAAGTAATGTAGATTATTTCTAATAGGGAAAGACTGCTTTTACTCACACAACAGCCCATTACAACTCAAGTGGAGCTACAAGTGCGTACACAGATGCAAATTGTATCACTAAACAATAATGGATTATGTGTTTAGTAACGCCTTCTAAAGCTGAGATTATCTCTCAGAGTCTGCTGTGAGCATCACCAGCCTCACTGCCAGCACTCAAGTGTAGAGCGCTAAGAAAAACATTGTTTTTCCTCGCAGCCACCAATAAAAACACAGCTCTAAAGTCTGCTCTCGCCCTCTCAATTGGCTGCGATACCCTGCCAAAAATATTAGGCTGATTGGTTGTTGCTAAGCAGTCGGCTCGCTGAGAGGGTGGAAGCTTTCCGCGGCCTTCGCTCGGCCAGCCCCCCGCCCGTCCCCGTCCGCCCTGGCAAGTTGCACTATGAATGTTAAAGTGATCTAAAAGTCACCGAGATCACCGAGTTCATCTCCAGAGATAAAAAGATTTCATTCTCAGAGTGCGATCAAAGGCTTTTGTGAGCTCTTGGTACGTCAAATAAAGGATGAAGGGTTGTGTGTGTGTGTGCCAGGGTGAGTGTCCATGCTCTAGTATAACAGTTATGTATCTGCGCAGAGAGAGAAGTGAAGTCAAAATAGTACTAAAAGAAAACAAAGAGCCCCGCTGCATCATTTAGCACTGGAGGCGATTTTATTTACCACATTGGGGCCCCGAGACGCCGCAGCTCTGCTCGGCTCCAAAGGGATAACATGCAGCCTGTGGGGTTGCTGCTGCCGACCGTGACAGAAACAGATACTGAAGAAGACATCTGAATGGAAAATAAAGACTGAAAAAGGGGGAGGCTGCCAACAGACTGTGGGCTGTGCGCGTGCTCGTCTGTAATGCTGTCAAAATGTCATAAATGGTGCAGAGCGCTCTTCAAAAAAAGAAAGAAAGAAAGAAAATCACAAAGCGCACGGCGGAGCGGAGAGCCAATTAGCCTCGCTCTCACCAGACTCCGCTCCTCAGAGACGCTCAGCCTCAGTCTGCACACACCGGCAAAACTCGGCGCCTGGTAAACACTCTCTCCATTGACAGAAACAAACCAGGATGTTTACAGAGCCAGTCTCCAAGGAGCGCGAGCTTCCGAGCCGGGCCAATCCCGAAAGCCGGCGCGCTCTTCTCGGCGGCCAATGGAAACACGTTTTTCCCTTCTCGGCTGTCCAATGAACGAGCGCCTCTGCGGCGTCCGAGCCAACAGCAGAGCAGGATTGCCTGTAACCATGCAACGGGAAGCAGCCCGCACGCGGAGCGGTGCCGCCGCGCAGCTGCCGCTCAGACTAGCATGCAGCCGCTGAGAGGCAGGATGAAAATACGAGAGCGTGGGGAGCACGTGGAGAGCAAGTTGTGGGTGCAGCTCAGAGCTGGCCGCACCCAGCGCCACCAACATCGCCAGCTGCTGCGGCAAAGTGCGCACTTGTCATCAGGGCGAGCCAAAATGGCTTAACGAACGCCATGATAGTTAAATTAATTTATAAAACTGTAATACTTTGATTAGACATCGGCTAACTAGTGTAAGATTGTTACAGTGAGGTACTGCGGTGCCACCCTTTCTTCTCACTACACTACTCTCTGTGTTGTTCTCAACATAATATCCCAAAGCGCCCAACTGAGCTGAAGTAGCAGTATTTTTATTCTACCCTCCACAAAACAATGGAAATATGAAGATGTAACTTTTTTAAAACCTTGGTGTACCTTGATACCGTTAGCTCATCCATGCTGTAGAAAATGACAGTATAGCCATGTTTCCATTAATGCTATCGCACTCAAAAAAGTTGATGAAAATGGCAAAATTCAAATTAATTTCCTCAATTTCACAGAAAAAAGCTTTTACAATTGCTTGAGGTGACTCTCGACTTTTACAAAAAAGACTCAAAGTACTGAGTACTGACAAAGTGAATGGGCCCAGCCACTGGTGGGTCTGTGCCTTACCAGAGACACAGAACTAAGAAAAAAAACGTCCCAAACCCAAACCTCCAGGGTTAGGGGGAGGACGCTCTCCATTTTCTGTTGGGTGTGCTACATGCAAGTTTGCAACCTCTACATCTTCTTTATTTATTGTGTAGAGTACACATCTGATAAAATTTAGCTTGGCAATAGTCTGACCGTTAGCTGGAAACATGCTTAACTCCCATTTTAAATTTAAATGTTCGCTCAAACTTTGCATGACAATTGAATGGAAACAGTTACTGTTAAAAAAAAAGCCAACATTCTTTCCAATTCAATTTCTATGGTTTAAAGACTTATTGATAAGAGGAATAATAGTCCTAATATATAAAAGTAACACAGCTTTTCCCCTCCTACACCTGTTGCTAAAAGAGGAATGCATTCTCCTGTTCCTTACCACAAAAAAAGTTTAGCTGTTTGGACAGATTTCAGGTCATGGTGGGAAAACTAAAAGATTGCCACCCATCTCTAATTAAAATACCAGCAGAATAGAGGTATATTTTGCACAATACATAGAAACCGCAACTCAGTTTAGTGCAGTTTGTTTAAATTAAACTCAAATAACATTAATATTACTGTATTACATTGCAAAAATCAACATGCTGTACATAAACAATAAAAAAACAACCTTTTCTGTCACAAAAAAGCAATCATATCATGATAACTGTTTTTATTTAAAAATCTTGAATGAGAAAATGAAATAAATAACTTTACTCAAGGTTAGCACTTGTCAGTAGCAGGGGAATTGTGGGATTCTCATACTGGTCCATGCAAAGGCAAAACCCCCATTTTAATGCTCCATAAACCTAAACAAAATGGATCAGTATCTAGTATTCATAGTGTTGACTTCAGCAGTAGAATAACTGACAGCGATCTGCTTTGAAACGTCGACCTTGTATCCATCGGTGGCAGTGCAGCAGAGAGCAAAGGGTGTGGTTTGAAGAAAAAGTTGCTGCACTTCCAGCCTGAAAAAAAAAATCTCTCTTCCTACACACACACACACACACCATATGAAAGTGTTGCCATCACTCTCTCTCCTCCTGTCGCACGTGGTAAAATCCAAACTCTGTGGCGCCACGCTCCCGCCTGCTGATTGGCCACGAGTCTGCTCCGAGCCGCGGATATGACTGGTTGTTGCTAAGCAGTGATGAGACGGTGAGAGGGAAAACAAGACAGCATGGTCCTACTAACCCTCAGCCCACTGTGTTTTTAAACACTCCCTTCTCTCTCTCCTTTCTCTCGGAGACTCACACCTTTCTGCCTCTGCCCCACCCATACTGCAGTACTGCAAGAGACGGGTCCTGCCGACGTACCAAAATAACCACTGACCTAATAAATTCCCTTCCAACTGATAATCGTGTTTAAAACCGGCAACGCTTCTGATTGTGACTTCTGCTGCTGCGCATCGCCATGACCAGACCGCTCAATGTCCTTAGACGGTGTCACCAAAGATAAACACATCAAGACGAGAAAGTGGTAACCAACTCAAGAAACGTCTTTAAATGATTGATAAAGGGGAAAATAAATCAATATTCTGTTTTTATTGTCATACAAATCCAAAATCTGCATGAATAAATAAATCAACAACAAACCCTAACCGTGAAGAACCCAGTTCAGATGACTCTATCAAGTCTTGATAGGTAGATCAATCATCCTCATTGTGACCTGTTATTTTAGGGACAGTGTCTATTAATAAACCACACAACATCTCCCCCAGCTTCGGAAAGCAGAGCACCGTAAAGTTTAAAAATAGAATGTCTTCACTCCATCTTTTACCTTACTGTAACCAGACCCATGTGGCCAACTCGAATTCTGAGCATTGACCCAATCTTTCCCTTGCAATTGGCTAACAAGTTGCCCGGCTTGGCCGATTGGCTGTTGCTAAGCAGTGGGGGCTGTTGGAAGCCGGCTCCCGGGCAAGGCGGCCCAGAAGAGCTGTTGCAGCTACAGAGCCCTGGGGTGTGTGTGTGTGTGTGTGTGTGTGTGTGTGTGTGTGTGTGTGTGTGTGTGTGTGTGTGGAGATGGATGTGTGAGAGAGAGGGGGGGGGGGGGGTTGAAAGGTTGGCGGTGGGGGTAGTTGGTTCACACAAAGCGACCGTCCTCTCTAGTCTCACCTGGAAGTGCTCCCTGAGGTGCGCCGTCGCCCCAGCGGAGGGCCCCGGGAGCCGGAGCATCGGAGCTGGGAAGAACAGTCGCATGTACACACGAAAACGGGTTCAAAAAAAGCAGGCGAACATGCCGACAGGTGCGACGCCGAGCTTCCGGAGCGCGAGGCTCCGACGCAAAGACGGCGGAGGAAAGGTGGGGTGACAGCTGACAAGGCGACACAAGAGCACTGCACGTCACCATCTGAAAGCCGGATCAAAGCAGACATCTAGAATATTTATAGATTACAGGTACAGTGATGGATGGTGGAGGGGATGAGAAAGACAACAACTGCAAATATCAAACTTTGAGAAAAAGATGTTGACACCTGGATGCGAGAATGTGTCTGAAGTGATCGTGTTTGGAATAAGGCAAATTTATCTGGGTGGTTTAAGTTGTGATTCTGTCAGCAAACATAAAACCAGAGTGGATAAAGAGGTACGGCATGCTTAAGCAAATTCAACAGTGAAACTGAATTATGATTTAATAAGAGATGTAACAGGATTAGGTCTGATTGGATTGGAAAGGAATACTGAAGTACTGAAAGGAACGGTGGGCTGACCTCATTCACACTGAGGAGAAATCCTTGATGGTTTCACAGCTATTGATACAACAGCTTAGCTTCCTCTGCTTTAAGTTACTTTTACTTATTTTGGTTATTTTTAGAGTTTTTTCCGAGTCTTCTTAAGTTTGGAGCAACAAAGCTGTCAGAAAACAACTTGCTTTAAAAGTGAAGTTATTTTCAGATTCTTATCGTACATGGCAAAAACAATAAAAAAAACTCTTTAAAAGATAAAGTAGTTATACTGGGGAATTTTTTTTTTTTTGGTTGTTGAGTTGTTAACTCCTTGTCATGACTCTCTGGGATCATCTGTAGCAGAATGTGAAAAAAAAAATGTGCAGATCAGTATTTACCTTGCAAAGGGAGCTGAGGTCAAATGCATATTACTGGGCCTTTCGAGAGCCTCCATTCATGTAATTTCCCAGCAGAAGAACCAGTTCCAGCAGGCGGTCAGAACGTGCTGCTTCACGTACTGTTAAGACAAGTTGCTTTTAAAACCTTGCTCACCTAATGAGGCAATGCCATCCAAATAGCAACAACAGTGTCGAGACACTGCAATACAATGAAACTTATCCTGACAAAACAAGATGGAGCACTCTCCATATCACACAAAAACAATCCTGAAATCCTGTTTTCTTCACATACTGAAGCCTTTGCAATAAAATTTGTTTAAATCTAATTACTGACTTGTGAGAAAGCAGACATACTGTATTAACATCGCAAAAACAGGTTTGAATTTCTTTTTTATCTCGATATTAAACGAGAGCCCCGTTCAGATCATAGTTCTGCAGTGAACAGATGTTTTTACATCATTTAAGTCGATCCATGGACACTACGAGCCCGGTGCTTTCAGAGCACAAAGTTGAGATTGTGGAACCAAAGTGGCGTGGCATTCAACTCACAGGTGAGCAATATATAAGGCTACGTTTACACAACAGGTAAATGCGACCCGTGTCCGACATTTTCACAGCCCCAACTGACAAAACTGTCAGCTCCAGATGTTCAATAATTTCAAAATGTATCCATAGACGGCGTCGTCCATTATTACGCCCGTAAACAGCGCGCTGCTATCTGACGTCTACGTTCTTCTTCTGGGTACATGGGTCGCCACTGGGGCCATGGATTGTTCACACAGATGTCTGATTGTGGGGGTATTTAATTAGTATGAACGACCACATGAAAAACAAATATATTTCAGCAAAAAATAAATACATTTACAAAAAAAAAAAAAAAAAAAAAAATTAGAAGACCTGCTGTGTGGACGTAGCCTAAGTTCTGTGGCACATTCTTCACTCAGTTCATTCAAAGATTGAAATGCAAGCAAAGCTGCTGTGCACCGTCCTCAACATGCCGCCTGCATCAGACTCTGCTGAGCAACACATTTGTCAGATCAAATGGACTCTGGAAGGTCATGTGGCACTTCTGTCTGCACTGTACACTCCTGCTGCTTCTGCAGCTGTCTTCACGTTCCACCCAGTATCACCCTTTACTCTTCATCATGTCTGGCGTTTTTATTTTTATTTTTTTAGTGGATTGAGAGGTGGAAAGAACATGTGTAGATCAGGTATCAAAACGATGGTCGGAAATGGAGCTAGTGAAACTTTGATCCCAACAAAAACTCAATGAAGATAGCACATTGAAACGTTCAACATCTCATCTCAAAATAATGAAATAAAGAAAATTTTACCATAACAATAAACAGTAATCCCATTACATTCATCAGTGAAAAATATTTCACTTTTAAACTTCTTTAATTTCATATTATTTTCAACATTTTGAGATGATTAACCTTATCGCAATAGAATGATGTTTTAAAATCCTGCTGTCTATCACATGAAATAGTAAAACGTAGTACGATAATAAACAAGTCTAAAATTGAATAGTCTCAATATAATGAGGCACAGCTGACAGAAAAAAAGAGATTAAAATCATTCTTTCTGACCTAAAGGAATAGTAAAACTTATGATAAAAATCTAATTTATGATCTCAATTGTCATTCTCAGGTAAGGTAAGAAGTTCTTTACAGTTTAAAAACTTTTAATTCTTAGATGACAGTTTAAATAAACCCCAAAAACTATTTAGAAAAATTACACAAAATCACTATATTTTTTTGAACTGAGAAATCAAAAATATTTTGAAAATTATGAGACGTCTAAAATTGTAACTCTTATTTGTGTAACAAGATTTACGTCCGACATCCTTTAGAAAATGAATGTATATTTGAGCCACAGCAGTTTTTTTTTTTTTTTTAACTCAACTGAAAGTTGTAATTGGCCTCCAAACAAGATGAGCTTCCAAAAACCAACAATCTAATTCTGGTGCCAAGAAGAAAAGCCAGTGGAGAGTCTGCCGTTTCCAGACAGGTGGAAAGACTGCATGCTGTATGCAGCAGACTATATACCCGAGGGGTGACATTAAAAAGCAATGTGTATGTATGAGAGCGTCGGGTGAAGAAGCAAAGGGTAAGATGTGAGCGAGACTAAACTCAAAAGAGCGAGAGACAAAGAGAATAATTTCAAGGGGAGACACAATCCAACAGAGACATGCAGAGGGATGAGGTGCAGACGCTCTCTCCATGTTTTAACACCCACATTAAGCCCCTGGAAAGTGGATTTTTATTTTTTTAACAAAAACATCATACATTCCACTGGTTTGTGTTCTGGTAAGAAAGCTCTGTTCCTAAACTTGTGGAGAAATTTATTGAAGCATTTAAGATAAAGTGGAAATTGAAGCCATTTCTAAATGCTAACAGCTAATATTTGGAAAAGAATACGGTAAGAATGTGATGTGGAAAGTGACATGGTGGGAGGGGAAAAAAGGGAGGAGGAGGAGGAGGTACACAGGAGGAGATGAAGGTGCAGAGAGGGAGCAGGGTGTGACCACCACCAGGATGAACGTTCAGGAGTTTTTCCTGCAGCTGCTGAGGTGACAGACAGGAATATTCTGCTTCTTTCCAAGCAAACTGCAGCCTTTATCACCAGCTCCAGCAGTGCTGCAACGCTTCAGTTTATAGCTTCTTATAACAAGACATGGGCTTTAGTAGAGCACAACTTCCACTTTGCCCGTTAAACACAGAAAATGACTTGTTCTGTAGAAAAACATGGAAGAGAAAGGGGGGGAAAAAAGATCTTTGCTTACTTGTCTTTTCCAAGGTTAAATATGCATTAAAATTAAAATCCTCCATTCTTCCAGTGTAGCATCTCAGTGGCTCCTCGCTGGGAGAAAGAAGGACTCAGATGGTTTTACAAGGGTAAACATGTACCACCCAGTTTGTTGTTGTTTTTATCAGGGTTTATCAGGTTTTTAAAAGTTTTAAAACATTCTCTTTTACCAGTATTTTTAAAGTCAATTCAATGATATACCATAGAAATTGCAAAAGTGTCCAGACTGTGTTTTTTTTTAGATTTAGGTTTTACTTGAGTCCATCTGTGAGGATGTCACTGCATTCAAAATTGTCTGAAAAATAATTAAAAAAGCCAAATAGCTTTTTAAAGCCAGCTTGTATTAGCATGTTACATTTATGTTAGGCTGTATTAGCATGTCATACATATTTTAGCTTCTATCTGCATGTTTTACATTTGTTAGCTAGATGTAGCATGTCATACCTATGTTAGCTTGTATTAGTTTGTTACACTATGTTAGCTTACATTAGCCTGTTAAATTAGCTTATTATATTTATGTTTGTTTGTATACTTATACAAACTTGTTATACTTATGTTAGCTTAACATAAGCTTGTTGTGCTTATGTTAGCTTAACATAAGCTTGTTGTGCTTATGTTAGCTTAATTTAGCTTGTCATGTTGGCTTATATTAGTCTGCTACACTTATGTTATCTTGCATTAGCTTGTTATACTTAGAGTATTATACTTAGTAGTTTGTATTAGCTTGGGAAGCTGACATACCTTTGTGTAATGCTACTTGACATGCTATTTATTGGCTGGTGTTTGCAAAGCACCCAATCCAGAAGCTCTATTTATTTTCCTTTGAGCTGATTGGCTATACCCCCAAGAGCGAATATAAGTAAGTGTTAGCTTCTGCAGTAGTGCCAAGATGATTTCCACTGTGAGTATTAATGCATATTAATGTGTATTTGGTGTTTGAACTATTAAGTGTCTTAGAGGTGGTCTCAAATATTCACAGATTTTAGCTAATCACACTAACCCCCATAAATATCAGGACAGCACTATATATCATTTTACAGACTGCAGGCACAAGTGTTGACCTTTATTTTTTAAAAACAAAAGCAATTAGCTCTGTAATCATGTTATGCACTCACTTAAACATTTTCTGCTACCGTAACACTGTGTTAATCTTACTTGAGGTTATCACATAATTGGAATTTCCTATCAGGCCGAGTCTAGTCGGGTGTCATCATGGAGCTTTAATATGAGGGAAAGGTTAAATGGACGGACTTTGACAAAAGCACTGGAGTTATTACGTGCTTTTCTAGACATACTGACCACTTAAATCGTTTTACACTACAGCCACATTCACCCGATCGCATTAACACACACATACCCATACACCCATACCCAGGACTGCGCTTTGAACCGCCAAAGTGAATCCAGGCGCAATAAATTTGAACATAAAGTTCAGAAAGGGTGCTGTAGATCTTCAAAAGGTTGAACCAACTCTCCAACAAGGTCTCCACTTTGATAACTTCAGTCAAGCTCCCGAATGAAAGATTAACAGAATGTTTGGAATATCACACAGAGAATAATTTAGTGTAGGACATTTTACACTTCCAGGACCAGAAAAAAAAGGCTACTGGAATAATCAGGGTCCACGAGGCTGTATCTCAGCCTAACCCAACATAGCTGCAATGGTCTGTGGAAAATATATAAATACCATAATAGGAACACACTGCAGCAAACACCTACAGTGGGCGTTGAACCTCCTGTTTACCAAGGAAGACAGTATCGGTGCTGCACCCAGCGTGCCCAGCGCTGCAGCTCACTTCAGGCAGCAGCTGCTGTGTGGTTGAGGTGAGACATTCAACTCTTGACTAACAGCTTTACGGTGGATTTTCACAGCTGATACAGTAAGAACACAAGTACAACTCCATACAATGAAAGAAGTTTATATCCTGATAGATTAAAGTCATGCTGAAAACAGCTTTTATGTTGTTCTCCTATATCCTTCAATCCACAGTCATTGTCTTCTCTGAAACTCCACATGAACTGATTGTTAATACCGTAAACAGACAGATTTACCTAAGCAGCTGACAGGAGGCTAAACACACCGCAGCATGAGATGCTTCCTCTGTTGTCAAGTGAGGAGGAAGGCTTCCACTTAATTGGAAATGTAACAAGGTCTTTATAGAGCAACAGTACCAGAGGAATAACGGTGATAGTTGAAGTAAAATAAGGCAATGAAAGAGATATAACAACAAAAAGTTTGCAGGTATTAGACTATTAATAATGCCACATTTCTGTAAACCTGAGAAACTATTTTATCCGTTTTTGAAACCTCAAAACGGTTTGAGTTCTTTTTATTGCGTAAGGACAGCAATGAAAAGAACTCAAACAAAACAACATTTTGTTTGAGTTAAAACACTGTAATTACAAGTCAGTTCAGGACCCTGGTCCAAAAGCAACTAAATTTGCTAAATAATTAAACCATTACCTAGCAAAATCATGAATTAAAATAGTAAACAAGCACCTAACATACATAGTGATGATCTGGTCAGAGTTTAAATTAGATTATGCTGGTTAACGAGGCTGAAAATGATTGAAATATATCCAACAAAAGAAAATGTACTATATTCAAAAAAGCAAGATTATGTGACTATTTATTTCTATGAGCAATCTATGAATCTGTGAACAATGTCTGGAAACCTCTGTGAGCAGGGCTAACATTACACTTGTCAAAGTATTTGGTCTGAATTTTACTTGTTTTGCATGTTAACTAGTCAGATCTGACTGGCCATTTAACTCATTTCTTGGAATAATTACGCACAGATATCACATGTTAGATATATTATATATCTAACATACGCATTTATTTCAAGTTTAATTTTTGTTCGTGGAAAAAAATTATTTACATGCAACATTGCGGCACTACTGGGGCTCTATACACACTTTCCAGTTCACTGTTGAAAACACGCCTTCGGCAGACTGCAGAAGAACTTTCCATTTCATGTTTCTGATCGAAAGGATGAAGCGTGTACTGTCCTGAGACGCCAAACTTAAAAACAAAACTTATATTACTTGTGAATATATATAAAGAATAACGACTAGCTAACCCCAAACGAATGGCAACCCAAACAGTGCAGTTATATTTACGCAATTTTATCCAAAGACTCCCGAAACCCATTTTCGGACACACTTGTCAACATCGCGATATCTCAGTTTTCATCCCTGACAGTCTGCTGGCATATTTTATCAGTCTTTAGTCGTTTGGTTCCCAACACATTTTCAAAATGACTGATAAATTATACAGTAAAATTGTAAATTAAATAGCAGTTTATGAGTCAATGAAGCATTACCAGATAAACAATAACTTCTGTGCAGCACTATGGCGGAAGGATACTCCAAAAGTGTGTCAAACACAATAAATGGTTATTTTAGCTTTTTTATTTCAACATTTTATCTTTGTTTAGCTTTAAATATGAACAGGCTTATGTGTCACACTGGAAATAGCATATGTTTCCAGGTCTTAAACGACAGTGTCCGATAATGGGTTTCAAGCTACTAGCTGTGTCGCTCTATATGCATTCGTACTGTAATTACCTCGTAGGTCGAACATTTCCGTCACTTTCTCCCCGGGATTCTTCGGCCTCCCCTGCAGACCAATTCTCATCGTCCTCCACCGTAACGTCAGCTCCAGTGATCGCGCTGCCCGTGTTCTCCATGCAGAGCTCCTCCACGGCCGCGGTGGCACCATGTTCTCCCGAGGTCGCCGCCGAACCCCGGCTGTCGGACCCCGGCTCCAGTCCGGTGGCGGAGCCCTGAGCTTCCGAAGTCCCGAAACCTATGAGCGCTTTCAGCAGCAGCAGGAGCACCAGGGTAATGCTCACGCTTCCAAAGTGAAGCTCCCTTTCCATTTGTAAGACTGGCACATTAGTAAAGTAGCTGATTTACATGCCACTAAGCAAGTAAATCTGAACATGAAAATAAAGAAAGTGTAAAAAAACTGAAACGATATAAAAATATTCGCTGTGTCTGGAAATACGCCCCACTTGAACGTGTTCTTTAAGTAAACATAAACAGCCTCTGGGACACCATGTTATTCCCTTTATACTAGACTGAGTCTTGCCTTGGTTACCCTAAATCCCGCCTTGTTTCTACACTAGGATTGGACACTAAAAATCATTCTTGCCTTCACATTTAAAGTACTATTCTCTCATTGCACAATTTACTGCCAATCACGTGTCCTCGCACACTAAGCAAAATCTGATTGGATTAGGTATTCGTCAGTCAAAGGGGAGGGCTCAGAGCATACCAGCCCCCCCAAACAGTCACTGACATTGGCTGATTCGCTGTCTGTTACGTAGACGCAGGCGTCCTGTCAGAGCTGACGCAAAAAAGTCCCTGATGGCAGTTCCTATTGAGGGTCGCCGGTTGGTCGGATGTGTGGCTTTCCGTCAAATAGACAGGTCGTTTCGAGAAGCAACGATGCCATTGGTTGATTCGGACATCTTGGATGAGCTGGATTGGTTCATTAAGACATCACTCAGCGTGGTTGTCAGGACCAGTCAACATGAAATCTTCAACGTGGCTTAAGGTATAAAGCGGTACAGTTCCTGTTCCTGGTCACGAGTTGTTTCTCTAAATAAACAGTGTAGTGACGTAATACCTGCATTACTTAATGCCTCCGCCGCCACTTTATATAAATTTAATCAGGAAAGCTACTTTTGTTTTTGAGTGACTTCAGTAAGTCGCTGTATATAAAAGTGAGCTGTTCGCTGCCAACTGTGAAGTTTGTGTTTCTAGCACCACCTCCTGGTCAAAGAGCGATATTCAATCTAAAATCTGCTTGTCAGACTTCTGTAGAGCATCTACAGAGCCTTACTAGTAAGTTTTTCTGTTTTGTTATAAATCATAATTTAATCAAGGTAAAATATACACTTACTGCACTTTTTAAATACGTTTTATTCTGTAACTCCATTATTTGTAGTTAAAAGACAAGTAGTGAACTTTACAATATGCTGAAAATGCTTTAAAGCCTGTCCGATGTAACATTTTATTCATCTCAGCTCATTTTCACAATAAAAAACTGCAACAAACATGAATAACCATAATAATTATTTGGATCATGAAACATTTTTCACACTCAACTTTTATTAGAGCAAGTTATGTTCCAACAGTTTAGACATAAAACAAGCATGGGTTATAATTTGGTCCTGTATGGGTTACAAGGAAAAGGAAAAAAAAAAAAAAAGAGAAAAAAAATCACAGTCAACTGGTTAAAAAAGTTGCTGGTGCAAAAGTATTCATGCACAGTGTAGTTTTTGTTCATTATGTTTTTAGAACATAGCTTTTCACTTTAGAAACTTTATTGATGTACCGCAGAGTCACAAAGACAACTTTCACGGTTTCAATTCAACAGTGACTTTTTGGAAACTGAAAAACGTCTTATTGGTATCACATTAGCCAGGATGTGACGTTTTCAGTCTCCCACAGTTACAAAGATACATATTCAAGCATCAAATTACAGTATGAGGCACTGTATCACCAATTTACAACAGATGCAACCTATGACAGCAATCTAGTATGTAGAAAATCCTACTGTACCATTTATTTCTAAAAAAAAAAAAAAAAAGCCTATAAAGGAGAAAAAAATAGAACTTTTTAGAGGCAACTTGATTTATTTGAATGATCAAAGCAGCAGCACAAATCTCAGTTTTTGAGATTTGCCTACTATATTTGTTTTGGAAGGTTTTTTAAATTAATCACCATCATCACTGGGTTTCGTTTTTAAAATGAACTTATGGCACAAGACTCCCTGCTTCCAGACGCCTGGTGTGAGGAGAAACTGTAACGGAAGTTTGTCGCAGGCACAAAAAAATTTAACAGTTTATGTGGGAAACCGTGAAGTTGCAAGCTTCTCAGCTGACTCGACTAACCAGCTGCAAGAGGAGATGATGCAACCCAGGAGGAAACCACCAGCATTTTCTAAACCTTTTCAACTTCTGCTACCATCTCTCTCTTTTCCTTTTGACGAGGAAATGGAAAATGAGCCACAAAGTGTTCTTGTTGAACGTTTAGCTTCTCAGAAGGATGTGTCGTTTCTGCTTTTAGAGGGAATGTTTTACTGCTCACCTTTGCTCTTTATGGTACGTCAGTTTGTTTTGATAGATTGAACGTAGCTGAATCTAAAAGTTCAAACCCGACTGCTTAATCCTTGAACTCTGATCTGTGTTATTTGTGTATTTTTTATAATCACACTAACGCGACACATGCAGTTAAGCTTTTTAAATGTAATTTTAAAATCAAAAGGCACAGCTTTGCTTTATTCAGCTGAACTCTGGTGACCCGGTCAGCTTTAAAACCCAGTTCTGCAGCCAGTCAAACTCCTCCAACAGTAAAATCTGCCAGCTGGCTTTTTCTCATCAGGCACTTAAAAAAAAACATAAAATCAGAAGCAGCACCTTCTGAATGTGAAAGTAACTTATTTTGCGAGGTAAAAGTGAGCTTCCCTGTAGCTGGGGTCGGGTTGTGAGCGTGGCACTTTGTGGGCGGAGCCTGTAGCCAGCTCATTAGTTGGCGGGAGCCTTCCGAACCTTCACGCTTCCATCTTCCATCCCAAAGTACGCCCGTTCGGCCATGTTGACGAAGAGCCCCGTCTCCACCACACCTACGACACGAAAACCTTTTCAGTGCCATCAGAAATCTAAATATTTTCAAAGTTCACTCTGTGCATGAAGCAACTTTTCTGTGGATTTGATGTGACCAGCGTTCCTCACCGGGAATCATCTTGATGGCAGTGTTGACCTCGCTCCAGTTCTGGACGTCCTCAAACTTCCAGTCCAGGATGAAGTTGCTGTTGTCGGTGACGACGGGACCCTGCAAGCCAGAAAGCACACGGCCTGGTTCCGGTCAGAGCGAAAGGAGCAGAGAAAGCCCGACTGTGTCGCCTAACCTGGGTCTCTGGGCGTGTCTGACCTCGACCGCAGGGCGACCGCTAGGAGCTGCCAGACAGCAGCTGAACCACTGGGCCATAAATGTTATGATGTAAACAAAGCAGGGCTCCGTACCAAATCAGCTGGAAACCCTTTGAAAAGTTACGATTATCACTGAGGACAGTGACATCAGTGTACCACCGCTGCTCGTTTTTGGAGTTTAAGTAAAAAAATAAAGAAAATCGCAATTGTTTTTATTCCCCCCTTTTTTTCCTCAAAAACAAATTGCAAATGACAAAATATTTTCTAAACTTGCTTTCATTTCAACATCCCTTCTGGAAGTTGATCTGAAGTCCAAATAAATACACGCTGTAAAACAAGATGGTGGACATCACTAAAAACTACACAAACCCAAAGAGTGGGGAAAAAAACAACAGATTTTCCAGAAGTTTAATCTTTATAAACAGAAAATTTGATTAATTGATAAAATCCATTAATAGCACATAAAGTTTCCCCACTTTTTCTATGACTATTATTCCCATTTGCTAAAAGTAAACCTGTCACCTAAAACGGACTCAGCTGTTCATGTGTCCAGGTTCAGAGTCTGGCTGAGGATCAGGCCGTTTAAAAGCAGAAATCACATCATCTGAATATTTGGATGTGTAGAATCCTTGATGATTCCACATCAGATAAGCTGAGCCAGACCTGGCTCCAGAGGAATTTATCATGTTTATTAATACAAGAGGAAAATGCTAATGATGCTCAGATTAGCATATGTTTTAGCTCTTATGCTGCAGAAATGTCAGAAGCTTATTAAATATATTTAGTCCATTTCTTTAAATGTAAAATATGACAGTATGTCATCTATGCTAATACAAATATTCTGGATTAATTCTGAATTTCCTGTCAACCTCTGGTTCTGAAACCTGCCTGGTCATAATCTGTCCTTACCTCAGAAGACCCTTCATCATCATCATCATCATCATCATCATCATCATCATCGTCCCTGCTGCTGGCCTCTGATCTAATGTCTCCTCCCTGACTTTGCTCTTTCTATTGTGACAATAAAGATTTCTTTTAAATAATGTAAAAAAAAAAAACCCCTGAAAAAAACAATAGTGAGCACAGAAATGAAAGAGGATCAGGTTTATTCCTGGGGTTAAACCACCAGCAAAGGATGGAGCGTAACCTGGGCAGAAAAAATGAGAAAATAATACATGAAAAGACGTATTCCAATGAATTATTTGTGTTCCACCAAATCTAACTAAATACTGAATCAAAATCGAATCAAATTGTGACTCAAAACTGAATTGAGGTTCTTAACAGAACCTAAACTCCAGAAATAATTTGCAACCTTATGCTGAGAATTAAACATCAACAGCACCTAAAGAACTCATGTGAAAACAACAAGAAAAGTACTTCTACTTACGGCTTTACTGACCGCCATCCTTAAATTGACCTCCCCTCCAAAGCGCTTAGCTATCACCCTGGAGACGGGAACGTACGCCATGGGGATGACCTCGATGGGAACGCCCTTCTTCCACTGCTCCCCCAGAACACTGGAATCCTTTCTGGGACGCAAAAAAAAAATATTTCCGTGAGCCAAGCGTTTTTAAAAACTGCAAAAAATATTCCCACCACTCTCACTAGCAGATGCAGACCTGTAGTCAGCAATGACGACGAAACATTTCGAGTTGCCGGCGATAATCTTCTCCTGAGTGAGGCAGCCGCTGCAAAATGGAGAGAGGACGGGTCAGAAAGGTCGGTGGGGCCTCGAGCCGAGCCGTCCGCGGCAGAACACGCTCACCCGCCGCCTTTAATCAGCGTGAGCTGAGCGTCCACTTCGTCTGCGCCGTCGATCGCCACGTCCAGCTGAGCACAGGAAACGCACCGTTACCGCCACGTTTGGCTTCCACCGGCATAGTGCCAACACTCATCGTACCTCTGGGTGTCTTTCCAGGTCCGACAGCGCCAGGCCGTGCTGCAGGATCAGCTGTCGAGCCTGAGGGAGGAGAGAGAGCATCGGTTTGAGTTCACCGAGGAGCTGTGCTGCTAAACTCAGACAGAACGGGTAGAGATGAACACACAGCAGCTGTGTCATCAACGATGGAGAAGAAAGTAATGTCCTCTTTTGTTTTTGATCCTGCTTTAATTAACCATGGGATTTTATTGTCCTCACATCCATGACTGAAGATAAAGTCGGTCCAGGATGAGGAGCTGCACCGACAAAATTCAATGTGGCAGACTGTCGATCGGCTGTTAGTTACGTGAAACTGACCTCGTCTGTTTCAGCAAAGGTCTGAAAATAAGACCCTGCTGTGAGAGAGGGCAGACTGACAGACGTCATGACTGCATGTGTGAGGTTGCCAACTCAGCAACTTTGTCACAATATTTAGCTACTTTTCAGGAAAAAGAAAAAGAAATATTGGTACCGCCCCAAAATCAGAATGGGCTGGCCAGCTTTTTTAATTATCAGTGATCGGCCAGAAAGTTGCAATCGGTGCAGCTTTACTATAAACAATTTTAAAAATGATTAGATTACACCATGTCACCCACTGTGGAAGATTAATACCAGAAAATAATGAGTGTAAACCTGGCACTATGCAGAGTTAATCACATGATGAATTAAAATTAGCTCAATCATTTTCATTCTCATGATTTATATTTTTTGAAGGACATTTTTGTTTTCAGAGGCGTTATAATCTATTTTATTTACGGTTTCCGTTGTGTGTGGGCTTCATTTCTTTTTCATTGATTGTTTTTGGTTGTGTTTTTTTCTGGATATTTAAAACATCTTGCAGTTACAGCGTGGGGTATTTTCTACAAAACTAAAGTTTATGTAGAACAGTTTTTGAGAGGGACAACCTGGATTATTATGCCATGATCAATATATTACTTGGAAACGGTCTCAAAACAACATTGTAATCATTTCTGGGATAATTTATCGTCCTGCAATATTTGTCATTGTAGCAGGTTTAACTCTAAACCACACTACTCTGTGGAAACCTTTGAGCAAGACATGGTTATCGTGTGGCAACTTCTTCAGAACATTTGTGAACACATGAGCGTTCACGTTGCCGAGTCAAGTGAGACTTGAGTGTTTTGGGTACTTTGACTAACCTGGAAGGAAGTGGGCACACACACGATGTTGAGCTTTTCCTGTCGAACTCTTTCAGCTGGAAAGAAAACAGATGGAGAGAGAGAGAATTCAAGAGGCAAAGTTAAAAACTGAACCGAATCCTGTTCAGCCATTCAGTTCTGTAGTGACCAAGGAAGAATGTGCAGAAGTAACAGTTTCTTTTTTATATATATTTGTTTATGATTTATCAAGGTTAAACAGCCAAGATAGAAGAAGAAACGTAAACAAAAACAACAAAAAGTAAACAAAAACAAAAATCAACAAAACAGAACAGTCAAAACACTGTCAGCTAACTGAAGGTCTGATAAGAGGATAAACTATGTGCTCATCAGACTGTAGAGTCAATCAAACAGAGTCCAAGCGAACAGCAGACATTTCTGGAGACATTGTATCGAACAGCTCACCATGGAATATCAATAAAAGGTGAAAACAATAAATTATAATCACAGTAAAAATAACAATGAAGAAAAGATAAATAAATAAAACAAATTAAAAGAAATACAGGTCCAGATGAATATGACAGTCATTTTAGCCCATTATTTTGTATCTATTGAAAGGAGCCCACACATCAAGGAACTTCTGATGATTGTCAGACAAAAAGTATCAAATTTCCTCAAGATAGATACAGGACACCATGTCATTAAGCCATTTCTTAAAACAAGGCGGGTAGAGGATTTCCATTCCCACAGAATAACCCGCTTTGCTACCACTAAACCAAACTTTAGAGACTGTTGTAGAGACATGGGAAGAGTAAGAGAGGATTTAGAGCAACCCAAAATTATCAAATGCCTATCCGGACATAGAAGCTTACCATAAGCGTTGCTATAAAATTCAAATATCCTGCACCAGAAGTCCAGAAGTTTAGGGCAGGACCCAAACAGATGACCCAAAGTCCCATCATCTAATTTACATTTGTCGCATTTTGGTGAGACGCAGAGAAATAGCTTATTAAGTTTAGCTTTAGAAAGGTGCAGCTGATGGATAACTTTGAACTGAATAAGTTGCAGTCTAGAATTAATTAATTAACAGGTTTTGACCTGTTCAAAGTTTTGACAAACCTGTTTTGACATCAACAGGTTTTGATTCTCAGGACAGGGAGATTCAGGACAGTCTTTATCTGCTTCAAAATTTAATTTTAATTTCATACTAAAAAATGAATTTTTTAGTATGAAATTATCCTTCAGCAACTGAAAAGACAAAAAAGATTGGAAAACAATACTGCAGCTAAGGAGGAAGTAGTAAGTTCTAAGGACGCAAGGTTTTCATTCAACGGCCATTTGGGTGTTAACACGTCAACCACCTCACCTCTCGAACAGAGATGAGTCAGAAAAGCCAGGATCTGGAATTACACGCCCAGTAATAATATCGAAAAACAGGAAGGCCTAGACCCCCCTCAGCAGTAGGTTTCTGTAGGTGAGACTTTGATATTTGAGGATGTTTACCGGCCCAGACAAAAGGGATTACAATGGAATCTATCATCTTAAAAAAGGAAGCAGTGAGGTAAATGGGTATATTTTGAAAAAGATAGGTAAATTTCGGGAGGACCACCATCTTGACAACATTAACGCGGCCAATCAATGAAAGAGGAAGGAGCTTCCACCAGTCGACCATAGATTTAAGTTGTTGATTAAATCCAGAAAGTTATGTTTAAAAAGGAGTTTAGGGTCCCTAGTGATATTTATCCACAGATACTCAAAATAACTAGTGGAAACTTTGAATGGCAGGTTGCTAAGAAAAGCAGCGTCCAGACCATCTGAAAGAGGCATAAAAAGACTTTTATCCCAATTAATAGTAAAACCGGAAAGCTTGCCAAATTTATTTATAAGAGAAAGAAGTGGAGAAAGAGAGACTGTGACGTCTGAAAGGGTCAGGATAACATCGTCCGCATACAGGCCAATGGGACTATCTGTAGCATAGTCTGAAATGCCAGTGATCAATGGATGGGTCCTGATGGAAATAGCAAGGGTTCCATGGCCAGTGCAAATAGCAACAGTGAAGGACAACACCCCTGTCTGGTTCCGCGATGTAATAAAAAAGAAGCAGACCTGTCGTGATTAGTCAGAACTGAGGATTTGGGCTGAGCGTAAAGCATTTTTAGTAATGTCATAAATTTATCGCCAAAGCCAAATTTTTGGAAAACCAAAAACAAATAGTCCCATTCAATTTGGTTGAATTCCTGCTGAGCATCTAATGAAATAACTGCAGAGGCTGGAAGGCTGGTCTGGTACATAACATTTAAGAGTCGACGAGTGTTTGAAAAAGAATACCTGTTGGGATAAGGCCAGTCTGGTCGGGATGGATCAGATGAGCTATGTGTTTATTTAAATGAGTAGCTAATACTTTGGCTACTATTTTTTTGGTCACCATTTAGTAAGCTTAAAGGACGGTATGAGGCAACATTAGAGCAATCCCTGCCCTTCTTCAGGAGAAGACAATATGGGTATCATACAAACTCTGGGGAAACACTCCCTCCTCCACTGAAGAGTTCACCATACTCAGAAGAAGAGGGGCAACCAGATCCAAACAACATTTAAAGAACCCATCCGGACCACAAGCCCTACCAGAAGATAATGAACGTATCGCAGATTTGATTTCTTCAATAGTAAAACTAGAGTCCAAGTGTGCCCTGGCGGATTCATCCAGGACATGTACATTTAAAATGTTTAGAAAGACTTTAGTATCCGAACTGGTAGCACTACTCTTGGAGGTGTATAAATTACTGTAACAACTGAAAAAGGCATCATTTATGAGTTTAGGGTCAGTTAACAGTTGGCCAGAGGGAGAAGAAATTTTATGAATAGCTATATCTGCCAGTGTGCCTTTTATTTGTCTAGAAGTAACAGTTTCTTAACTAAAATAAGCATCGCTATCAGCTCCACTCTAATCTATTACATTCCACTGCATAAATGCATTACCCTGATGCAACTTTGACTAGACGGAATTTCAGGGACTGCATTCTCCATGTTAGACATTAAAGCTCATGGAGGCTTTACTCACCTAACCGGTCCACAGCATACACGATGGTCGACCCACTCCCCACTCCCACCGCCTGATTGTTCTGGAAAAGAAACGACCCATTCAACCATTTTACATTTTACACATTTAAAGATCAGCAAAAATGTACATGCATATAAAGTTATCTTTGCATACAGTATTCACCCCCTTAATGGGTTCAACACTTTGTAATGTAATCATACTGTTAACCTAATCTAATCTAACTGTACTGTTGTGTACTTGGTCGTTAAAGCAGAACAGAGTTAGCTCACCAGCTAGGAACAAGTCCGCATAACACTCAGCTAAGTCGCTTTAAAATCCTCCAAGTTAGATAACATCAATACAGCAACATGGCATAATGTGCATTTATCTGGGAATTAGGCTAACTATGCTAATAGGCTGCGCCTAGCGGCTGTACTTCACACACAATTCAAGGAAAAATATGAACATGTCTGCTTGTTAGCTAATAGCGACATGGAGGTCCGCTGTACCTGGACGTTGTTGTCCACGGCAGAGTACGCTGCTAGTTTCTTCGCCTCCTCTGCCATGTTGGCGGCTGCAGACTGACTGAACCCGAGCACGTGTGTGCAACAGCTCAGGGAGGATGGAAGAGAGAAGGGAGGAGGAGAAGAAGCAGCAGCAGCTGTGAGCTTACGGAGGAACACCCACCTCTGGAGTGTCATGACCCGCCGCCCCCCAAAACAACACGACACGCACACGCGCTAGCGCGCGCGGACGGACTCGCAGTCAGACAGAAGCGTCCCCCATTCCTTCAGGTAGTCACGAGTCAAATGAGATACTTTTCTGGTCACGTATTAATGACTGTTTTCATGTACTGCCTGCTTTGTAGCGGTTTGTAGGCATGCGCGCAAGTTAGGGGAAACGGCGACGCCAGGTGGACGCTGCAAGACAAACGTGTCGCGGTTGCATTTATTTGATTGTCATCACTAAGATACACAGGAACACCAAAAAAGAGAACAAAGTCACACATTTTAAACAGTGCTGCAGGTTGAATATCAAAAATGGACCCCAAATGGACGGCAAAATACGAATTAGGAGCCTCTCTTCCTGTTAATGACGATGATGCATCGAACGTATGATGATGGCATCTGTGAGAGGGAGGCAAGTTTAACTGGCCGAGCTTAAAATGCTCAGTGATAATTGGGTATTATTTGCAGAGAAGTATTTATGAACAAACGGAGCTCAAACACGAATATTAAACTCATAGCGTCACCTTGTTACCATGGTAACAAGAAACTGATGACAATTCTGTGACAGAGTAAACAATTCCTTTCAATCCTGTATGTTAAAATAATTTTTTAATACGCTGAAACTATTTAATAAATGTTAATAGTGTTCTTATTATCAATAAATAGAATGAACTGGGAACCTCGATGCGCCCCGAGGTCGATTTCCGACCTTGGTTCCTTTGGCGCAGGTCATTCCTCCTTTTCTCTGCCTCGTTCCTCTCGGATTACTGTCGAATAAAATCAGCTATAGTCTTTTTTTTTAAATTGTTTTTCTTAAAACTTTTTAAAAGGACAAATTAAACAAATGTAGTCTGAAGACTCACACAACACTTGACAAAGTATTTAATACAAAACTAAATGTGTCATTTTTAGTGAATTTGCCTAAAATATTTCAAATATTTTATTGATCCTCAGTCAGTTGAGGTCTGTATATCTTTGTAAATAAAGAACCAACTGTGGTAACACCCTCCATCACAGTAAGCAACAACATGGAGGTGAAGATGAAAAATTATATGAATAACACTATTCAGCTGAAGTTCACTGGAGAGGCAAATTAAATTTCTAAGGAAATGTAATTCAGTGTATCCTGTCCTTTCAGCACACTTCCAAAGGTAATTGCAGAATTACGAACAGATACCACTGTGATAATTACAGGCTAGCTTTCTAATGTTTCTAAAGTCTGTGACAAGTACCTTGTGCAAAAACTATTTTAAAAAAAGTTGCATGAGAAACACCATGGAGGTGGAGCTGCAGCCTTTTTCATCCTTATATTTAATGAAAAAGTAGAAGAAACAGAAAAAATGGTAGATCCTGGGTTTGTTTTTGCGTCAAAACAAAGATTACAGTTTACTACGATAGAAACCGAAGGATTGCATTTATTTATTAAAATAGACAGTTTATTAATGTGGAGTCCCACAAGATCTGATGTTTGGACCTCAAATTTTAACTTGTACACAGTGGTGATAAACAGCATGTTCCCCCCGCCCCCAATGCAAGTCTTTATTACTTTCTATACATTTGTCATAAAATGCTTCAGATCATCAAACTAAGTGTTAGACGAAGATAATTATTATGAACAGAAAAAAAAAATCCAACCCTACAGCCTTGTTTCTAAAAGTGCCAACAACTATAATCGAACATTTGTGATGAGTCTTTGCAGAATTGTTGTAATTCAGCCACACTGCAGGGTTTTTAAGCATGAGTCCCCTTTTAGAAGCCATGCCACAGCATTTCAGTTGGATTCAGGTCAGGACTTTAACTAGGCCACTTGATGTTGTTCTCCTTAACACTTGTTCAGACCTGGTGTGTTTTGGATCATCGTCCTGCTGCAGAACCCAGGTTGGTTTCACCAACAGGCGGCCAGATGGACGGTCTCCTTCAGGATGTTTGGGTGGACAGAAGGATTCATGGTTCTTCCTGGTCCTGAAGCAGCAAAACGGCCCATGAGCATCACACTGCCACCACCGTGTCTTACTGTTGGTATGATGCTTCCCTTCAGAAATAGTGTTCTTTTTATGAGAGGGAGGAATGAAGGAAGGACACAGAGAATGAAAGGATGGAAATAAGGAAAGAAGAGAAAGACAGAAGAAGGCAGGAAAAAACATGGAAGGACATAGAGGAAAAGGAATGAAGAAAATAAAGAAGGGAGAAAGAGAGAGGAAGGAAAATGAGTAAAGATGTAAGGAAGGAGAGTGAAAAAGGGGAAGGAATAAAAGAAAGAGAAAATGAAGTGAAACAGAAGGAAGTAAGGATGGAAAGATAAGGAAAGGAGGAGAGAGGAAGGAATGAAGAAATGAAGGAAAGAAAAAGAGAAAAAGGAAGAAACTGCTAATAACTTTATGTAGCAGTTTTAATATTGTTACCAAAAGTTATGAGAAGAGGGACGACATCCATGGAAATATTAACATCACTACTACTTTTATTTGGCAAACAGCTTGAGTTTCTCTTTTTCGGTATACAGTTTATATATATTTATATATATATACTATAGTAAACCAACACATTCTGTTTGATAATCATTTTTTCTCAGTTTTATACATATTACAGCTTACAAATATAGCTGATCTTTTTGACAAAATTACAGATTCTGTTTCCGACACCTAAATTAGTATGCTATTATAAAAAAATCACACGTCATACATTCATGATTAGAAAAGGTAGGGCTATATGAAATCAGGAAAAGAATGAACGAAAACGAAAAACAACCACAGTTTACGCCAAATTTTTTCCATCGGGAGGACCGGGGCAGTCGAAGGTTTCCCACGAGTAGAATGTCTTTCGCTCCGAATTCGACCGGCGGGTCCTCTGAGAGGAGTCTGCTGCTACTCCGAAGAAAATCACCGGCACAGTGAGGATATCGAGGAACAACAACAATACCGCCACGTAGGGAGAAGAATCAGTAAATCTCTGCTCTCAGTTCGAACTTAGAAACTAACTAGGATGAACGTTTGATTTAAAAACTAAACTTTGCATCGCAGTATTCCTTTCCAGCCCGGCATCTCCATTTATTTCTCGCTCCGTCCATCGGCGCAGTCTTAAGGCTTAGTCTTATGCAAATGCATCCGAGACTTTCTGTCACGCCTCGCGATCTGCAGCGCGAGACGTCTGCTGAAGTTAGACGTCTTTCTTACGTTTTGTAGGACAAAGTTGAACAGAACTGCATGAAGGGAGCTGCCGTTTACCACCAATAAAACCAGAATAAAACCCAAAACTGTCACCGCTGACAGGGAAAAAAAAAAAAGTTGTTTTTTTTTTTTTTTTTTGCTCCTCGATGTGTAAAATCACTGGATCAGCTGGGCGGGTCGGACTGAAAAGGTGCTGCTTTGTTAAAAAAATTACAGCTGGCCTGTCATTGCTTCAATCCCAAAATTGCCCCCCAAACTTCAGTGAACTTCCTGGGGTTTTTATACAAAGTATTGCTGAATATCAAGCGTTGCATTTATATTCGAGTGTAGTTGCCGTTTGTTCGACTTGCTACTTGTTTTTCTTACGCAGAAAGATTTTTAAAAACCCCAAAATGAGACATGCTTTAAGCAAACCAGTGCTCAGATTTTTTTGTATATATATATTTTATCATTTAATATAGCTCTCCGTATTCCTGCATTACTATATGAGAACATTTGCAAGCACTGATCTACAAAAAATAAAAATAAAATAAAAACAAACAAACAAAAAAACAGGAGCAAGTTGCTCCAAATCTCGTATTTGAACACTTGCTAAAAAAACAAAAGTAGAATAAAAAGATAGACTAGCTTAATCCGGATCTTTTCTAGTTGTTCTGGCGCAAACCTTTTAACCGTAATCTCCTCCACTAGCTTTGATGCTGATAACATGAAGCTGGACTGGACTTTGATATGTAAACACTGTGGCAGAGCTAAATGTACACTGCAAAAACACTAAATCTGAACTATTTCTGGTCTAGTTTCATGAGCCAATATCTCAATAATACAAAATATATAAAAGGCTGTTTTAAGTCAATAATTCCTTAATATTGATGAAAAATCACTAGTTCCAATTGACAGATTATTCCATTTGTCACATAGGGAAAATGTTTTAAGTGAAATAATCTGCCACTTTTTCATCAATATTAAAGAATTATTGACTTAAAACAAGTTTCTATATCTTGCTGAAAAGTTAGTTGTAAGTCAGTTTTGTCTTATTTCAACTGTACTAAGATATTTGCACTAGAAAAAATACTTGGTGAGGTTTGGTGTTTTTGCAGTGTAAGACACAGACAGTGGAATGGAAAGAAGCAAACAGGGTAACACACTGCTCTCAGTTCAGGGTAAACACACCTCATTTTCATTTTTAAAAGATAAACTATAATTATGATAAATAAATATTCTATTTAAAATTGACCGATAATATTTCAATATATTGCCATCATATATTCTGATTTTTCCCCCCCTTCTCATTAAGATAAAGATATCACTATATGTTTTTGGTTTGTGCTGTCATTCTAAATTGTTACAAATAATTATATATACCCGTGGAATGTTTTTTTTTTAAATTATTATTATTTGTCTAAAGATGGATTCCACCTTTAAAAATACATTTTCTAAAGAGCTGGCAGACAACTAGATGGAGGACAGAGATGTACTGTGTGTATGACCCAAATACGCACACACACACACACGCACGCACACATACATACCCTCTGATCTCCTCCTGGTACAAATGCTGACACTTGTTGGAATGACTCCGAAAACTTAACATGTATGTGTGCAAGTGTCATCCGTAGCAACTGCTAAAAGGTGCAGAAATTTAAAAGGCTGGAACGCTGCACAATGACGAGGAAAAGGCAGACTTTACAGTGGCCAAAATGCAGTGCTCTAAACTGACCCGTTCCAAGTATTTAGGTACTTTTAAACACAGTGTCTGTGGGTAAAACATTTACCCATACATAGGTGCATCTCGGTAAATCAGAACATAATCAGAAAGTTGTATTATTTTGGTAATCCAATTCAATACCCACTCGAGAATTTTTTTTTCCTTCCCCTCAACTTTCCATTGGCTGCAACACTGCTGAACAGCCAGTTTCTGCTGGAAACCGTTAAATCAGCAAGATTCCTCATGCCTCAAAACATTTCTGTATGAAAAATATACCTCTTAATTGGTCTTATGTAAAAATTTTAACTTCTGAGAGGCTGAATTATAGGTTTCCATAACAACTAAAAGAAAAGAAAAATACTCACTTTTCGTATAGACTCGCATTTTAAACAGATTTACCAAAACAAAGGAACTTTTTCATGATCTCCGACGTATCGAGACGCACCTGAAACTGTGTAAAAACAACATAAGTGCAAAGTGTCAAAAAGCGATCAGGTTCATACTTACATTGTGCCATTAGCCCCTTTCTTGGTACAATCTAATGTACCCTTGCAGCATTTCTTTTATTTTTATTTTTTTATTATTATTATTACTTCCACAGCATCAGAGAATACTTGAAGCACCTGCCCCCACACACTGCAAAAAGGATAATGTAAAGTGTAACCATAAAAAGGTTGAAGCTGTGAAAAGAGAACATAGACTTGTTATGGCACCGCACGATCCGACGTGGTCAAACAGAGGCGAGACGGGAACAGCCACTTTTCTTGGAGAACGTTTGTTTCACAGAGAAATTTTCTGTTCGCTTTTTTGGAAAATGTCGGACCCAAACTCTCGGCTCTCTTCTTCTCTCAGCTTCCCCGCGTTTCCAGTGCTTCAACGGACTTCTCGGATACAAAAAAATCTAAACGGTCCGTGTTTTTTTTTCTCTTCTTCCCCCCACCCCATGTTTGTGCCCATATAGTTTTGCATCAAAAAATATGTTTTTGTTAATCCTTTTTCCATTTTTTTTTTCTTTCTGGTTCGCTCCCATGGACTCTGTGAGGATCCAGAGCTTGAATCCTGGTGAAGCTACATGTGTTGGGCATCCATGATGTCCAGGTATTTGGCCTCAATGATATGAGGAAGCACGTTGTTCCTGGAAGCAGAACAGACAACATTCGTGTCAGGTCTTATTTGTTACACCAGAACAAAGACTCAATGACGCTAAAAACCAGAGTATGGCATAAAGATGGGTTAGATTGGGACTAAATAAACAAAATAAACTGAGCAGATTCAATTACTGTCAATGAAAGGTAACCCAAACCACTGCTGCCTGAGCTGATCTTAAATCATTGTTTGTAAAGGAAGAGAGTCTAAATTTCATTATTGTTCTTATGTACAAGGTTTCTATGTACACTGGGGGAAAAAAAACAAGTAGATTTTTTTTTATTTTCTTGATTTCTGGAAAAAAAAATCTAATAATACTTAAACAGTGCTGTATTGTTTACATTATTTATATTTGAATTACATGTTTTATCTTCAATTTGCCACATTACACTATCCTTTTTTACATACCCAAAAGCTAATTGTTTTTGTACAGAATGCACAAACATACACATCAATAAAGGTGCAGTCCTTAAATTGGATCTGAATGCCAGGCGCCAAAATGGATTATTTTTTAACTAAATGGAGAAAAATGTATCAAAATTCCCAACTTCTGCTTTAAAGACTCTTTATTGTATAACACTCCCAATTCTTAGATGGCAAAAATAATAGTTACAAATAGGTGAATGTTTTTCAAAGTGAGGGTCTATAGGAAGAGTGAGGGGCGCTTCAGAAAGCTGAGAAAAAAATATGAATTGACAAAATTTTTTAATCATAGATTTTTTAGTCATAATTGTTTTATTATAAAATGTAAGCTGTTTTTCAAATATTATAAACTACAGGTAAAAATAGATTATTAAAATCTGATGTGGCATGCTCTTCTTTCTGATTGGCTGCTATTCAAATTCATCAAGCTGCTTTGTTCCTCAAGCTAGCATAGCTAACATAGCTAGGAAGCGCAAAACAAACAAGAAAAAGACAGGAGCAACCCTGCTGCCACAAAAAAAAAAAAAAAAAAAAAAAAAACAACAAAGAACTCCTGGCTGACTAAACTCAGAAGATATAATTAGGCAGCATTTATGCTAAATGAATATAATAATTGTTGAGTAGTGAATAAAAGTGAACAGAAACACTCTAAAAGTTGGAGTTTCTTTGCATATCTTGTAGCATTGTCTCTGGGTTTGTAAAGAGAATCCCCAGCAGCAGAAGCTAGTGCTGTTTGGGCGGCCATAGCATGGAAGAGTTTAGCAACCTCTGGTCTGAGTTATACCAAATCCCAAATCTGTAAAATTACACTGTAACACACCGAATATTGAAAGCTAGTTTCAGTGTTTTGTTAGTGATTTAGCAAAACTACACACAGGACTGCTATTCAAGCTGTGCAAGGTCAATGTTTGCACTCAAAATGTTAAAAAAAACAAACAAAAAAAAACAACTAAATATTTTAGCCTGCAAAAGGCTGAATTTTGCTAAAAATGTAGACATAGCTTATGAATTAATGCCGATGACATTTCTATGCAACATAATTTGATCAACACATTAAATGTAGTGATTTAATTTGTAACGAGGCATTTAATCAGGAATGTGTGCTGCAGTGTATGCAGGCAGCAACACTGTGACTAAACACATTTAGCAGATCACTCAGTAACATTTTATCATGTTCTAGCCAGAGGAATCAAAACCCCTTAGCAAACACAGATAACAGTTTCTGTCTCTGCAGTCCACACTCTAAGATTGAGCTTCCATTACAAGTGAATGGAAAACATTTTTAATGATTAGAAGAAATACAACTTTCAGAGAAAATGTTTTAAATAATGCACCGTTTACTCCTCTACTAAAAACTCACCCAGCAAAGAATACTGAATCAATACTTTACAAGGGCTTTCACAGAGCTGTTTTTCTGTATTTCTGTTATCAGCTCCAGATCTGGTTTCTGATCTGCTCACAATTTGGCGACAGTAAAATAATGTGGAAAAGTTTTGGCACTTTCTTAATTTCATCAATCCAAATTATGTTAAGGGATTATGGAGTTACTAGGGTGAAAATACAACATCAAATGTTACAGATATTAGTCTAATTAACTAGGAGTAACCAAAATAAAAATATTTTTCACTAAACTGATACATTTCTTTCCTATAAGTTGATTTCTATTGACACTATTGCACATTTGCATTTTATCTCAATATTCAAAGATCTGCAGCTTTTACTAAATAATGCTCCAGCATCAGCTTCCTTCACTTCTAACACTTTAAGCTACTTAAACTGATCACCAGCTATAACCCGTTACCATGGATTTATGGACATGTCAAGAAATTCTGCCGCATAAACATCACTATTCTGACACGATGTAGATCGCTCCTATGCACCAGAGTAAACAAATTAAGAAAACTTAGATGTTGCCACAGTGGCTCAACATTGACATTAATTAATCTCATGTTCTGATTCAACAGCAGAACCTGTTTTCATTTATTTCATCAAATCATTTTCGGGCCACTCAGTTTAATCACAAAATTTGATCTGTGCGAACGGTTGCCTGTTCAATAATGAATGCTACCGTCTACGGATCGATTTAAAGTTTCACAAATCTGGAACAAACTTCTGGAAAATTGTAAAACAGCTGAAACACTGAGTTCCTTTAAATCTTGACTAGAAACCCACCTCTTTATTTGCTTTTGTACCATAATAAATGAAACTCTAAGCAATATTTCTGATGCAAAATGTAATGTTTCCATTGCTGAGTTTTGGGTTTTTATGATGTCAGATACTTTAAACTGCCTTGTTTCTGATAAGTGCTGTAAAGATAAACTTGATTGATTGGCAAAATCATAAGATGAATAAAGAGAAAGCAAGACTAATAGATGAGTTGTTTAGTGAATAATTGATTCCAGCTTCTGTAGAGAAGTCTGTTTGGATGGGTAGTCTGAGATAACAGCGCTGCGACTGTGACACAGACTTCTTCCTTAAGTTCTTAATTGTCTCAGGTCCATGATGTAAAAGTCGGATAAAATGTGACATGAGGGTTCAGACTGCAGATCTTTGAAAACAGTCAGATACGTAACTGATTTAGCTTCAAGTATGGAAATGGCTCAAATCGGATTTTTCTTGCTGGTGTGAAAAGATCAGATCAGACTGCGGTGAAAAGTTGTGTATGGACAGCATTCACCTGGTGTGTGAATGTAGCCTTAGAATCTGAACACGCAATTTTAGATCAACCACCATACGGGGCAAGGTGAGGAGTTCATGTCCTCAGAGGATCCAGAGATAACATTTCTTGGTTCAAAATTCAAACCTTACAAAAAAAAAAAAAAAAAGCTAAAATTGTAGTTCTCAAAAAAATTATACAGTTAGAGAGATGAGAGATTTCACTTTACACCAAAAAGATATCATACAAGTTCACCACAAAGGTTACATTCCACCAAGGTGCAGAATTGCAGATGAACTGAAACGGTGTGAACGTCCTCGCACACAAACACCTGAATGTCAAAATAGAGAAAATGGTTTTCCAAGCTTCCCCATACGTACCTGATTGGGATTAGGAGGATCATGACCAGAGGGAAGATCATTTTCATGTACGGTATTGGGTACATGCCAAATGTGCACAGCACCAGCAGCTGCATCATCTGCAGGAAGGTGAAGTAGTGGATCTTCCTCTGGGGCACTTTGCGAATGTAGTGGGTAGGTGGGTAAGACGTCTGTGGGGGGTGAGAGGATAAAAACTGATTAAAATACAATCTCCCCCTGTGGCTGTGTTTCTACTGCAGTCTTAAGGAAATGATTACAGGCAGTGGACAGCCTACGCACCTCTGAGATTTGCACTTTTAAGTTCCAGTTTCAGATGACAACTTTGTTAGCTTTCGGTAGCGTGAACTTGCCTAAACTATGTTTGCAAACTTGGTTGCTACTATGAAACATTTTGGAAATTCTTATCACAAAACATAACCATGGATCATGAGTATTAAGAGCTTGTACTTATAAATCAGTTTCACTGTCTGGATTTATCGGTTTTCAGGTGTTTGAGGTTGTTTTCATGCCTGACAGCCCTGTAAACTGTTTGTTTGGGGAGCAAAATTGCAACATGTGTTACATTTTCAGCTGCTGTTTATATTTCTGTCATTGCCAGTATTACTGAGGTTTTTATTTCTAAATAAAAATTAAGTCTGAAGAAAAAAAGGACATGTAAGGTGTTGTTTTTTCCCCCCCTAGTAAACAGCATGCAAGACAGCGAGAGAGAGCAAGAGGAGAGAGAAAGGCTAGGTGGAGTACAGCAAAGTTGCTCTGATGCATCTTTTTCAGTTTTCAACATCTGCTACATAGAAATGTCTTGAATATCTCACAGTTAAAGGAGAAGATCTTTTAAAGAAATACCCTCTCATCGCTCAGAAAGAGAAATCAGAAAAAGCAAAATTGATATCCACTGGTCACAACTTGTGATGGTTGCATCTGGAATTAAAATATCCTGGTGTCTTAAACTGTAAAATAAGAACGAATAATATGGGAAATACACATCTAATGTACAGATTTTTCATTACACACACCATCTTTACATCAGTAACTGAGTATTTTTAAAATGTAACTTTTAATGTCTGGGTGTTTATAAGCTCCAGATTTTTCTTCCAGGAGCATGCAGTTCCTGCTGCTACCATGTGGGGGCAGCAGCATGTAAAGCATGGATTGAAAGGGTAAGCCTTGCTTTATCTCCTCACTGTAGAAGAGGCAAGGTTAAACCGGACACTGGGGATAAGAGACACACGGAAAATAAAGGAGATTCCTGCAGGTTTCTTTTGACAAAACTATTTAGTGGATATAAAATTTAATATTTTCAACTGATTGTGCAGGATCTTTGCTGCATTTTAATGAAGCCGAGATCAAACAAAAACATTAGTTTGGTTCCTTTTTAAATTTTATTTTGCAATTCCTTAAACCAAACCCTCAAAAACAACGCAAACAACAAATAAATAAAGATGTTAGTGGATGAGAGGTGACTCTTGTGCTGGGCATCTAGTCAACTGTTTGATCTGCTGAATCCCACAGCCAACATATGGGCCACACACACCAACACACACACGCATACACACTCTCGCCCAGCACCCTGGCTCACCTGCTCCTTCAGGAGGAGAGCCATGCGGTCGCACATCTGGTTTCCGTCGATGGAGGTGAGGGCGATGTAGAGGAAGAGGCCATACAGGACGGGTTTGGGGATCCACTGCAGCGGAACGGGCAGCAGCAGCAGAGACACGCCAATGAAGATGTTGGCAGCCAGAGACGTCAGCCGGGTCTCCTTCACCTGGACGATCCTGAGGAGGAACAAGACGACACACTCTATGAAAGAACGAAGCATTTCTGAAAAATCATCTCTGGCAAAACGACAGAATTTGTTTCTGGGGATTTTCCCGATCAGTTTTATTGCAGGTTTTGCAGCGGTACAATTCAGACTTTCCTAAACATCAGGATTTAATAAGCAGAGAGAGGCTATGAATGAGACGTTTTTGCTTTTGTTTGAAAAAGTAGATTTTGTTATGATGACAAAACAGGATTTTATAATTGATTAGAGATGCAAATCGTTCAGTAGCGCAATTTGACACGTTGGAAATAAAATTTCTTAATGGAAACGCAGAAATAAAAATAAAAAACTCATTTTGTGACAAAAAGTTTTGACAATAGGATGAGGTGTTTTTTTTTTTCATCCGAATCGAAATTGTTTTATTTTGCAAAACTACAATGGAAACGCTTTTTATTGAATAATGAGTCTCATGATCAACAGCCGGATGCTGCCGCTGGCGCAAACCAAGAAGAAGAAAATGACAGGAAGTCGTTGGTCGATAATGATGGGGTCATGTGTTTTTTAGTGACTTATTGTGTGAACAAACTTATTCACACGTGATTTTGTTTTGCACACATTTTCAATGGAAATGCAGTCAAGTGATTCGATTCAATTCTAATTTTTAGGGTCAAATTCGAAACCAATTTTTCTATCTTGAGATTCGGTTTAAATAAAATGAAAAAGGAAAAGACTGTGTAACTAATAGGACATTTATTTAAAGCAATTCCATATAGTTCCACACTGTATCAAATTTGTATTTAAACAAAAAATTGGTTTATGCACAAAATTCTGTAATACCATTAATTAGTTAGCTTAGCTGCCTGGCTTATTCCTAAATAAATAAATAAATAAAAAAAACAATTAGTTGAAATAATAATTAACAGTGGACGCGTAATGTGATACGTAGCTTACTTGCAAATAGAAGCGGCAATGACGTACAACTACAGTGCATTTTAAAATTTATTTTTGAGCATTTTGAATCAATTCCCTGTTTCCAGAAGTAGGAAATGTGATCAAATGTTTTTCTGTTCCATAAATAATGAACTGATGTGCTACTTTAAGTGACAGCACCTTTTCTAAATATATCATTACAAAACAGGTATCCTCTCTTTAATTTAAACGCATGCCAAAAATGATTGAAAACGGAAAAGCTATGTGAGGAAAAACTCAGTTTAAAAGTACTTAGACTCAGTAAAATGTGAAATATTTGTTTTCATTGGATGACATTTTTATTCTTATCTCATATTCTTGAGGAGGAATTTTCTGTCTCTGGATCAACTTGATTACTTTTTGAAAAGCTGCAACATGCTGCCATTTTCTCTTGTTTTTGCTGAGAACAGGTTTCCTATTCAAAACGCCATTTCAATGCCGGTTAGTTAATCCCACCAAATGATAAGATCACAAAACGTGTTCTTTAGTTATTCCTGTTTTATCTACTTATTTATCATTTCATCACTTCTAACCAAAATATCTATGTGACTGTAGATTGTTTAAAACAAGACAAGTTATAAAAAAGAAGGGGAAAAAAATCAGGAAAGAAGAAAACAGTATTCTAATCCACACTACGTTAAACAATTCTATATTTTTGTTTTTGTATCCATTTGTTCTCTTTGCTTGTGTAATGGGTTATTTCGTAGGTCAATACCTCTGTTTGCTAGTCTGTAATGTTTATTTTCCACGCACTAATTGGTGAATAATAATAAAAAATGAAATGAATGTGCTGTATCAGATTTGCTGTGTGATTTTTTTTTTTTTAATTGACTTCTTGTTTTCTGTTTCCGTCTCTGAGCAGTTCTGCATGGCTCTCACATTGTAGTACATTTTCTGGAATGTCCACTTCCAATGTTTCCAACTTGTGGATGATTTTTACTGTGGAATGGTGGATTCGGATAGTTAGGAAGGTCAAGGTCACTGTTGATATTCTTCTTCTTTGGTATTAACACTATTTACGTTCTAGATAGAAAAGTCTGCAACCTTTACGATGATAAAAAAAACAAAACCATTTCTTTCTTCAGTCCAGTGAAATAAAACTCGTTTTAATGTTATATGAATTTGATAAAAAAGACAAATTATATAAGTTGATAAATGTCTACTATCAAAAATTTGATGCACTTTTTTTTTAAAGAAATGCCATCTTATTTCAATTTTTGTGTTTTAAACCAAAGAAAAAACTTAAAAGTTTTCCCCAAAAGAACATAGATACATTTTCTTCCAAGGAAAATAGTGAAAGAAAGTAGAAGAAAGTGGATAATTTTCAACTTAAAGACAAGAAAAATCCATCTAAAATAATATCACTGGTACGAGTTATTCTGTTGTGGGAACTCAATACAAACACGCCATGAAGGAAAAAAAAAAAAAGGAAGAACTACCAAAACATGATGTTGTTGTAGCTATATTTGAAAGCATCAGTTGGTTCTTTATCATTTTCAGCAGAAGTGCTAAAGAATCATAGTGGAAGATTCAAAAAGACACAACGACCTTTACAGACTTGGTCACAGCTGTGGATCATCAGTCAAGTTCATTTGACTACTACTCTTAAAGCTGCAGTATGTAACTTTTATTTTTAAAAAAATGTTTTCTATACATTTGCTAAAACTGTCACCATGTTGTGAAAAACAGATAATCTGTGAAAAGATCGATCTCGTCCACATCCTCCCTGAGCTGCTACTGTCTGAAGAAATGCACCAAAAACAATATGAACCAATGAGAGCCAGAAGGAGGGGCTTAGTGCTGTCAATCATTCTCATGTACTTGCTGCTAAATGTACTAATGGGAAAAAGTCATTTACGTGCATACATCAGCGGATAAGCTAGCTGACATTAGGATTCATGATAGACTATGCTAACTGCAGGGGAGACGCAGTGCCACATGGAAGGTGAATGACAGTGCTAAGACCCTGTTTCTAAACAGCAGAGGAGATCAATTTTTTACAGATTATCCGTTTCATCCCATACTTGATATGGTGACAGTTTCAAGAAATAGGTAAAATACATATTTTTTTAAAATAAAAGTTACACAGTGCCACTTTAAATCATGCTAAAAACAACTGTGTCTTTAGCTTTTCCTAACATGTTTTCATTTTTTGTAAATTTGACAGATTGTTATTTTTCTTAGAACTGAAGATGATATAATTTCCATCCACCATGATAACTTAAAAGAACTTTTCTAAACGGACTAGAAGCGACTTAACACATCCTCAAAATAGAGACTGGAGAATTTAAAGTATTCATTTTACACAGAGACATGCCATCAAAAATACCAAATTGCATACTTTGTCCACAGAAAAAAAAACTAAAACCCTTGATTACATCTTCTGTGCTCACACAAAATGTCTTCATTTATCACTCTCTGCTGCTTTATTAATCCTGATATGCAAAGTATAATCTCGCCTGGCTGTGGATGAAATGCTCAACTTAATCCTCTCATCTTTTAGAAACTCCCTCTCAGCTCATCCGTCCTCAAAGGAAAACTGTTAGTTCCATGCTAATCATGCAATCAAGAAAGAGCCTGCGATTAAAAAAAAAAAATCCCTGTCAGCACACGCTCTGAAGATGAACTTTCAACGCCTCCATTTGATCGCGGTCGGTGGCGAGAGGGAGGGTGGACTCACGTCTCGTAGAGGTGCCCCCCCTCCACACGCTGCTCCACGAAAGCCAGCTGGCGCACGTGGAGGGTGGAGTGGGGGAAAGCGGCGTGCATCCAGGGCAACCCCAGCACAGACATCAGGATGTTAATAAGGCCGGAGAGCATCAGGTCCCAGTGATACGCCGTGCCCTTCAGCAACCTGGGGTTAGGGAGACAGAGAGAGAGAGGCGACACGTCACGCTCAAACAGGAAACAAAGGAAGCAGTGTGAACGGAGACAAAGAGGATATGTAATTAAAAGCAAAGAAAAACACACAAATGGAGCGAGCGTACTCCTCCGTCTCATTCGTCATGCAAGCAAAAATACAAATCCATTATTTATATTCTTTCATACTGTCGCGGAAAGCAGCAACGTAAATCAATAGCGTTGACACGCTATAAGAAAGAGTGAAGCTGTGTGGAACATTGTGTACTCATGTCAGAGCTGCAACATTTAAGTAAGTCTGTGTGTTTTGGGGGGAACGGTAACAGGCTGCGCTGTATGAGGGAAGCCCTGTGAATGATGAACGCTGCAGACCATATCCACACATCCTGTTGACGTGTCCTTCAGTAGGACCCAGTGGATGCAATGAATGAAGGAGGATGGGAACTTCAGAGGACAGTGATGAGTCTCACTTGGTGAATGAAAGCATTATGAACGAAAAGGAAATGAATACGCATAATTCTGGATCCAAGCTTCCTATCCGAACTGGTAAAGTTAAGTTTACCGGCAGAGACCGGTCTTCTAGTTAAATTCCTTAAATGATCAATATGGTTGAGGTCACGACTGTTCCAAAAGCTGAGTGATTTCTCTAAATAAAAACCTGACCTGGTTGAGGAAAATGGATGTCACTTTTGGATTCAGTGGCACAAAATAGTGCTAATTCATTTGAAAAAACAAAATAGACAACTTCCAAAACATATCTTTTTGTAACCCAGGGTTACTATCGAAATTAATGTGCTACTTATCCACATGAAGATATATACTCTTCATGTGGATAAGAACTAGAGGTTCTTCCATCAGCGTGTTGGCACCCACCTGTTCTCTGGAGCATTGGTAAGCGAAACAACGATGTTCTGGTCAATGAAGATGAGGAGAGCCAGGAGGAAGCCGAGTCCCATGGCGCTGACAACGTTCATGGCCGACAGCCGCTCGAACGGAGCCACGTTGAAGATCGGTCGATTGTGAACCTTAAACACTGGAACTGGATGAAGCGACAACCAGAAGGAGAAAAATAGCAGCAGATGAGATTGGAAATGATTCTCCATCCTCATATGAAGTGTTATACAAACATCATAAGTATCTCATAAAAAGCTTCCTTAATTTGCTAATATTGTGGATTTGCTATGTTTTACTGATGTGATAATCCACATTTTCAATTGTTTTTAATCCTTTGAAGAGTTTCTGGATTTCATTTTTTAAATGCCTCGAATCTAATTTGGTGCACTGCTCTGATGAATACTGCTGGATTAAATGTAGCTGGTTAAATTTAGAAAATGACAAGACAATAATTGGTCTATTATGCTATGACTTATTGTCTCTGGAGGTACAGAACAGAAAATTGTCCGGGCACTTAAATTTAAATTCATTCGGGGTTTGGCAGTCATCTCTGTTCTGACCCCCAGAGAACAGCTGCTGCCTTGGCAACAATAGAGGCTAAAAATGATGCCAAACAACAGAGGATAAAAAAAGAAAAAGAAAAAAATGAAAATGGCCAATGTGTTTTGCCCGGTGCCTTTATTAAAGAGCATAAAGCAATAATAAGGGCAGCAAATAAAAGGGTTCCATCGCAAACGAGGCCGTTTCAGATAAAAAAACAAAAAAAACAGGTTTTACCTTTTAGCAGCTTTAGCTGAACTGGAATAAAAATAAAAATAAAAATGATCCCCAAACTCGTATCAAAACGAGAGGTCACAACTGGCTCCTTACATCAGAAGTAAGGAGGATCACAGGATGTCAGCTGTATTTTAATAGTACAAGTTTTAAAAAACAATTGAGAAAAATTGAAGAAATTAAAAAGAAAAATAAACATCTCCAAAGGATGTCAGATATATCTTAAAGGGGCAGTATTATGCGTTTTCCAGGCACATAGCGCCATTTTACAACACAATCAGGTAACTATGTTGCCTGTTGTTAGAATAATATATCAAATATGATCTAAAATAAATTTGTCCTCGATATTCAATGCCTTGAAATTGGACCTCTGTCTCTTTAAAAACGCCTGCTTTTTCCAAAACTCCACCTTCAAGAGGTCATCACAACATGGCTCCTCTGTGAACCCTTTAATGTGAACTCCTGAGAAGAAGCTCATAATGAGCTCAGCTGATGCTGATGTCCCACCAGGTGTTTGCTAATTGCTGCTGGCTAGTCTGAAGGAGCTGAGCAGAAGAACTCCTCTGTGATGCGGAAGCTTGGAAACCGCAGTTCCCAGGAGGAGCTATGTCCTCGAAGGCGGGGCTAGGTCCATCCAGGCATTTTGCACAACTGAATGGTTGCCACAGAGATGAAAGGATTTCTCAAACATGCATCAGAAAATCAAAGCAATCCTCCATGATTAGTTTTGATGAAGGAATGTCATTATAACATGATTTACAGCTTGAAAAAGTCAATTTTACATAATGCTGTTCCTTTAATAGAAGGTTTAAATCATTTATTAATAAAATGTTAGAAATTAAAAAGAAAAGAAATGGGTAAAATCAGGAAAAACTAAAGTAGTTTATGAAATCCTTCATAATCTACAACAATTCCAGGTTTGTTAGTCAGTGGAAAGAATGAAAGTCTTCCTGTTGCGGCGGGTGAAGAAGCGTATCGTCCGTTAGCCATAAATCGCAGGGATGACGGTCGACAATGTTGATGGTAAAGTCCCTGACTACGCCTGACGGAACACCTTGACCAACATGATGAACTCTGCTCAATGGAGGTCAACACCTTGGAAAGAGCCTTTCCTAGTAACAATGTATTGATGTGTGTAACGAGGTGTGTGTCTCATATTAGAAACACACTTTAAATGACGAAAACTTTACGCTGCAGCCGCCGTTCTGCCATCTACTGCAGATTCCCCAGGATTTGAATTTGTCAGGGTAGGTAGCAGCCAGGTGTTGCCAATTAAAGCTCTTGATTAACTGAACTCAGCAGGTGGGAGTGCCACTATACAAGCAGCAGGTTTGGCAGTTTGCTGGTCTTGAGGAGAGGAACTTTTTTTATGGCAAGAACCACTGTGGGTAGGCCATTAAAACAGAATCTCGATGTGTTGGTTGGATGATGATGATTGGCACAGGTGCATGTTTCTATTTGCTTCCTGTTCTTTAGCTGGTAGTTTCCTGAGGGCCAATAGAAACAAATGACATGGGGAAAAAACGGTCAATGACGCTTCCTTCTTGCATCGAGTGTGTTCATGCGTCTGACTTGTTTTGGACAAGGAGCTCCAAAACACAGCAACTTGTTTTTTAACTTTCCAAACCGCTTTTCTGATTTCAAAATCCATATGTTCAGAGCTAAAGAGCTAACTCCTCAACTTTTATCCACGTGAATTACTTGGATGGCAAATGTACAATCATAAAACTGATTACCTACAAGAAAGAAATTGTTTCCTTTTCGTACTTGAAATGTTTAAGGTCCTCTGCAACACTTCTGATGGAAGGCCTGAGGAACCACGATAACGATACTGCGGTTTATAAGGGAGCGTTTAGGTACTTACTGGAGTTAAAAAAAAGGATTACTTTCTGACAGACCACAGAGATCAGAAATCTATAGACCTACCAACTAAGGTCAGTGGACACAGTGCATTGATTTTCTGTTGGCAGTGAAGAAGTGACAGCTGAGAGGTTATCTAAAGTAAAGGAATACCTTCCTCCACTGCAGGTGTGCTCACGTTGAGTCACTCATCAATCAAACACTAAGCTCTAACTGCACATTTAAATCTGGGTTTCTGCAGGTTTAACCAATTCAAATTTAAGACTTTAGGAGGTGAAATTTAAGACCTGTATGATGTCAGAAATGTGCAAAGCAAAAACCCTTAACCACCGTAGTGCCAAGTTATTTCGCACAGAAATTAAGGTACCATTGTACAGGTTTGCAACAGGAGTGATCCAATGGCGAAGATTAACGTCGTCCAGCTAACTACTGATAAATTTGCACTTAAACCATAAAAGACGCAAAAAAATAAATAAATAAATAAATAAAATAAAATAAAATTTAAGCTAGCTTTCTTGTTTTTATTATTTCTCCATTTCCACTGCAGGAACCAGAATCAATGCTTCCTACTAATATAGGCCTTTGCTAGCTAGCAAGGGTACATTAGCAGCTAGTTACCAGTAGCTTTACTTCCCACATATTACACAATGATGAAGTGACTTAAGGGCAACTCAAATGTTTGCCTGACACAAAAATACCACAAGAAAAGAAACTACAAAGGATATACAAGATTAAATAGTTCTGCCACAAAATGTATGACTTCTAAAGAATACATTTAAGGCCAACTTATATTTTTTAAATGGAATCAAAACATTTTAAAGCCTTAATTTTACATACATGAATTTAAAACTGTTTAGGGATGCACAGATACTCTGTAGATACTTTTTAATCTAAACTTTGATCATTTATATCTTTCTGGGTGTCTTTCCAATTTTCTGAAACCAGAAGAAACCTAGAACCATTTCTGCTATAATGAAAACTACAAACAAACTTCCTGTGGCTGCTTTCTGTTCACATTGCACCCAACAGGCTATAGCTTCATCTAGCCATCTGGAGCAAAGCAAGAGGTAAGTAAAATGATACTAACGCTCGATGTCACTAAAAATGTAGGAGCCGATGAAGGAGAACAGCAGCACTGAGATGGGCAGGGCGCAGTCCGACAGCACTTCCCTCACTTTGGCATGCAGGAACGGACTGGGAGATGGAGACAGAGAGAGAAAGGACAGTGGAGTGAGCAAGGAGAGACAAATAATGGAGGAATACAATTACTGTGGACAAGACAAGGACAATGGCTGCAATCCTGACACCGCTTAAGTACCTTACTCCGCCTCTTGCTTACACAATTGAATCCAGCTTTGAGGTTGATTTGATTACAGAGAGCAATCAGTAGTTAGTATATTAATGCTTATTAAATCACAGGCTGGAACTGAAGCTCTGACAGAAAAGTGAGTTTAGCAAGTTCTGTCTGGAAAGTTACAATCCTTAGAGGCTAGGTCCCACTCTGCAGTATCCATCCCAGCAAGGCAGCGGTCCCAGCCAAACGTGATTTAAAGTTCTCCAGTGATTAATCTTTCAGGTGCCTCAGAATATTAATGCAGAATGTACCTTCTTTTGAACTGGTAGAGGGTATAGCCCATCCATAATGTCCCGAGCATCAGCAGGAGGCAAAGGACGGGCCTTTCTCGAGTGCACTGGATGAAAGATTCAGGCAGAGCATTGAACACCGACCCGACCATCACCTCACTCCTGTTTCCTCCCTGCAGGTCTCCAACCTGAGGAAGGTCTGCTATGCTCCTGTTTTCCAGACCTGGAGCGTGGTAGTACCTCTGAAAGACTGAAACCAGAATCACAGTGGTCAAAACAAACCAACAAAAAATAAAACACAAATTTTTGTAAGTTTTTCTTTTTTTTTAGGTAAATTGAAAAGCATTCAAACTCCGTTGAACCCTTTCCAATTTTATTATTGTACAACCAAAAGCTTCGGTTTATTTTATTGTGATTTTATGTGACAGATTGGATGGACAGCTTTGAGCATTTGAAATCCAAAATCTTTGTAGGCTCTGCCTAACTTCGTTATAACTCCACTGCGTTTTCCTGCCGCCACAAGTTTTATCAAAGTGATGGTGAGTTCAGGGTCTGTTTTCAGTGCCGGGAAGAAAACAAAACAACAACAAAAAAAACCTTTTTAAGTTTATTTAAGGCCAACTTTATTATATATATATAATTTTAACACATTAACAGTCTGACTTTAGATACATGAATTTGAGACTTTAAAGATGCAGAGACACCCTGATCTGTAGTTTCAGTCTGAAAAACAGAAAGCAGCACAAAACTATAGGAAAATCTAGAAGCAAGAGCAAAGCATTAATGCAAAGTTAGAGAGCTGATATTATTCATGCTCTTTTATCTGTGAATTAGCCATAAATAGCGACTGAATATAAATGTTTTTTGCATTAAATAGAAAAAAAATGCTAAGTAATACACAGCAGATTTGTAAAGATCCATCTGCAGATGGCTGAAACAAAGAACAATGTCACTAGGAAAAAGGACTGGACAGCTTTTAATTAAAATGACTAATTGATTAGCTGGAGAGATGTTGGCACCCTCGGTCAACGAAGGATTCCTCAGGCATAATTAGCAAGTAGCTCCAGCAAATAACATTATTAAAATGACACCAGTAGCACAGTATGCAGAATATGTCGCAGTTATCTTTTTATGACTCCATTTGTGTTAGAAAACTTTTGCCTGCTTTAAATCAGAAATTTGCTTGTGATAACAGATGGATGCAGAGTCTTAATTATCAGTCAAAATATGGAAGAAGTATAAGCAGTCACAGACTGCAGTGTTGCAGAAAAACCAAAAAAAAGTGACTGCCTGCGTTACTTACTTTTGACTGTTCCTTTGACAGCATCAACTACAAATGCAATGGAGATGAACAGGGCAATGACCTCTTCTGTTGACCTGGAAAACACATTGGACGTTGTTGCTTAGCTACAAGTAAAATGTTAAAACACAGAATAAAAGTAGCATTTTTGTCATTCTATTTCAAACAATACAAGGACGTTCAATTTAATAAAATAATATTTTAATTAACTTTTAATGCAGTGTTGTCGTTTTAAAATCATAAAAGCTCTAGATCTACCTGTTGCCGTTCTGCCTTTTATTTTATTTCATACATGTAAACAAAATATTTTGTGCCTATGATCATAAAACATGGCACATTATTTTTGATCTACCTGATATGATGTTCTAGCTACATGTTTGGTTTAAAATTATTACTGCATCTGGAATCAAAGTAGACAGACCACATTAGTGAAAGAGGAAGCTGTGTTTGTACGACCTTCAGTTATTTGGATTATTTCAGTGTGGGCGGGTGGATGTGTGTGTGTTTATGTGTATGAAGAGTGGTTGCCTATGTGTGGAATAGTTATGAGTGAGAATTTGTCACCTAAAGGTGTGAAGCTGGTAGAACGGTGGGATGGGCAGAGACTGTGGTGAAGAGCAGCAGAGGATAGGTAGCCTCAGACCCTGAAGACGTATGGCACAGACTCCACCTAATCTGGCACTGCTGCCGTGTCTTCCAGTGCTGGTCAATATGAGACTATCAGGCTCCCACACAAGACACAAAGTGTTTCCAGTGCTGAAGAGGAAAATCTACCAGGTATGGTGGTGAGGGATCTTTTGATGCCTCATCACTGCCTGGTTCAGACTCCACAAGCCACAGTCACCCTGACACATTCCTGAGGGTCTTTGGGCTTCATCACAACTTAAATCCAATTGACAAGTTCCAACCACCTTGATTACCAGACTGGCCTCTAAGCCTGACAGATACCTTCCACCCAAAAAATGGGCGCCTTGCCGCCAGGAGCCAGCCTGTTAAAAACCAGACACTAGTCCTACACACAGAAGGTCTTGGCTCTCGACTATTGAGAAACGATTGGAAGCCAGCTGCAGGTTAGCCGGAGGCTAGTAATTGTTTCTGGAGGCTGGAGGTTAGCAATTGTTTCTCAATAGTCTTGCTAGCCTCCAACTGATTGGATAAAGTTTTAATCTTTACCCAATCACTAACGTTTCCCCATTATGTATATACTGTACCAGTTTGGTGCTATGAAGCTTACCAGAAATTGCCTTTGCTACAAACATCCATCCTCCACTGTGAAGAGGGAAGTGTTTATCTGAACAAGGCAGCTGTTAATATTAATTCAATATTTAGAAGCATGGCCAACACGGACTGAATGGTTTTACTTACTTCCTCTTTTGCCATTTCTAGACAGACTACAATTCTAAAACAGCGCAGAAAATTGATTTCATTGCTCAACTTCTTCCTCTGTTCGCTGATTGGGTCGATAGAAATTCTACAGGAGTGAAGAGGAGAAAACCCATCCTATGCTGTAAGCAAGATTTTATTAGAGTAGATTAGCTGCAGGAAGTCAAGAGTCAGATAAGCCAAAAGCCAGAACGGACCCCAAGCTGCCCAGAGCAGTCCTACAGCAGGAGAATACAAGAACCAGAACTTCCCAGTCTCTTCCACTCCCACTGACTGAGATCTGAAAACTTTGTGTTGTACTTTGTTCCCATTTATTTTGGTTGTGATCCCCATTTGAGCTTCAAAAACAGTAAAAGTAGGAAAAGTCATCCAGTAATAACAACCAAGTGACCTCCTGCTGATAGATATTGTTCAGTAGAGTCAGATAATTATATTTTCTAACAAGAATCATCCTGCAGGGTGTGAATGGTGCAAAACAGCAGATGGTACTTTTTTATTGTCGGATCGCAGAGGCAGCAGCCAAAGTCTTCCCTCTCCCCAGCCACTTGGGCCAGCTCCTGTGGGGGAATCCCAAGGCATTCCCAGGCCAGCCGAGAAACAGTCCCTCCAGAGTGTCCTGGGTTTTCCTCTGGATGTCCTCCCAGTGGGACGTGCCAAGAACACCTCACCAGGGAGAGCTCTACCCCTGAGTCCTTCCTGGATGACCGAACCTCTCACCCCGTCTCTAAGGGACAACCCTGACACCTTGCGGAGGAAACTCATTTTGGCTGCTTTGTATTCATGATCTCATTCTGTCTGTCGTTACCCAGAGCTCAAGACCATAGATGAGAACAGAAACGTAGATCGACAAATCAAGAGCTATGTTTTTAGTAACCAAAATAAGAATCTAATAGAAAACAACCAAAACTGTAAAGGTAAAAAATGGCAACGGAGCAACATAACCATCAACGTTGGATGTTTTTGGCTGCAACTCAAACATCTGAAATTCTAACAGAAACATTAGAATTTGCATTTCTTTTACTCACAAATAAAAACTTATGGGCCATTCCTACTCACAGAATCCACATTTTTTTGCGAAATGCAAATAGGTCTTTGAATTTGTAAAACCTAATACTGACAAAAAAGAATAAAAAAAAAACAAACAAACAAGAAAACCCAAAACAAAACAAGAACGAGCTAGTTAGCAAGATCCACCATGCTGTCGACTTTTAATATTATAGATTTTGTCAGCAGCAGTTACAGGTCGGTGGAGTTGGAACCAATGTGACCCGTTAGGAAAACGATCCCAATAAACCAAGATAAATGTAAACGCAAATATAAGTGGTACCTTTTAAAGAGCTTCATCAGCAGACTGACGTTGAAGATCCCTCCCAAGATGAGGAAGAGGCAGTTCCACAAACCGATGCAGGCATAGAAAGCTGGGAAATCCAAGTTGTAGTCATCACAGATTCCTCGGATCACTACAATCCACAAGACCAAAAACATACATACTTGTATGTAAATATAAAACATCTGAATGACACAATGGGAATTATTTAAGAGGGCAGTATTATGTGTTGTCCAGCCACATAGAGCCATTTTATATTGGAGTCAAATAACTATGTTAACTTCAATTGGTATAAAAATGTTGCATATGCCAAATATGACATAAAATAAATTTTACTTTGTAATTGAAATTGGGCCTCTGTCTCTTCAAAAACTACTGCTCTTTCTGAAACCCCGCCTTAAGGAAGAAGTCACAACATGGCTCCTCTATTAACCCTTCAGGAACATTTTTACCAGTGTAACATTGAGAAGTAGTGGGGGAGAGCTGCTCTGTGAGGCAGAAGCTTGGAAACTGCAGCTCAGAGGAGGAGCTTTGTCTCCAAGGCGGGGCTAGGTCCTGCCAGGCATTTTTGAATGGTTGAATGGTTGCCATGGAGATTCAAGGATTTCTCAAACATGCATGAAAGAATCCAAGCAACACTCTAGGTATGTTTTTTAAGAGGGAATAACATTATAACATAATATGAGACTCAAAAATATAAATTTTACACAATACTGCCCCTTTAATGTGTGCATATAAGGAATAAATGCTTACAGTGCCTTGCAAAAGTACTAATGAACCATTTTACATGTTCTCATATTACAAACTAAACTTTTTGTTTTGTTGTACAAAGTAGTGTATAACTGTAAAGTGGAAGGAACAACATAAAGATGGTCTCGTGTCCACACACGTCTAGTGGGAAACTTTATACAAGACCCCTAGAGCCTTTCTCTAAATGATGCCGTTTCTTCTCGATTTTCTTCTCCGAAACTCAGATTTGTAGAAGGCACTCTTACGAGGATATAAGCAATCAGATCAAACCTGTCAGTCTGAGTACAAAAAACATGACACGTCGACGCACCGATCGGAATATTCGGATCGGATTCGGCTCCATCGGAATAAATTTGTAATCGTGTCAGATCGTCATTTCCCAAAACCACTGCGGGAAGAAAATAAAAAAAATAAAAGCCATAAAAGCGCACACGGGGTCAGTCCGAGCCCTCAGAGACAGCAGGAGGCGTAATTAGGGAGTGCAGTAATTCCTGGAGCTTTATTAGAACCTGGTGCTGGTCCGTTCTGGAACCAACACTACTGTTTGTTCGGTTTTACGTTCAGCAGAAACTGAGGAACAGCTTCTTCTTCTGTGTTTTTTTAGGGAAACTTTACAACTTTGCGCATGTCAGTACTTCTATTCTAAACAAAACTTGGTGCACAATCATATTAAATAATTCAGTATCCATATAAACCATACATTCGGATTATTTAATCCCATCAGATCAAGGTATTTCATATTTCCTACGTGGTTTTTCTTATTAATATTTTGCTTGTTTGTTTTGGTGGACGGCCGTGTCTCTGCAGGTCTGCCGTACACTGTTGATCTTCAAACGATACATCGAACAATGATCCCTAACATTTTTTAAGTTGGGTGACATCATAATTGCACCTTGCCTTAAACTTCTGCCCAGCTTTCTGCCTGAGCTGTCTGCAGTGTTCCTTGGTCTTCATTATGTTGTTTTTTTTCTAATGTTCTCTAACAAACCTCTGAGGCCTTCGCAGCGCAGCTGGCTCCATACCGAGAATAAATGAAAAACAAGTGAACTCAATTTACTAATTAGGCGACTTCTGAAGAGAAAATGAAAAAAACAAAAAAACAAAACAAAAAAAAAAAATGAGGGGGCGAAGTACAAATGCACATAGCACTTTTCACTTATTACTTGTAGAAAACGTGCAGATATTTCTTCTACTTTGGTTTTTTTGGTGTTCGACGTTGAATCTCAGTTAAAACCGTTCAAATTTGTAGCATTACAAAATGTGGAAAATGCGGTGTGTATATTTTTGCAAGACATCGTATGGAGGGGCGTGCAAAAGTGTTTTTTGGGGATTTTTTGTCTCCCTTAAAACAACTTCATTTAAAAACTGCAGTTTTAAATACCTGTGGTGTTTTTGACTAATATTTAAAACATTCTCAAACACTTTCGTATATGTGTGACAAACATGCAAAAAAAAAAAAAAAAAGGACATCAGGAAAGGAGCAAACTCTTTTTTCAATTCAAAAACAATTTGAAAGAAGTTCAGTTGGTTAGAAGTGATTCAATCTCAGAGATTTTTCCAGACTCCAATAATGAGAGCATTTATTACAGAAGCTCTCGGTGGCTTCAAACATGGACGCACAAAGAGTTAAAGAGAAACATGCATTTTAATTTACCTTGAAAAGGAAAAAAAAAAGAACTGTAATTAGTTTGTTAAAAACCATAATAATTTAGTTGTTATCTTGAGTCACAACTTTACAAACAAGCCTTTGTTCCGTTCAGAAAGCTGCTGGAAATATACTACAATTATCCCCATGAGAATGTTCTCTGCACAGTTCCAACCCATTTACTTCAAAGATCATCCCACCGCAAACCCGCCAAACAGCTTCGGTATTAAAACTAAATCTTGGCATCAAAGTCGTTGCTTTTCTTCATCTCTGCTCTCTTTCGGAGTTTCCACCATTCAAGTTCATCTACATTCCTCCCAACAAAACAATGCTGTTGGGCAAAAAACCGTCCAGTAGTTTATGTGCTGCATTTTGTCTGAACTGAATAAAAGCTTTACTTGTTCCATTTTTTTCCTGAGCAAATCTGCGGACCTGCAGGCACCTGAAACCAGCTGTTATGTAACATGGACAAAAAACACAAAACAAAAAAACAAAAAAAAAAAAAAAAACACATTCTGGTCCATCTACCCCCCTCTGTGGCAACTATTCAACGTTTGGACTTTTTTTTTTCTGGGAGAAATATATTCTAAATATTTCTTTTGACATCAAATTCAAACCAGATGTGAGCAACAACAGCCAGTAATCCATATATACAAAACAAATGAGTCCAGAGATGGAGATGGAATTAAACAACAAAACATTGGAATGACAAGTGGAATAAATGTCAAACACTTGAAGAAACGGGTGTGCGAGAAGACACAGAAAACCAAGAAATCAGCTGAAATCGGTCAGTATTCAGAAAGCACTCTGTGCACAGAATGATTTGATTGGGAAACAAGAAGTAAACAAAAAAATCGTGTTTTTAGAATTAAAAATACTGATAGGAGTCGTTACAGCTGCATTTAAACTTTAAAATGTTCTAGTGAGTGAAATGGGGAACATAAACCAGATTCAGAAAGGATACCCGTCCATCATATGGTACAGAATGTCTTAAGATTTCTGACAGAGGAGTCAAGAGTATATATCTGAAAAGACTCAACATCAGTGGCTTTTCTAACTTTCACTGCGCAAGACTCCACTGCTGAAGGTATTCTGAAGCTTTATTAAAGTTTGCTGCAGAAGATTTAAATAAGTGGTGAAATATTTGAGAAAGTACTCTGGTCAGATGCTAAACTTTTTGGATGTCAATACTCTCTAAATGTTCTGGGCTTTTCTTTGTAGTTTAGTTTTATTTTGTTATTTTTTGTTTGTCTAATTCAGTTAGTTTTACTTGGCTTGCAGAGTGTGTTTGCTAGTTTTTAGTAGTTATTACTGGTTAAATATTTAGTTTAGTTGTTAGTTTTGGAGCAATTTCAGTTTTTTCATACTTTGGTTAATTTTTAGGTGTAGCTTTCAGAAAGGACAAAGTATTTTATTGTGATTATCAGTTGGGTAATGAATACTGAACAGAAGATGCATTTTCAGAAAAAAATTATTCAATTATTGCTGACAATCAACTGACTCTGATGTTTTCTCCCAACTTTTGCTGTGGCCATGGAGTTAAATAATCTACAGCACTCCATGAATAAACTGGTTGTTTACTTCAGCTGTTTAAAAATCTATTTCACATCAGTTTGAACCATAAACACAAAAATAAAGGGTATTATATATATAATTTTAGTATGTTTTATTGTTTTAGTTAGTTTCATAAATGCACAACATTTGTTCCTGTTAGTGATAGTTTTTCCCTATTAATTAGTTTTTATTTAATTCAGTTAAAAATGTTTTCAGCTTTTGAAGAGTTGTATATTAATCAGCCTATTTGTGCTCTACTTTGCATTTGTGTTTTTGTTTTATTTTCTCTCTCCCTCCCTGCATTAAATAACAAACATGTATATGCTGCTACACACAGGTGCTTTTTATTTTCTTTTTTGTCTCCTAAACTGGGAGGGAAAGTTTGTCCCTTCTCTTCCAGTCTTCTTTTTTTGTGAAAGAAATAAAAGGACAGCAAATGATCAGTGGACATTTCTGCTTTTTAAGTTGTAATTCTGACTATTGATTACTGAAAAAATAAAGAATTAAAAAAATATATAATTCCATACAAGAGACATATTGACGTTAACATTACAAAAAAAATGTCTACAAAGGTTCTTTAAGTGAACTTATTCCATTTCCCCAAATGACTATTTATGGACTTCATTGCGAGTGTGGATTACTTGGGTTATTCTCAAAATCTGATATGAAATTAATGTAAGTAATAATGTCAGGACTGTATCTTTGAAGCAAAGCGATGACTTACTTTACAACCTGTCTCCTTTAAACTTTCATTAACAATAACAGTTGAACATTGTTTTTCTGATTCTTTAAAGAGGAGATGAACATGATAGTTTTTTTCTCCGCCATTAGTTTTCTTCCACTTTTGATGCCATCTTTTTAGTGATTTTCCCACCGTCTAAGACTCATCTGCTGTGTAAAACTCAGAGAGACGACTGCCTTGTTTTTGAGGTGAGCTGAATGAAACTAAAGGAAAGCTTACCGCTGATGAAGATGGCGAGGGGAGCAGTGGTGAGAGGGATAACTAAAGGGGAGCCAGCGAACAACGAGTAGATGACTCCGCCGATGCTCTGGCCAATGATAGTCTTCCGAACATCTGGGCAGAGAAGACGCACGCACACGCATGCACACGCACACACACGCAGGAAAAGAAGACACAGGAAAAGGTTCTGATGAATAAACATGAATGGCCTTAAGGTTCTGCTGCACAGCTGAGCAGAAGCAGAAGGAAACTCATAAATCACTTTCTCCACCAGGAATGTTATTAGGCGAATTATCTGTTATTTTTACCCACAAATTAACTTGAGATACTTGCTTCATGTTCTTCCCGCTACAATAATAATAATAATAATAATAATAATAATAATAAAAGAAACTTTAAAAAGCACACACAATTCAATTTTAGGGGGATGATTAATGCAGGCTTTAGGTTTTTACAGTTAGAATACATCAAACAACAATACGTTCTCAACCAACAAAATCATGAATTGTGAAAAAGAAACAAAAACAAACCCTGCCCGCCCCCAAATTTTTCATTGACAGCACTTAAAAACACTACATATGATATTACTACAAGTTATTAGCAAGTTATGATACTTCATAAAACTCTTTGGCCTCTTTAGTTTCTGTTTCTGCTCCTCAATCAATCAATCAATCAATCAATCACATTTTATTTGTATAGCACATTTCAGCAGCAAGGCCTTTTAAAGTGCTTTATATCTGCTTTACTGTAAAACATATTTCACTACTGAAGTTAAATATGTTTTAAGGTTAATGTTTTGGAAGGTTGCTTTAGGATCTATAATAATAAACAAAAATTAACAAAACAAACAAGTAAAAGCCTTTTTGTAAAAGTCTCAAATTAATAAATATGGCTCAAGAATGAAGCTTCCCATTTGAGATTTTTGATTTGGGAAAAATGACAAACCAAAAAAAAACAAAACAAAAAAAAAAAAAAAACAGCCAATCTGATCAGTTATTGGAGGTTGTTATGGGATCAGATATATGGCAGGGATGTGACTACTGATCCATGTATCAATCTGTGGTATGAACAAAATTGTTTAATGTACATTGAAGAGACAGAATTATGTACAACTTTTTTGAGCTTGACATCATGTTGTAATGATATTCCTTCATCAAAAACATATCGCAAGTGTGCAAGTCTTACCTTACCTTTATTATTATTATTATTATTTATTATTATTATTATTTGTTTAACTTTAGCTTTCCATCTACCTCAGAGCCTATCGGATGTTGAAATGTCAGAATGTTGGGAAAAATATTTACAATGTTAAAATTACATAGAAAGGTTAGTTAGCTAAAAACAGCTGAAAAATGTCACCATTGTGTTTTTGGCCTCGTTTGACTAAAATGAGAAACTACTGTTATGTTCTGACGTCTGCTGTGCGCCTATCCAGCACAGCTGCCAGAGCCTGTGTTATTTCATTATTCTTTAACACCTGCACAAAAGAAAAAGACTGGATGTCAACTGTGTCGAGCAAATGAGCTAAAGTCGGTATCTGATTTGTTATTTCAGGATTTTTTATGGAATCAAGACATTTTTATTGCAAAATTTTAAATAATTTAAAAAATGGATATGTCGTAGCTTTACTCTATTTGTGAGTCCAAAATATTTTAAAGATATTTTTTGTTATTAAAACTGTCTTAGATCAACGCTGACCTGTTTATACACTACATAAATGTTGGCTGTGTTATAACCAGCTGGCCCTGCTACTCCTCAGTGGGAACTTTACTTTGTGGACTCGTGTTTGATAGAACATTAGAGTGTCTGCATGCCGGCTGCGCGCTCCTACCGATTTCGCCGCGGGTGCTCTCATCGTTGAGGGAGCCGAAAGCAATCGCAGGGAGGAGGATGGCGATGTAGAGGAAGATGGCTGTGGTCATGTACTTCAGCAGGGTTTTATTACTTCCAACTATACCTGAAGGGAGACAAACACAAACACATGAGTCATATGCATCTCATAATGAAGCGGAGGAGGCTCAGCACTTTAATTTAAAAACGACAGAAACGCTAGCAGAATCCATCGTTTAGATCCCCTGCAATAAGGAACCTCCAGAGAGAGTGTGTGTATGTGTGTGTGTGTGTGTGTGTGTGTGTGTGTGTGTGTGTGTGTGTGTCAGAATATTCTACTGTGGCTTACACAACCGACTGCCCCTTTGAAAATCGGAGTGATGCGTTTTGCGTTTGTGTAATCCATCTCATTTTAGGAGCAGCCATATGAATGATGGATAACTCATGTTGGAATCAAACATTTTAATTGGCCTCTAATGTGATCGTTGCTTTCCGTGACCTTCGCAGGATGAACATTTGATCAAACTCACATGTCAGGAACGTGTTGCTTTCTGTTGCAGCTTAAATAAAACAGAAATGCGTTGAGAGAGTAAAGGGCTGAGCTGCTTGTTGTGACTAACACATTATTTAGCGTGTGTGCGTGTGTGTGTGTGCGTGTGTCCTGGACCGGAGCCGCTTTCACACACGGTGGGTAAAGAGTCTGAGTTGATGACTCAGTGAAAGTACCTGCCTTCAGCGACTGCATCAGTAGGGTATAGGGAGATGCTGTGGTTGATGACCTGGGATATTATAATAATGTTGAACATAAAGAGGCATGTGGGAGACTTTAGTGTTATTTATACAAGATGCAAAACCCTGGATGAAACCCAAGGATAGCAAAGATCTACCTAAAAAAAAAAGCACACGTTGTACTAGAGCTAAGATTTTCAAATAGACACCACAGATTACTGTAGTGTTTAACTTACTCAAATATAATGCTGATAGTGTAGCAGATAATTGGATGTTTCAGCAAAATCTTTCACATGTGGAACCTAATTTAGCACAGATGTTCCCAGGGCTTTCCTTTTATAAAAAATAAATAAATAAAATTAAATAAGATGAAAAAAATAAGACGTTAGCCACTGAAAAATTCATGATGACCACCATGATCACACAGGAAATTTATTGTGGCACTAAAATTGTCAATACTGATCACTGATGAATACTTTTGGTATGAACTAATTAATAATTGGACCCAGAATAAATATTTTAATTATTGATAATTTTTTGGTTTTTAACTTATTTCTGTTGATGGACAACATGAGAGTGTGTGGTGTCAAACCACACATATTTATATTTTTAACTTTGGAAATAATATACATCACCTTCCTAAAAGAATGCTCCAAGTCATTTTTTGCCCTTTATTTTTCTCCCCAAAATCATGTTTTGGCATAAAATGACTTTGGCCATTATTTTGGGAAGGAGGCGACATATTTTCTTGATTTTTTTTTTTTCCTTTATCTGGTGGCCATTTTTGAAAATGGCTGCCGTGGTTGTAATGGAGCATATACATTTGCACTATAATTAGCAGTTTATATTACTAGTGGTGGGCACGCTAAACTGTTAAACACATCAAAAAATTTGCAGAAGCTAATGCTAACCATGAAGAGGACTGTTGCTCAGCTTGTAAAATGCTACATATTATAACTTTAAGGTTGTATGAATATGAAGACCAAAGGCGAAAACATATGATGTGAAATAGAGTTCCTGAAAGTTGTGAAAATAAGTAACATTTAGTTAGGTTTAAGGTAGGTAGACAGCAGCCATTTTGAAAAATAGGTGTCATCCTGAAATTTAAGTGGCTAATGTGAAAAACATACAGCCTGAAGGTTGAGCATGCAAACTTTCATGCTTGTTTCCACATTTGACAGATTTGTATAGTAATATGCTGCACTATGCATAAGAAACCTGAAACCCCAAGAGATGTACCAAATATGCAAAACATTTCAGTATCAATCAATCAATCAAATTTTATTTGTATAGCACATTTCAGCAGCAAGGCATTTCAAAGTGCTTTACATAATTTTAAACAATGAGAAAGAAAAAGAAAGTAATAAAAAGATAAAAAGAAAAGATAAAATCACAGCCTAACAGGACAAGGCCTCCAGCCTTGTAGCACCAGGCTCCGTCCGCCTGTTTCGCGAAAATTTTGCGCTAGGACTTTCGCTGTCCTACGCGGATTTTGTACATTAATTGGTTACCTGTTAGTCTAGAATTTACAGGGTTAAACAGTGAGAAAGAAAAAGAAAGTAATAAAAAGATAAAAAGAAAAGATAAAATCACAGCCTAACAGGACAAGGCCTCCAGCCTTGCAGCACCAGGCTCCGTCCGCCTGTTTCGCGAAAATTTTGCGCTAGGACTTTCGCTGTCCTACGCGGATTTTGTGCATTAATTTTGCCTTTGCCTCTCTTTCTGTGAGGCAAAGGGTGAAAGATAAATGAGGCGCTGCCAGCGGCACCCCAGTGGGGCAAAGCAACACAAATGACTCACTTTCACTACAAGTCCAGGTCCAGCTTACCATCTGTGAAGTCAGAAGGGTAGAAAGGCAGTCTGCGACGCAAGTCCTCATAAATCCCTCGGCCGGCTTTGAAGAAATCTTTACACTGTGGAGAGAAAGGAAAAGGTTAGGTTTTCCTCAAGGAAACGTCTCTCGCAGAGGAAAAGCCAGGACTGTGTCTTCAATGTTAAATTGAAAAACAGTAATGCAAGTTACAGTACCTTGCAAACATCATGCCCGTTGGAGTTTTTCACATTTTATTATGCTATAACTACAAACATGCTTGTGTTTTATTAGAATTGATGTTGTAGGTCAGCACGGTAACTCATCATTGCTAAGAGGAAGTAAAAAAATAAAAATAAATCAATACAAGCTTTCCAGCAGATTAAAATTTCAGCATTTCTGTTAAGCCCACTTTATACTAATACCCCCAAATAAATTCCAGCGCAAACAAATGCCTTTGGAAGTTATCTAATTAATACATCAAGTCTGAGGGAGTGTTTATGCAGGGCCATTCTGTGAAGGTCTCAGAGGTTTGATGGAGAACATTAGAGAACAAAGAACAGCAAAAAGACTGAATGTAGCACACAGGAATACAGGTGTGACGCTGTTAATTATGGACTACGTTAGAAATTAATATCCTGAACTTAGAACGTCTCAAGGAACACTGAAATCTATCATACATATTCAAAAACTATGTCACTATGGAAACCTACAAATACTTTCTACTACGCATTTGGCTAGTTGGACAATAACAATAGCTATTGCTAACGACTTGTTATCAACAAAAATATGTTTGACAGAATGTTGATAATTTCACTGAACTCTGACCCAGAAAAACATGCCATTCTGGGGGTTGTAGGCAGAAGAAAGGCTTTAGCCACGCAACCATTCATAGCTCAAACTCCAAGCTATGAATGGTTGGCGGCGTAGTTAGCTAGCACAGTCGGTTGGTTAGCTAGCAACAACCTATTGAGTAACAATCAGTAGCAGTCTCATCTTGCCCCTCAGGTGTGCTTCACTCCTCGTAGGCCCACATGTACGTACATGATGAGTATTTGAGGTGGACTCAATGCAGATGTTTGTTGTCCTTGGTAACACACAGATTCACATGGTAAACTGTTAGGAAACGGTGTTCACATTAAACTGTTCTGTTTGTGCGACACAGACATGATGAAGTTGGGAGTCGGTGCAACCAGTCGCAAGAACGCCTAGCATGACTGCCTCTATGTGCAGCACTGACAGTTGTGTGGTGGAGAAAAAAAACACTAGGCTAGCCATCCAACTAGCTCATCAATTCATTCAGATTGTGAGAAATGAAGGAATATGCCACAAAGAATGTAGGCAATCTGTAAACTTGACTATGAAATCTCTATGGTCCACGGACAGAATACATGCAGTGTATGCGACTATTTGGGAGGAGTTTCATGTCAAAAGAACAAGCAGGAGTGAAAGGAGGAAATGAATCCAGCAGCTCCAGATGAAATTGCAGTTAAGAGGAAAGATCAAGTCACCAGTTTGGCAGGATTTTAGATATTTAAAACAAAAAACTAATCAATAATTAGTTATTAGAGGCTGCAAAAGAAAGAGGTGGGTTTCATACAACTGGCTTCAAATTCTTGAAAGCATGAAGTATTTTCCTTCTATTTCACATTTATGGTGAATAACTGAAGTGAAAAAGTTGTAGTTAAAATGTATCAAGTAAAATTGCAATAACATACACTGAGGTGATGTAAAAATCTAATAATGCTCCAATGTTAGCTTCCTTTAAGCATTTATTATTTGGTTTAGTGATGATGTTGCTCATAGATCTACAAACAACTTTGTTCTACCATCGCCATAATTCATTTAAAGGCATTTCTTAACTATGTTATTTGAAATCTCAAGATATCTTTAAGACATTTAGTGTCAGCTAAAATTACAGGAACTTTAAAATGTTTTCAAAGGGCAATTATTAAAAAAAAAAAAAAAACATCAAACACTGTGATAAAATGTGTCTCACAAGGAGCGCCCCAGGAGACAAAGTTTCTTCTACTGCAGAGGAGTAGTTCATTAGAGTTACAAGCCTCAGAAATGACCAATTAACAGCACCTCAGATTAGAGCCTTTAGGTATTTGACATGTCATAACATTAGCTCGAAGAAAACTCTTATTAATTAAGTCTACATGGTGGGAAAAAAAAGCAAAGAGGGAGACTTGGAAGAAAACTAAAAAGTTCTGGTGTGTTTGGACATCCACTCAACATCTTTTTTTTTCTTTTTTGCTAAATGGAGGGTATCTAGATGTCGTTAACCAGGATAGAGCTTTAACAAGGCATTGACGTAAACATGTGCATTTGTTCACATGGGTTTGTCTGTGTGTGGTGGACTATATGTGTGTATTCAGCTTGGCTTCTCCAAGTATGTTGGCAACATTAAAAACAACCATGAAATTAAGTGCACTTTGTTGAACATTTCATCACGTCGTTTAAAAGTGCGTGCCACTTTGTATCCCTTCTTTTTCTAAGCAATTTAAGCGTTTTGGAATGATGGGAGTCAAATTCACATTGTTTTATTGCCTCAAGATGGGCTGTGTTAGGTTGATGTGTCTTGTTCAGTTATTTTTTCCCCCCCAAACTTCATGATTTGAACTTTGGGAAACTTCAGATCATCTATAGCTGATGCCCCTTAAATCATCTAAAGCTGCAAAATTTGACATTTCAAAAATTAATTTGCTTAACATAAACACTCATGTTAAAAAAAAAATCTTGTTTTTCGATTTTTGCCCTATCAAAAATGGTTTAGTTTGCAAAACTAAAATGGAAATACATTTTTGACCTCGCACTAGTCACAAGAGCAACAACCGGATCTTGCCACCGGTGAAAACAACAAAGAAGAAGACAGCAAGTAGCTGGAGGATCATGATGCAGCATATTTTTGAATAACTTATTCATGTGTAATTTTAATTGTTTATTCAATCAAAACTGTGTTTTTCGACATTAACGCAACACTGACAAAGTTATGTGCAGATTTGTAATGGAAACATGCCTTATGTCTGCCCTCAAGGGATCAAATAATTAATCCCTTATTAGTTAAGGGATTAATAAAGGATTATTAATCCCTTATCAGTTGCCATCAGTTGCCAGTGATGGCAAATGATAAAGTTGCCATCACTTGTTGCTGCTCCAGGCATTCAGCATGCTGAGGTGAGTGTATATATATATTTTTTTTATATCAAGTTATGTCATTGATATGACTTAGATGTGCATGAAACTGAAAGGCACTACTTTAGTATATTGGACGTACAGATTATTATCAAACTTAAAGATGAAAACTAACATAGTTGAACCAGGACTTTATGTTTGCTGCTTGTTTTGGGGGGTTTGTGTTTCAAAAGCCAGAAAAGAAGATGAAAAATACATTTCCCCTAAATGTTTTGTTGAATGTTGTGGTTTAATTGCGCATTAAGTGGTTCAATAGACATTGAAAATCACAAATTCTAAGAAGGTGTCATAACAGGTAGTTTGTGATGCATGTCATAAACTACAGGCTAGTTTATGACACCAGTAGCCAATATGGCTGCTGTGTGTTTCAAAAGTTGTGAAAACTCCAAAATATTTGACTTTCTGAGTGACATCTCATTAAATCTTTCAGGTACCACATTGTACTAACTTTGTTTGTGAATATGTTCCTGGAGTATTTTAGATAATGTTGTTTTCAGCCCATCCTACGTTCACACCTCACAGTCAAATGGTAACGCAGCAGAAACCCATTGTCTTCCTATCCACAGGATTTCAGCCCAATCTCTTTGAAAATCAATACAACGTGACTCTCCCATGTGATGCTGCGAGGAACTGTTTGTGATTTGCCACTAGATAGTATACCAATCCCCCCATTTGGGAAAAGGAGGGACACCTCTTTGTAGTGCTATTTGTGCTGTAATTCCTTAGAATAAATGAGACATTTTTGTGTGAGGTTTCTCCCTCTACAGAGATTTTTTTACAAAACAGTAAATTGACTTGGGGCCAAAATTTCATGACCTTGGAGCAGGGCTTTTTCTTGTTATTTTTAATATTGCATTTCCTTTGGATTTGAAAACATAAAATGAAAATACACTAGCTTAGCTAAAGTTTGTTAGCTTGTCATAATGAGAGGTGACATGAGTGCTGCCAGCACTTTTGAAGACATTCTTCTACTTTCTTCACCTCTCAGTTGTCTCCAACAGGGACAATGTGTCAGAGAAGTTGGTATCAGAGGTCAGATAAGAACCCTTCCTGATTTTGTACTCGCCAAACAATGCATCAAAGAACGATGCTGGAAATGCTTCAGTTATGAGGTTTTTACAAGTTTTAGGGGACGGGGGAAAAGAAATTCACATATTTATTTCAACTGACTAAAACATTTTAGTCAGTTTCTTTGTGACTTACATGGGCAGAATTATGTATTCATAAAATGAATACCATTCTAAAGCACAATCAAGTACAACCTTCATTTGTTATAAAAATGCTTCATCTATCAAATATGACTTAAAAGAAATTTGACTTTGTGATTTAACACCTTGAAATTGGGCCTCTGTCTCTGTGTGGCAGAAGCTTGGAAGCTTGGAGACCTTAGCTCTGGGGAGGAGCTTCATCCACGAAGGCGGAGCTAGGTCCATCCAGGTGTTTTGTGCAGCTTAATGGCTGCCACGTGAGATTAAATAATTACTCAAACATGCACGAAAGAATCAAGCCAACACTCCAGGTTTGTTTGTGATGAAAGTATGACATTATAAGATTATGTAAAGCTCAAAAAAGTTGATTTTACATAACACTACCCCAATAAAACAATTGTAAGAACACTGAAGGCCAGAGGCTGAATCTAACTCTGGATGTTTTCAGCATTCTGTGCCCTAAATGTGGAGCGTGACGGATTTTGATTCAAACTACCTATTTGATGACTCAGAAAAGACACTGGTAACTCCAAACGAGGCTCTCTCAGGGATGATTTAAGCCCCCCAATCTGAGTCATCTGCCGTAATGAGCTATCCCTCAAAAGTTCTGTAATCCAAAACAAGGTGAGTGAAGCGGCATGGTCACATTAAGGCGCGCGTTCAGAGAGATCTCTGTCCCCAGAACGATAAAAGATGACAGAGCGATGACGGCGGCAGTCCAGAATGGAGGACTTGGTGAATTTTTAGCGCGGTCAGAAAGGGATTTACGTGATTCGACGGGGAGAGCGCTCCTTGAAAATATGAGCTTTCAGGTTGCACCAGCCACGGAGCAAATGTGAAGTCCTGATTGAGCTTATTAAGCAAATTATCCAATTAGCCAGTGTTTAATTTCCCTGTTAAGCATGACTTTACACAGTTAAGTGAAAGGAGGGGCGGAATTATGGGAGTAGGATAATCATTCTTGCCTCATTTGTCATCGTAAAAAGTTTTGATGGCATTTTGCAGAACGAAGCAATTTAGCTCGACGTGAAGAACATAAAAACAAACAGGATCAGCATTTTGCTCCCCTTTGTGTTTGCTGGTTTTATAAGGCCACGCATACTTACACGTGTGAGTGTGTGTCTTTGTGTGGGGCGGGGGCGGGAGAGGATCACCGGCTTTTGGCTCATGTGTGATAAACATAAAGTCTCAGAGAGGGAATTACTGTCCACCTGTTTACCATTCGCGCCGAACGGTCAAAAGTGTGAGGCAATGGAAAGGAAAAGCATCAACAATTTGGCATTTATTTATTTATTTATTTATTTATTTTTTAAGTATGAGGAAGTGGTTTGCTGTGGGTGGTCTGATGTGAAGGAATGAGAAGGCAGTTTTCTGCTGACTTATTTTTTAACTATCGCTTTGCTGTTGATTCTACCTGCTCCAACTACTGCCATGGCTAAAATTTCCTCTCCCCCCCAAACCTTTTTCTACCTTTATTTATTTAAAAAATCTCAGCGCCAATTTTTTTCTCTGAGTGGCACTGAGCCCTTTTAGACCTGGGATAAATACCTAGCAAAATCCTGAGCGACTAAAAAAACAAGGAAGGACAAAAAACAAAAAACGAGGGAAATGTCTAGGAGCCACGGCCTGTCAAGGTAACATTAGGAGGTGGTGTTGGTCCGTGGAATTGAATAAAACCCCTCTGGCGTGCGTGCGTTGGTGTGTGTGTGTGTGCGTGTGTGTGTGTGGGCGTTTGTGTAGTTAAGGGGAGGAGTGGATTCTGACAGGACTGAGATGTAAGGTCATTTACCCACTGAGGAGGCCTGACAGAAGTTGATGCTGATTGATTAGGAGGAGAGAAAAGACGAATGAGTAAAGCCAGTTGAGTGAGCAGGACAGGGTGACAGGTGGTATGAGAGGATGAGGCGCCGCTGGAAGAGCTTTAGGAAAAGTTGGAGCTGCAGTGGCTTGTAAAAGTGTTCACAGTGTTGCAGGCAGTGAACACTGGCTGCACTCATCTGTTCAGTCCGCTTTAATCCAACTCCGTCTAAAACATCCGGTTCATTTGAGGAACTTTGGTCAGCCTAAATATCTAGATCTCAGTTCGATTAAAGTGAACTCTGGAACGGTTCGAATGCCTTTGTGAATGGTAAACACTCCAGAAGCAGGAAGTGGGCTGTAGAGCAGTACAAATGTGCGAATCTAGAAGAAATGACTCAAGAGAAATCCTTTTTCTGAAGATGGAAGTTGTGCTCAGTGTCTTCAGAGATTTCCCTGTTGTTTCCTTTAGTGATTATGGTGCAGCAAGTGAGAGGGAGAACAGCTTTGGTTTGTTTGACTCGGTGCGATGTGAAAGCAAACCACAGCAGCTGAAAATGTAGCAAATGTTTCAACTTTGGTCCCAATCGAACAGAGTCTACCAGACTATCAGGTGTGAAAACACCCTCAGAAGTCACCTCTACTTATTAATTAGGTGACTTCTGAAGTTAAAGAAAGGTTTGGGATCTCAGTGAGCACTGCTCAATCCGTCATATGAAAATGGAAAGTGTGTGGCAAACCTACCAAGGCATGGCAGTCTACCTGAAACTGACAAGTAGGGCAAGGAAAACATTAATCAGGGAAGCAGCCAGGAGGCAGGTGGTAAGGCTGGGGGAACTGCAGAGATCCACAGCACAAGCGGGAGCATCCACTGACAGGACGAGAATTACTAATGGAAATCTGGCCTTTTTGTAAAAGTGTCAAATAATACTGAGGAGAAAGATATAAAGTATGCCACACACAGTTTGGCACAAACGATGGCGGAAACAGCAAACATGGAAGAATGTGCTCTGATCAGATCAACTTAAACTTTTTGACCTGCGAGCAAAATCACAAAATTTTACCAAGTATTTTTTGTCTAGTTTCTAGTGCGAATGTCTTTTGTGTAAATTTAAGTGTACTAACTTAAAATGAAAATTTCAGGAAGATATATGAGCTTGTTACAAGTCAATAATTCCTTAATATTAATAAAAAGTACAAGTTCCATTGGCAAAATATTTCACTTATAACACTGGAAAAATGTCTTGTTATAAGTTAAATCATTTTCCAATGGAACTAGTACTTTATATTAATATAAGGAATTATTGACTTGAAACAAGCTCACACAACTTGCTAAAAAGTTATTTATTAATTATTTCAAGTGATCTAAGATATTTGCACTAGAAACCAGACATAAAAAATAATTGGTAACATTTTGTGCTTTTGCAGTGTAAAAGCAAAAAATGTATGTCTGATGAAAAACGCCAACACCAATTCCCACAAAACCGTCCCTGTGACAATGTTAGTGGTTCTAAGGATGACCCAAAACAGACATGGAGGACATATGCTAAATACAAAAATAAGGTTAAATAAGTGAACAGAAACTTGAAAAGAAAATGCCCACAGACCAAAGGCTAGAGAAAAATACACAAACAGAACACTACTAAACACAGAAATAACTCAAATACAAAGTCAGATGGGCGGAAATAAATAAACAGATGAAAACAAGACATAAGAAGGACAGAGCAGGCAGAACCAAAATAAAACAGCATACTGCAAAACGAGAATCAAGAGTCAAAGTCAAGATACATCAGAAACTCAAGTATCTCATCTAAATACATTTATGTTTCCAGACGCTCTGCATCCAAACTGACTTTGAAAAATAAATATTTAGTCCCTAGATGCTTAAAGCACTGAACTTTGTTTCTATAAAGTGTTCATTTTACTCTGAACTCACCTGGACATACTATTAATTGTCATTAATAATAGAACATCAGAGGCGTCCATCACTTTGAGATGATGTATCATATAAAATCCCAACAAAATACAATTAAGACTGTGGTTGTTGTGTGACAAAATGCTAAATAATTTGTGGTGTCTAAACACTTTAGCTAAACATGGGTTAGGTATTCAAGTTGTTGAAGAGGAAGTTGAAAAATAATAAACTTAAAGCAAAGAAGCAAACTAAAGATAGTAATTCATAATGTTGGAATACAATGCCACTACAAAATGTGTGAATGCTACCCAAAATCCCATTTCCCCCCCAATATTCATCTGCAGAAACAACTAGAACAAGATATAGCTGCCACAGCGTTACTTATGATTAATTACATTTTACATGTATTTCAGAATCTCTTCAAAATCCAGAGGAATCCAGCTGGATTTGTAAAAAACATGCTAATATAAATGATATATTTATAGTTTCAAGAAATTCAATGTCAAGTAACATTTTCTTTACTTGAGAATATTTTTCTTAAAATAAAAATATATCTTACTTGTACAAGTAAAATTGGCTTGTTTTAAGTAAAAATACACTAATTTTAAGATATTTGTAGGTTCATCTTGGTTAGATATTTTTTCTTGTTTTGGAAAACTCTTGACAAAATTTTCTTGTTCTGTTGGCAAATAATTTTTCTTATTTTAAGAAAATTATACCCGATTTTTGTACTTTTTTTCCTTGTTTTTGAAAGGGGACGTTTTGCACCTTGAGAGGTTTGTGGCTGCGGGGGACCGTCTCCTTCTTCCCCAGAGCGATGGGCTGCTGGTTGGCCGCTGTGAGCTGGTGCCTCTGGAACACCAAAGCCTCCTTAAACTCCTCCTGCGTCTTTGTCTCTAACAGCTTCTGCCTGAAGGAGATGTCAGAGAAAAGGGTGCCAAACGTCCTGCCCAGCTCCATCGCCGTCTTGGTGCTTTTCTACAAGAGACAGAAAAATGACAAACACTGATTGTGTCACACAGGCTATCATAGTGTTTTAAAGTCTGCTTCAATTATTATCAGAAAAAAGGGGATGTTTTTAAGACAGGGCCAGACTAAGAGATTTTTTTTATAATTATCTCATAATATTAGCACAAAGACACAATATTGCCATTAGAAAATCATGAAATTAACAGAAAAAATTGCTTTAATGAGAGCAAAGTTTTCATAGAGTTATGACCAGTCTAGTCTGTGATTCTTTCTTCAAAATATTCAGCAGTTTGTACAATCCTACTACTGGATCCATCTTAAAAGCCACCTGAAGCCTTTAGCCATGTTGCTCCAAGTACATGTTTCACACAGGAAGAAGGCTGGTGGCCTCCATTTTCTGTGTCAGTAATGGCCGACTTCTGTTCCGACGCAATGACATTTTAAGCATTACTCAAACACCATTTGAAATAAACTCCGATGTTTCTGGATTGGAATCGCCTCCAATTAGTTAGCAAGTTTAGCCAACCGTAACTCAGAGTGCAGCGACTGTGGGAAGCCAAAAAAAGAAGCAACAACCTGAGCTGGCTGCGCAGCTCCAGCTTTTCCTTTATCCCTTCTGGAGGATAATGGGTCATGGGAGAATGAGGGAGGACTTGAGAGGCATCAACAGGAAACCAGAGACCATTTGTGCCCACATTTGTGCAGTGACCTGACTCCATCACAACTTGATGTGTGTGCCATGTTCCACACTGACAGGATACCAATGATGAACGGAGGACTCTGCATCAGTGATGCCTCATGCTCAGATGAGTCAAGGTGGACAGACGGCATTTGCCAGATGTTGACTTCTGTTTGATACTGGAGATCTGAGACGTTATTTTTTGCCGTAGCATTAAGAATGCCTTTCTTCAGACTATTTTTGATTCGTTTGGATGCAACGAATAGAACGCACCGTCTGAATGAGAGCCTTCAGCCGACGTGTCTTAATTTATGCTAATGCAATTTAAGATCAGATGAGAAACAAAGTGACAGGAAAGAGTTAAAAGTCATTTTGAATGTTTTGGCGCTTCATGCGAGATCAAATATCCAACAAAAGTGAAAATATGGGACCGTAGTGAGCCTCCCTGTGTGACCTTAAGTTCAACCTTGGTTGGATTATGCAGCAGAGCAATGATAAAAACCCAATTTGAAATGCTGTGGCATGACTTTAAACAGACTGCTCTTGTTTCCAAACTCACAATGTGGCTGATGTAAAATAATTCTGCAATTCCATCAACACAAATGTTTGATGGCAGGTTTTGCTCCCTGCAATAAAGGAAATCAACATTTATGTTGTATTATTCTACATTTTGTATCTGAATGTGACAAAAACAAAAATCAAAAACAGAAGGAACCTGTATGGGGAAAACAGTTTCATTAAACTGTACCAGTAATTTTGATCTTTTGGGCCATTTGACATCTACTGAACCTCTTAATCTTACAGCTTTTTGAAGCAATCCCTGTGCCAATTTTGTTTTTGCAAACAGTGAAAATCTCATGTTTTGATAGAAAACTCTGTTACAGCACAGATCCCTAGAACCTGTTTCCAAATTTAAATCTACATGTTGAATTTTGAAGTGAGGTAAAGGTAAGCTCAAATGAAACATTACTGGCATCCCTATTTGTGCACTTTTTGCTGAACAGCAGGAAAATCAACTGAGACTTCAAAGTCTGCAAAACCTTTCTGAAGACTTTTGTGTGTGTGTGTGCGTGTGTGTGCGTGTGTGTGTGTGTGTGTGTGTGTGCTTTCAGATGTTTTTTTTGGCTTCATGTTTTTTTGCTTCCTTAATAATCCCTCAAAGTATTTTCAGAAGCGCATGTTGTTTTGAAACCCAGCCACAAACTGTTTTAGATGCATTCTCTTAAAGAAATCATGAACGAGGGAGTAACTCTCCTTTATAGGCACAACTCCCTTTGAAAAACCTGAGCTGCATACTTGGGCCGGTCGTGTGGGGAAATTGGGAGATCCTATGAAAAGAGATTTTGGAGGAAAGGAGGCAACTCCTGCTGCACTGCACGTGTGTGGTTTTGTTCTGTAACAACCCCAGTCATTTTTATGTAAAGTTCAGCTCAAGAGGAGTGTGTGTGGTCATTATTATGAAACTACATCTAACAGGGACAGATTGTTTATAAGTCATATAGAACAATTATACAAATCTGATCTGCCCTTTCACAGGGGGATTAGTGTATCATGTCAGTGTTGGCCTGTGGCTTACACCCCAACCTGATGTCATCTCTTGAGGCTAAAGATTGGATTGCTCTTTGCCAGCCATGTGGAGAGAACATTAGTGCCATGACTGGGTGTGTGACCAAGTACATATACTTCTGTGTGGACAACACCGTCCCCACCAGAACAATGAAATGATTCCTTAATAACAAGCTCTGTGTCACTAGTGAACTAAAGGAAGTGTTGAATAAGAAAAAAATGAGCCTTCAGGGACTGAAGAGAAAACAGAAGCAGCTCAAAGTCAAAATTAGAGACATTTAATTTCCCTTTGTGATCAATAATCTGAATTTGAATAAAAATGAGATTTGGGACTTTTTTCAAGTCAGACTCGAGTTACAGTGTTACTTTTAGACCATGTGTAAAAAGAAAATTTGTGTGTGTAAGTGTTGTGTCTATGTAATCTGACCTGTATGTTGCAGTTGAGTGATTGTGATGAGCACAAAAACCAGTCATCGAGGAGACATTCTCACAGAACATGGATTTCTACAACATATTTTGTCGCGTCTTGTTCTGCCTCTTGTGCTCTCTAGACAAAAGTAACCCTGCAAACCCTCTGTCACAGCTCTGACTGTGAGAGTGAATCCCCGGCACCGAGTCTCCCACTGTGAAGAAAAACAGAACAGCCTTATCGAAAAGCAACAGTGGAAAAGGTCCAGAAAAACTGTCACCACATTGTTGTGGGAATGTTCAGCAGTCGTGTGGTAAATAGCTTAAGATGACGCTGTATAAAAGAGGCTGGAACTAAATGTTTTGAGGGGTCGATTTTTAAGCTTCTGTGTGTATTTACCAATGTTTCACAGACATGCGACTGTCTACCATTTATTTTTAACCCTTCAAAACTTATTCTGATTAAATTGTAACTGGAGCTGCCTTCCTGAATCAAATGCTTACAAATCACCTTTGAGTTATAAAGCCAAACTATCTACAAATTATATTAATAATAATATTAATACAAAAAATATTAACACACGAAGATGAATAAAAATGTGGGGGAGTGGAGAATAAGCAACACTATGATCAACAAAACAAAAGCTTAAAAATATTTTATGAAAATACAATTCAAACCACGTAAAGTGCATTTATTAAATACATTTAATAAAAAGACACATGTGCCTTTTTTCTCACTGTGAAGTTAAATCACACTAAACTTCTCTTGTTTAAGGTAACTTAAAATGAACAAAATTATTTTCTATTCACTAAATAGCACATTAATAAGAGGATATAAAAACATTTTTTTAAAAATTGATATTCCTTTTATATCGTTTTATTATCTTTTGACAGATGTCAATCTCATTTCCTAACAAACTTCTGAGTTGAATTCTATAAACTGAAAGTTGAATACGAATACTTGGCCTTAACTCATTATGCAAAGCTGTAATTGGGATGAAGGTCATTCTGCAGAGTACTGACTCAGGGGCGAATCAATATAAGTACATGCCACACTTTTCAGTTTTTATTTGTACCATAATTAATTTTGAGAACCCTGCATCTTTTTCCATGAGCTTCACTATTATGATGGCCCCTAGATGCTATAAAATCATTAGATTTTACCCCAGAAAATATGTTGAAGGTTGTGGTGGTAACACCTCAAAACGTTGACGTTTCTAGAGGATATTCACACTGTTTTGAAACCATACACGAAACCAAGTAATGAAATAATAATAATTTAAAAAAAATCTAAAAGTTCTTGAACGCTAAATATATTTACCTTGGGCAATTAAGCAAAAAAAAAAAAAGAAAAAAAAAGAAAAACAACTTCTCTGAGGCTTGTTGACTGACTAGTGATGGAAAATGCTCCACCAAAACGGATACAGATTAACATACTGTACATTCACCAAGCAGAGGAATTCCCATTATTATTATCATCGTGCTCCTTCAAAGATGTTCTCTTGCAGAGGAAGTCACCATAAAGCATAATTGAGGCATAATAGGTCTTCGTGTTTACTTGGGGCTCAGAATAATGTCTCTCAGAATGCCATTAGTGGCTTTGATTGCTGCCTCTAAGACTGGCGAGGAGAGTGCTGCAGGAACTACAAAAAGGAACAAAAATAAATAAGGGTTGGTGTGGGAAAATGAGATAGAGACCAGAGACGCAAACAAACTGAAAATATATTATAGTTAACTGAGGCATCTCTGATTGCAGGCTAGCCTCCCTCCCTCCCCTCCATGCATGACAATACTGGTGAAACTGGTGTTCTCGTCGGTTTGGGTAAATAAAATATTCAAGGACAGAATGAGACAAAAAAATCTTGTTTTTCTAGCAATAAAAGGCAGATATTGGGAGGTGGCTTTCTTGCTGGAATGGGGCAACACTCAGCCTTCTGACGACAGGGGAGTGATGTGAAACTGTGAATGCATTTATCCAGGTATGTATTTTGCTAAAAGCTCGAGATGGAGCAGAAAGGAACAGAAAGGTTGAGCTGTTTTATGGCCGCCAGAAATACTTCACATTTTGATGGAACAAAAGGAGATTCTACAATTAAAAAAAATACAAAAATGTAAGAAACAATCGTTACCTAAAACCCCCCACCAATAAATATTTAGATGAAAACTTTAATCATAATATCAAAATAAACTGTGACTTGTAATAAGCTGCAGATGGGACTTAGATTTTCTTTCACTAATAGCTTTCTTTCTACCACCACATTTGTCGAGAGGCAGATGACCTTGTCAGAACAGGTTTTGTGGTTTTGTCGTAGAATTTAAGTTTTTGAATGACAGTGGTTATGTTTAAAGGTTGGGATATCATTTTAAATACTATCTCTGCTTTTAACTTCTCCAAAGCTTCCTCCCAGAAACTTCCAGCATGTTCCTTAGTCTCCATGATGCTGTTTGAGCAAATATTGATAACAGCACTCACTTAAAGTGCATTCCTACCTGCCCTGTTTAGTTTGCTTGCCTAGAAAATCTGATTCGTTTGGCGAGGTGTGAAGTGAACTCTGGTCCGCCTAAAAACCTAGGTCTGGTTTGGTTGAACTCTGGAGCATTTCGGAAGTATGTTTGAATGCCAAACGGACCGGCGACCACTCCAAATAGGAAGTGGGCTAAAGCGCAGGGTATTCTGGGTAAATTCAACCAAACAAAACGTGTGAGTCTAGCACTAGCAGGAGAAATTGCTTGCGATCTTTTACCAAAGGCAAAGGAGAAATCCTACAACCGCTAAAATCTGACGCCACTCCATTTTTGTTTACATTTCATGAGGAATGAAGTTGCACTCAGTGTCTTCTTCAGAGGTTTTCATGTCATTTCCTCCAGTAGTTGTTGGTGCAGCGCCACCACAGGCGAGGAGGGGAATAATTTTACAACTTTGGTTCCCAATCCATCAGAGTCTACCAAACTGTTAGGGGTGAAAACATCTCTAAACTTTAATGTGAGAAATTAAATGATCCAAAAATGTTGAGGACGGTTGAAATAGTCAGCCCAACCAGGAAATATGACAAACTACTAACCTGCTTATTGGCAGAAATAGGAAGACTTCAAAAGCTGTGATCTGTGGTCTGGTCACTGGACAAAATTTGCCAATGTTTGATTACATTTTTTGTTTAGGTAACGGAGGGAAAGGAAAAGTAGTAGCCAGTACAATGTTTGAGTTCCTGTTAGATAAACCAGGCTTGTTTAGGGGCTAATGTCTATCATGTTAGGTAATCACTCTTACCTTCCATTTCAAAACCGTTTATCCAAATCTTTAGCTTGTTTTAGATGTTTCCTTTTGGCTAATCTGCCACTGATAGGCAGAGCTGTTTTCTGGTATATACATTTAGTTCTCTAGTTGTAACACGTTCCTCTTTCCCACATTAAGAATAAACAAAGATACAAAGTGAGAGCTGTGTATTGTATATTTCTGAATGTTCTCCTGAACCATCTTGTTGGTTGGACTCTGGGGTTTTGCAGACTGACTGTCCTCCTTGAGATACATTCACATGTAGGTTGGATTTCTTTACTAATGACATATTTTTGAGAAGCAGTTGGTGGTGCTGTGTTTGTTAGGTTTGTCCAAATAAAGGCAGATGAATACATTGACCTGTAACAATTTTTTTTTCCTTTAGATTTTATTGTTTTGTTTTTGTAGAAAAGCTTTTTGCTTTCTCTTCACTATTATGTTTGAATTTGTGTTGATCGATGATATAAAATTCCAATGACCTTAAGTGGCATGAATATTTTTGCAAGTCACTGTAAATATTGACTACCTGATGTTGGCATTTTTAATTATTTAATTTTAAAAAATCAGTGATCAAAATGGCTGGCATTACAAAAGTGGGAAATCTTACACATAAATCACAATCATTAACTATAAATAACATGAAAAAAAAGATAAGTAAAGACAATTAGGAATCACGAACGATAAAATGTAAATCTTGCTGCAGGTGTTACCATTTTGGACGGGGCGAGTATCAGGATGACATAGCGGACTTCGCAGCAGTTCTCCCCCCAGTTTTGCGGCCTTTCCAGACGAGAGATGCACACATGACGCCTCTGGAGATGTTTGACGTTGCAGCTGCAGAGAGTGGAAGAAGGAGGAGGTTTTTTTATTTTTATTTTTTTACAAATGTCAGTGCCTCAGCCCACCAGCGGTGCCCTTCATTTCCATAGATTAACCTCTTTCTGCGGAGCAACAGTTAGACAGCATTCAAATTTGCTGGCTAGACTTGTGTTCGCTCACACGCAAATGGAGGGAAGTAAAACAAAATATTCATCTGTCACTTTTCTCAGATCAGAAACCAGAAACACAATAAAAACCAGCATAATAAACACAGAAGGTAGAATAATAAAAGGTAAAACAAGAAATATTTAACATCGTACAGCACAGAACTGGTTACAAGCCTGTCGGGATGAATTTTCTTCAGCTTCTTTCTAAAAGAATCAACAGAATGAAGACATCACAAAGATGAAGGCAGCGGGTTCCACCATCTGGGGGCCACCGCTCTAAAAGATTTCTCCCCTCTGGTCTTAAAATGTGTTTAGAGGAATCATTAGCAGCCCAAGACGGGACGATATCAGACGGCCAGAAAAGCTGTAAGGCTCCACATAGTCAGAGATAAAGGCTGCGGCTCGACCACATGGGGCTCTGAGAGTAAGGACTGAAATTTTAAAACGAATTCTAAAATGTGTTGGTTAAAACCCGACTGGAGACGGTAAACATGTGAAAAGGCTGCTCCGATAATCAAGAGGAGGTGAAATAGATAAATCGTCTCTGATTCGGCTTTTAAACACCACAGTTTGTAGTTTAGAAATATTTCTCTGAAGAGGAAAGGTTTTCTAGCAAGTGGGATTCCAGAATAAAAAAATGATACCAAAGTTCCTGGGGTTTGGTTTGGCAGAAGATGCCAAAATAGCAAAAAAATAATGCTTGAAATATTATGTTAGCTTAAACCCACAATTCTGACTACACCTGGGAGCCTATAGTTAATCAGAATACTGTGATCAAATGTAAACTCCAGGAGAAGCATTACAGAGGATGCTCCAGAGTCAGCCAACATGAAATTTAGAAAGTTTGAATAAATCAGTTTATGTGGGATAAAGTTTATAAAAATCAGACTGAATTTCACAAGATTTGCCATAAAGGAAATGAGCTTGTCTGACACCATTTTCTAGAAGTTTTAAGATAAAGGAGAAATTGTAGAAAGGCCTGCAATGTTTATGCTGTGTTAGCTCCAATTAGCACTTCTTTGAGAAGGGCTCAACAACAGCATGTTTGAAAGAACTGTGGACCTGTTCAAAATGAATATTGTGAATTCCTGTAGTACGTTATTAGAGCTAATGGCAGGAAACACATTTTTTAAACAACGTAACAAGCAGGATGTCGTTTGGACAGGTAGATATTTTTATGTCATCCTGTAACAATGAAATGTCAGGGAGAGTTACTGGATCAAATACACAGAAACTGAGAAAACAGAGAGCCAGAAACAAAGTTATTCAGCTTAATTCAATAAAACTTGATCTGTTCCCAGGGGACAATTAAAGAGGTGTAGAGGGCAGCAGCAGAACATATGAACACACACATATAACCACATAAAAAAACAAGTTGTGACACATTGATGGACATTATTCCCCTGACGTTATTGACTTTCATAAAAAAGAAAGAAAGAGAGAAAGTCATCACTGTCAGTTTTAGAGGACACGGATAATGCAGGATCACTGGGGGAGCAAGAGAGCTTTTTGTTTCAAACAGGACCTTAGAAGTTTTCTTATGTAATTCCATTCAGTAAATTTTTATACATTTATAAGAGAATCAGAGTTTCTTAAGGTGGAGCCTGTGCTGTTCCACCTTAACCCTTCCAGACCGAACGTAGCGGTGACAATCCAGCCAAATTTGCAGCGCCATCGTTCTGCCGAACTTTGCGCTATCTAAGAAATTCCACTGATTTCTGAAAGGGGAAACGTTGCATTTTCCAGACAATATCATGTTATTACAGTAATTTCACCCCCCACCAAAGAAGGGAGTGAAATTAATCTGAAGAGCTCTTTTTTTAATAGATGATAAATTGCACAAATAACTTGCTAGATATTGAAAGTTCCAGTTAATATGGATACATGGGCAAATATATATTTGGACATTTAAAGAACTGCGTACAATTAAAATAAGCGGACAATTGAAACTTATGTCTTATAGGGTTAAGACAGTTTCTTTGGGATTTCTCAATTGATTCATTTATTCATGAAGAAGCTTTTTTGTAAAGGGGATTTCCAGTGGTACCAGTATGATAAGGATGTCTGAGTGATTACTAAATCAACATTAAAACATCAACATTAAAACAATCCATCAGGAAAGACAAAATCCTGAATATTGAATACACAACACAGAACAAAAATGTAGGATTTATATATATATATATATATATATATATATATATATATATATATATATATACCTATATACAGCTTTTCCATTTATTATTAGATTTGGATTGAAAAAATCTTCCTGAATTCAACAATTCATTTGTGTTCCTGCTTTAAAAAAAATAGAGATATGACCATTAGCTGGAAACAGCCAACAAAAAGCAACAGACATTAAAATCTGATGCTATGCTGATTCCCTCCCCCGTGTTGACCCTCTCCCGCGGTGGACTTTAACACTATCATCATCGGCTAACTTCCTCCTTTGCTCTTATAATTACACAGGGAGAGAGAAAGCTCTGTGAGTTGAATATCAATGTGCTGTTTTGAGACACTTGTACAAATGACTGATGCTGTCCTACCAAGCATGAAACGCTTTATAGGATACATTATCATCTCATAGATACTTTCCGGTCTATAAAAAGGATTAAAAAAACAAAAACAAAAGAAGTGACACACCCAAGGTAAATAAAAAAAAAAATCTGGTGCAACAAATTCCCTAAAAAAGTCGCCTAATTAGCAGCTAGAATCGAACTACCAGGTTATTCAAAGCGACATAACAAGCTATAAGTTAGTTCTCACTGAGCTCGGTTTAGTTCACCAGAACATTCCAATAAACCTGAAAAACCCAGAGAGTTGATCAGAGGAGCAGCCAAGCTGACCGTCACCACTCTGAAGAACCTGCAAAGATCCACCGCCTGGACGGGACAGTTTGTTAAGAAGTCAACTATTAGTTAAGTAAGCATGTTCTTTATGCAAGAGCAACAGGACTGAGCTGAAGAATGGGCAGACGTTTCAGGTCAGAAAAGCTGATGGAGACATAAGTCTGAATTGTTGGAAGGTTATTGCTCAACGACTCAGAGGAGCTAAACACAAATGCACACCACATATTTCAGATTTGAATCATTTCCCCCATACAATAGTAATTACTGTAATGTTTCAGTATGTTTGAAAGGTCCAATAGCTTCAATGCTTTTGCTCAGATGTTCTCTCTTTGTGCAGTGGTTATTTAGTCAGAAATACAAAAAAAAATCTGTTACAGATGCAGAATGTTATTTTTATTACAAAAAAAATTATATATATATATATATATATGTTTGTTTTTACATATGAATTAAAGCTGAGACAAATAATGTGTGGGGAAAAAAACTCCAGTCTTCTCCCTATTGTCCTACTGCCATCTGCAGAAATGCACTGCTGCCAGTCAGAAACAACCAATCAGAGCAAAGGGGAGGGGCTTAGCACTGTCAGTGAACCTCAACCTGCTGTGAATGCGCAAGATAGTTAGTATAACCACTGATGGTGACAGATAAAGAGTTTTCTGGTAACTGTAAGTTGTTTCTCCACCATTAGCACAGATGCTCTGCATACACAAGCCTGATTGACAGCGTTAAGACCCTACTCCTGGCTCTGATTGGGTTTTTTTTGGTCGGGAACGGTGCGTTTCTTCAGACGACAATAGAAGGCCAAGGAGGAAGAGGAAGAGCTTGATTTTTTTTTATATATTATCTGACTTTTGCTATACTGTCAGAAAATAGTGAAAGTTTTCAGAAATATATAAAATTTACATACTGCAGCTTCAGATGTATGTAATTTCAGGTGTGATAAAAAGCAAAAGCTTAAGAAACATGGTTTGGTTATCTTTTTTTTTTCCAACAAATTGTGTCAAAATTAAAGTATTTCTTTCATGCTAATGTTTGAAAACAAACAACAAAAAAGCTCTGGCATCATGCATGAAAATACCCAGACAGAGGAACAGATGCTTACAGGATGCAGAGCCAGGACTGCTGGTACTGGACCCCGGTGGCTGTCGCCGTCACGCCTTGGATTGTCTCAGACAGCAGATGAACTGTAGGTCAGATGTCAGACACAAGTTAGCTAAAGATAACATTCATTCCCATCGCCACACATTTTTGATTGGACTCAAAATATAATCAATATAAATATAACCAATCAAAAGTATCATTTTTCCAGTGCAACAAATACAGCTGCTTCATGGCAACTTAATGTTTACTTGGCAGAGCTGAGATATAATTAACTATATTTCTAGTTGACTTGGAGCATTAATGCCTTTGCAAAATGTCTAATTTCATCATACATTGGTTTAAAATAGAGTGTTGGATAGGACGGTATTGCCTAACATGCTGTGCTCAGACTCTCCATATAATGTCTACATCAGACGTATCTAATGAGCTTCTGCTTTAGACAGTGACGCCTGGCTGCACCGAGGAAACATCAGACCACGACAAGCTAATAAGGATGTCCATCCAACCTTAGGGAAACACCAGCACTCATTTTGAAAAACACATTTTAATATGCTGACATATTTGTGCTGCAGAATGATTAAACGGGGAGCGCTGCTGAAGGCAGCACATTGCTGCCGGATAACAGGAATCTCCAGGTTGACTTCACATGCGCTAAAAAATGATGAATTGCTGGGTTTTGAGGGATATTCTTTCACGGGGACTGAATATACAGAGAACATTTGGCTTTTTTTTTGTCTCGTGGCATCCTCTTTAGCTAATCAGCAATAGGAAAATGACAGGCTGGAAATGTTTTGTATCATAAGCAGCGGGGATGATCATTTCCATATCATTCTGATTTTCCCTGCCAGTGATTTCTTTCTTCCTCGCGTCTTTGTCTTTCTCTCCATCACTCTTCTTTTCTCTCCCTCTGCCATGCCATCTCATCAATAAAGTATCCTCCATTCATGCCAGAAAATGATGGGCATCACCATGACAACAGTATCACTGTGCTCAAGGAGCAAGAGCGCAGAGGATAATAGAGAGGTGTGTGTGTGTGTGTGCGTATAGCCAAAAATTAAGAAAGTAGAGTATAAAAGAGACGAGAAGGACAAGAAGGGAAAAGAAGCGGTTGCATGGTGTGAAATAGAGAGAGGGAGAGAGAGAAAGAGAGAGAGAGAGAGAGAGAGAGGAAATTGAGAAATAAATAGAAAAGGAAACAGGCAGGAAAGGAGAACAAGAGGTAGTGCACATGGGGAGAGGAAAAAAATGGAAGCGGGGCTGATATGAGTAAAAGCACACAAAGAGGGGGGGAGCATGAAAGTCAAAAAGGGGAAAAACAAAAAACAAAACAAAAAAACCCTCCCCCCCCCAAAAAAAACAGACAAGATGAATAGTAAAGGAGGAAACAGAAAGAGGGGAGAGAAATATAGGAGATGGACAGGGATTCAATTCAATTAATAGCAGTAAGCCTGACAGCCAAGTAGTAATCAAAAACCATCCAATTTCCCATTGACGTCAGGGACGAGATGAGGGGAGAGCGGGAAATGGAGACGGACAAAACGGCAGAGGAAGAAAAGATTAAAAGGAAAAGAGAAGGGGGATTAAGGATAAAAAAGAAAGTAGCAGAGGTTACAGGAGAGTGGAGGGAAATCACAGAGTGAGAGCAGCCAATGTGCTCACCAAGGTCACATGGTTCTCTAAGCCAAGAGACTATCAGGCTAACATCACAGAAACAGAGAAGCTAACGGCTAATAATACAGTTAGCAGTGATAAACATGTCACTCGACATTTTTGCTACAATTACTTTATATAATTCTCATGTCTATGTGTTGTACACACAAGTGACACAATCAGTGCACAACATGAACAAAGTACATCTACAAGGTTTACTCTCTCAACTCATGAAAAAAAAAACTATTTTTCAAGCTGGCATATTTTTAAATTCAAGCTAGCAGCACTTCCTGGCTTACTAAAATACTTCTAATGCCTTTTAATGCAACTCCAGTTTTAATAAAAAAAGAAATGATGCTGAATAAACGTGAAGCTCTGACTAAGGGTTTTCACACCTAGAGTTGGTTTCCTTTGGTTCGAATCAGCTGAAGAGTTTAACTTGCAACTTTTTTTTCCCTGTGGTTTGGTTTCTTTTCAAAGAGAGTAAACTCCAAGCGATTAAAAACCTAAACAAACCAGGCCAGAACGTTTAGTCAGTTTATTAGTCAGATGGGTCCAGGGCATGCAGAAGAATCAAATGTTCCAACATCTGTTACTTACAACAGCTAAAGTGCTGCAGACCTCTTGTGCAACAGTTAAGGATCTGTGTTTGTGATTCAACTATAGGAATGTTGCAAATAAAATTAAAATAAAATAAAAAATTGCATCAACTGGGGAAAACCACAACTGACCAAAAACCCACTCCTTTTTTTTTACCCCCAAAAAACCTCTCAATCTCTGTGATTTCTAACTCCTCTGCAAATAATGAAACAAATCTGGAACATTTTGGACGGTGTGCACCACATTAGATTTATCGTAAAATTAACACATTTCAGAAAAACACACATTGTACCAACAGTCACATGTGGTAGAGATACTGTGATGGGGCTGGTGAGAGGTTTTCAGACTGACAAGTCTTAGTATTGCAATGATCCAAAGCACAAGACGACACAAACCTGAGATGAAATGGGATTACACTGAGGAAGCTTTTCATGCTCAACAATTCCATCACAGTGATGCAAAAAGACTCAATAGAAGATTCAATTTTGTATTTTCTCAAGTAGTCTTTGATATTTAGATGTTTTGAATCGGAAATATCAAAGTGCGGAAATAGAGCAAAACAGCTGGAATCTGTATTGGGCAAACGCAAAGAAAACTTAGCAACTACATTTTGTTAGCAAGAGATGGTTTTGCAGCTTTCCTCAAATCCAAAAGTTTACATGCATGTCAGAGATAACTATCTTCTAAACTTCATGATTTGGGTTAAATGCTAAGTTTTCTGGCATTTAGCAAATAGAAATAATTTTGGTGATCCTAACTAAGCTAAAATAATAAATGTTTGGTCTGATTTAACTTCAGACGGGGAGAAAAAATGTTTTCCTGTTTTTTTCTTTGTTTTCAGCAGCAGGGTCACAGTCTGTTTGGAAACCGTATATATCTGTGTATTTTACCACTACATATTTCATTAAAAGTGGAAACAAAAATTGATGTTTTCATGTAATATCTCATGTTACACCTGTGGCTATTAGACGAGTGCAACAAAATTTGTAAGTTAGAGTGTTCGGCTTATGTCTAGGTACAGTTAGTAGTTTGGAAATTACGGTACTTATGCTCCATATGGCTGATTTAAAAAAAATCTAATTTAAAAGTAGGATTTTATGGCTAAAACCATCTTGAGTGTGTATGGATTGACTGCTGGTGTGATCGTCTAGGTGACTAATTGAGATTTCTTCAAATCTTGTCATTGAAGTGAAGATTTCCGCATGGTTTCGTCAGTATTTGCCATACAAACACTGCTGTTTCCACACACACACACACACACGCACACACACACAAAAGATCACAAATGCTTACACACAGCATATCAAACGTGACAAACTTCAATGGAAAATAATGAATAAATGTGAAGGAGGCAAGAATGGATGGCTGGATAGCCCACTTTGATCTCTGGGTTCTTGGTGGAATCATTTATTGTGTTATCCATGCAGTTTGGTTGTAGGGTAAAAAAAACCAGATTGCCGTTTCCCCCCCAGATCCCGTAAGGTAGTAAATAATTTGTGACTGACAGCGACAAATAAGCACGAGATGAATTTATAAACAAGCTAAACCAGGCCAATAATTCAAATGTTAATATTTCGTTTGGTCCGTGTGCCAGTTGAACATCAAAGAAAAGGAGAACGTCTACAGAGATGAGCTGCTACAAAAGAACACAGAGGTTATCAGTGTTTCTTTAAATGTGTATAAAAAATAAAAAAAAAGGAAAAGAAAAGCCCCCCGGCCCTCGCATATAAAAACCTTTTCTATTATGCCCTGAGGTGTTCTTAATAAAGATCATGTGCTGCAAAAAAAGAGAAAAGATCGACTGTGGCCTCGACCATTGTTCGACCTGTCAGTAAACACATGCGCACACTCACGAACACACACCACAGAGGAGGGAAAGAAAAAAAAATGATTGGCTCCTTGTGAGTGTGGGGAGCTTTGAAGACGGTGATTAAAGCAGGGGAATGTTCCCTACTGAAGGAGCAGGTGAAACGTTTACAGTAATAATCCATCATAGCCAATCACCTTGCAGCTCACAAAGGCTATGATGTCAAATGGTGATGAGAGGGGCCACTGGGACTGGGTCAGAGGTCAAACTTTATTATCCCTGAGAGGCTTTGATGAAATTTAAATCATGTTTTATAAAACTCTTTGTTTCGTCATGTTACAACCAGAAACATCAATCTGTTTTTATTAGAATCTGAGACGACAGACCGACGCAATGTGTCTGTATTTGTGAAGTGGCAAGAGAAGGATATCATGTTTGCAAAATAAATTAAAACTAGTTGTTACTACTTCTTTAGGTAACAGTATGACTGTGAGTGCATGTCACAGCGTCTCAAAAAACATTTGGAATGCCCTTCTCTGGGACAGCAGTCACATAAACAAGTGTGATTTGAACAACTAAACCGCTCACAGTTACTGCATTTAATCTTATTTTTAAATTTGTTGATATGTAATGATACTCTCATTGAATAAACAGTGGAGAAAACTAACAGTCCCGACAGCAGGGACAGTTTGGAGGGTTTTTAGCAGCATATTCCAAGCCTTTCTGTCTTGTAATTTTGATGTGAAAACCATAAATTCACTGTCTCAGAAAACGAGAATGTTATGAAAAAGGTGTTAAATGGAAACTCTTTGTGTCATCAGCTAATCAACTTAAAACACCTGCAAAGGTTTCCTGACCCTGTAAAGAGTCACCTGTCACAAAGTGGGGAAACCAGAAGGTCATTGCTTTAGAAGTTGGTTGTTCACAGAGTTCTGAATCCAACGATATTCACAGAAAATTCAGTGGAAGGACAAATTGTGGCAGTAAAACATGGAACAACAACAGGGAGAATGACTTGGCATTTGCAATTTGACAAAATGCAATGTCATTTCTTGTTTCATAATTGATGACTGTTATATTTTAGTGCCTCGTTGCTGAAATGTGCCCTGAAAATAAATCTGACTTTGACTGTAAAACGTGTCATAGAGTGAGCTAATGTGATTTTCAGACTTTGAGACACTGAATTGTGGCTTTTCTTTACCTGTAATCCAAAATCAGTAAAAATGTAAAAATAAATAAAATCATGAAATATTTTACTCTGTGTAATGAATCCCTATAAAATGACTGTTTCACTTTGAGGTAACTGGCAAAAATATGTAAATAAATCTGTGTACACCAAACAAGCCGGGTTTTTTTCAGCAATGTTTTTTTTTTAAAAACCATGTATCCTGTTCCTTCCACTTCATTATTATGTGCTGCTTTGTAATGACTGCAGTTGAAACGTGATCAAAATTGAAAGTGTTTAATGAGTAGGAACCTGAGGGCTAAACAAGTAGCTGTCTCTTTCTTTTGTTCCTTTTTCTTGTTGCACAAGAAAAGAACCAAAGTAACGGACTCTGCTGGATGGACCTGCGGCAGATTTAAGGGGCAGGTGAAGAGGCATATCTGTGACACTGTGAAATTTCCCTGGTGTCTGTAATCATTTGATGACTAGATAGATCAACCCAGTCCTGAGTGTGGAAGGAAAAAAAAAAACACAAATGGCATACTGATGGTGATTGGTAGAGAAGTGAACGACTGATTGCAGCCTCACAGGGGCTGATGCTGACATTTTCATCCAATTAACACAGCTTACCGTCATCAAAGAAAACGAAACTTTGAGACTTCTCTGCATGTGCAGCAGGTGGGAGAAAAAAAACCAAGAGAAAAAAAAATAGTCAGTACAGTCACCAGTAAGCAGTTTCTTAGGTTTTATACATAAAAAACCACACACACACACACACACACACACACACACACACACACACACACACACACGCGCACACGCACACACACACACACCGCCGAGTCAATCTGGTCGCACGTACACACATTTTCTGGTTAACAGACATGCACATAAATATCTCTGCTGAACAGAAGCTTCATTTCCTGCCCTCCTTTACCTCATGCATATTAAATATCCTTTTCTAAAGAAGATCCCTCAATGTCATATCGTTGTTGGCGAGACTGAGATCTCATCTTTATTACTATCTAAAGGCTATTACCAAAAATTGGATTTCATCACTGATAGCAGTTCTGCATTTGCTTGGTTCAAAGAAACCCCAAAGATGTCAAAGAAGAGATCAGGATGAAGAAGAAAATGACCAGCGTTTGAGCTGGTGCAGAGCTGGAATGAATGGTTTCAATTCAATGTTCTGATAACACCAGCAGAGGGGGAAAAAAAAAAAAAACTCACATCGCTGGACATAAGTTAGTGTTATTTATGTCTGACGGCAAGGAGCTGCTGGTATTCAGAAAACATTTCTTTCAATATTCAAACTAAAATAGATTTTTCTTTTGTCAATTTTTAAAACCAATTAATAAAAGGAGAAATAAACAATAAAATGCTGAAAGGTACTTTTAAAAGGTCCAACACGTTAATTCAATTTGTATTATAACTCCTGTTGCAAAAGCATCATTAGGAAAAGATAGACAAATACAAAAAGAATGAAAAACACAAGATAAATTAAGTTTCTTCCAAAAAATGCGCGTGGGTCACTACAATAATGTCACCTTGAGTTAAATTAAAGAATCTCAGACAAATTACAATGAATTTTAAGCAAAGGAAAACAGAAAAGAAACATTCTTACTGCTGCAAAAACAAACATACTGATATTGACAATAACTGTATCGTACTCAATTATTGTTACTTTGATGTAAATACTAAAACAAAACTGAACCGTCAGAACTGATCTGTATTTTCTATCGTATAATATTATTGCAGGGATATTTTCAAGCAGTCAAACTGAGGTGAAGTAACCATCATTCAGTCAGCTGACTGGCAGTGAGCAGCAATATTGGGGCAGGGGCAACAACAGCATCCTTGTTTTGTGGTCAGTTCTGATTTTGATGCATCTACTCATACTTGGGTCTGTTCTGTTAACTTTTAAAGCCTCTGGTTCAATCCTGACTTTCTCATTTGAGACTTGTTGCTGTATCAGCTCATCCCAAACTGGAAATGATATTTCATTGTTTCTGTTTCATCAAATAAAGGCCGGTTGCAGGTTGTTCAGAACGATGCTACCAGGCTTCTGAAATAAACATCCAGCCTCACATGTGCCTCCACTGCTACATCTGGTTTATTCCGGAGCGCAATTCAAAATTCCTGTTCCGACTTGGTTCGATTTTCCTGTCCAGGCTGCCAGTTATATCAGAGGACTCCAGAGCATCCAGTAGTCCTCTGATGCATCAGACTGGTGGAGGAAAGCCTCTGAGGTCATGTGATAAGGAGCTGCTGATAGTTCACCACACTAAGCTGGAAACAAAGGGAGACGGAGCTTTGCTTTAAGTGACTAAGACGACTCTGAAACTCTCCTCCTTGCTCTAAGTGAAAGGGCTTAAAGCTGCAGGATGTAACTTGTATATAATTTTTTTTTTTACATATTTAATGAAACTGTCACTATGTTGTGACAGTGTAATATGAGATGGATAAACTGTGAAAAAAGTCTCCTCCAAATCCTCCCTGTGCTGCCATTACCGTCTGAAGAAATGTACCAAAAACAACCAATCAGAGGCCGGAGGAGGAGCTTAGTGCTGTCAATCAACCTGTGAATGTGCTAAAGGTGGAGAAACAAGTTACCATTACATCAAAACTTGTTCATCTGCCATTACTGGTGGCCATATTAACTAGCCTTAGCATTCACAAAGCTGTATTGTAGCATAGACCAATAGGGTATGCTTGATGGACAGCGCTAAGACCCGCCTCCTGCCTCTAATTGGTTGTTTTTTGTCAGCACTGGGAAAAGGCAAAGCAGCTTTCAACAGATCACCTGTCTCACACCATAGTGTCAGGACATGGTTCGTTTCAACAAATATCTAAAAAAAATATATATATATTTTTTATAAAAGTCGCATCCTGTGGCTTTAAATGTGTAGGAATCTGATCCGTTTTAAACACAACACTTTTTGAAAACTTCGATATTTGTAATTGGCCTGAGGTGAGAACTCATAAACTCCCCCTGCTGGTTTTTTTCTATTTCTTCATAAAAGCTCAACTTATGAAACCTCACTTTAACTCATATAGCCTCTTTTTGATTTGGCACAACAACAGACCTGAGGAGCTGCATGTCGCTGTGGCAGATGATAAAGCTGTGCTGACACCGAGACACAATGCATAAGTTCACTCTGCGTGCAGCCAGCTCTAATGCAATTATGTTATCTTCTATTTATGTAGAGAACTGTTCTAAATCTTTGCATAGGGAACTATGCAGAACACCAAGAGTTCAAGTTTTTTTTCTGTAAACATAGATTTATCGTTTCTCTACACAGATATACAATCTGTGCCCACAGATGGGCCGTCAGATTTGCATGTTCTGATCACCGTACCAACAACTTGTGTGTAGAGCAGTTTATCCAAATCTAAACAAATCGTCTCCCCAGAGAAGCGTGAGTGCAAAACTTCTGCAATGCGGCAGAGACAGGTGAGAATTACCCGGGTCCAATCAGCCGTTGTTTTAGTTTATCCTCAGCTCAGTCTGCTGGAACTGCTGATGGATTCTGTTTTATTGAATAAATTGAAAAATCTTCCAACAAAAAAAGCTCCATAAAAAATATGCTGTGTAACTGTGTAAAAAAATTGAAGAGTTTCTACCTATTTTCATATCAAACTTCCTCCCTTTTCTAGACTGACATTTTCAAGAATCCCCAAACCTATTTAGTTCATTTTTTAAAAACTATAAATCGAAAACTTTAATATCAATAGAAGGTATGCATTTTACAGCAAAACTGAAAGGATTTCTATGTTCTTAAAACCTTGAATGGGTGAGCCAACCTTTTTAAGATATTACAACTGGATTATTGTCGGTGTTAGTCAGGTCAGCCTCCGCAGCCCATCCAGAATGCTGCGGTTTATTTTCTGACACGAACCAAAAGGCTTGAGCATATTTCCCCAGTAGCCTACTTGCTTCTCCTCACTGACTTGCTGTTTATTTTGAAATTGATTTGAAATCTTTATTGTTGACTGTTGATTATAAGGTACTGGACAAACTGTCTCCTGAGAGTCTGCCTGGCTTCCTGCAGCCTTCCTGCAGGAAGCCTCGAGCCAAACTGCCGAAATCGGTTCTCATTGTCGCAGATGTGTGACAAAAATCAACCTCATGTCATCCACCTCTTCTCGTCACAACCTTTCTGTCGAACCTTTTGCAATGGTCAGACATTTTTCACATCACACAAGTCATGTGATGAACAAACGGTGACAAGACAAAGAAGACAGGAAGTGGTACGGGGGATAATGGCGCAGCATGTTTTTTAGCATCTTCTCGCGTGAACAAACTTGTTCACGCGGGATTTTAAATGCGTTTATGTTACGTAATTGTAAAATTGTGTTTTTTTTTTGACATCAACAGAATTAATAAACTTTTGCGCACATTTGACATGGAGACGCAGCTTCTGACCCAAGCTGGAATTCACTGAGCTCCTGAGTGTGGCTCATTCTTTCATAGATGTTTATGGCAAACGTCAGCTGGCCGACTTTAGCCAACACACCTCCAGCCATTGAAGCTGACAAGGTCATATTAGTTAAATCATTTTTAAATGATTTCTAAAACATTTGAACCACCACCTCCTGTGCTTTGTTCTGTTCACTTTTCCATGCAGCATAAACCAAAGCAGTCCAGAAACGTGGAGCTCTTGCCATCTCTTTCCTGCAAGTAGTCTGTGATTTTTGGCGACCCGATGGGTACAAAATCCCACTGTAAACTTTAAAAGTCAGTGAGCTTGAGCGCTCGCATGCCTGACGGAGCTTCAGTCATAGTCTGAATGCGCAGATCGACAAAAGGAATTTTTCAGAGGACAAAACAAAAGCTTACGGATACAAAGTAGATTGTAGATGCTTATAAAGCAATTGATTTACACAAGTTTAGAAAGCTATGGTCTCAAATGTAAATCCATGCAGCTGTCAACACAGGAAAAACAATCCTACCAAATGATTCATTTTTACCTTTTCTTTGGAATCCAGCTTTTATTTTACTTGCTCAAATGCTCACAGTACACTTTTACCTGAACCTTTGCCCTCCAGTGTGAAACCTTCCTGTTGACTCATTAAATTTATGCACAGAATATTTATAGCAGGGATGAGGGATGATGGGTTAGATCTGTCAAATCTGAGGATTTAAATCTGCTGTTTAGTTGTGTTTTTTTCTGTTCAGACCTTCCCTTCTCACCACAGGCCTAACAATGACACTGTAAGGTTACAATGTGATCCTCATTTGATTGCAGGAGTAATTAGGGACCAGAAATAGCTACAGAATTTTGTAGGTTAGTTTATAAATGTTGTGACAGAAGATTTATTAGTGTGTATGCAAAAGTATTCATGCTGATAACATTTTTCACCAATTACAACCATAAACGTTACTTTGTAAATTGTGGTGGTGGAGATTCAGCTTTCCACAGAACAGTGGCCACTTTAATGTGTTATTTTGGTTTATTTTTACACAATTTAGTTTAAGTCTATTTTTTAAACACATTTTTATTTTGTTCCATGGTGGAACCTTTGCATTTGTGCGTTTCTGGTACACCGTAAATCTGATGCACAAGTGAGACATCAGCCACTCCGCTCGGCCCACTGGTGGCTCATACGTCTATTTATTCAATAATTCAGCAGCAAAAAGGGGTTTTGAATTGAAAATGTTGCCTATTATATCCACGCATAGTTTTCAAATAAAATGTTATTGATTACAGACCCTACCATTAACTTCACTACTACTTTAAATACAGAGCAACACTTTAATAGTTTAGATCAAAGCATGTTGCTATGTTAGATAGGCCTAGTTAAAGTCCACAGCTTTATTTAAACCCTTGTCTTAGTAGAAATTAAACAACTCAAGCAGTTTTACAAATAATTACATGATGGTTAAGCTAAAAATAATAGTAATATGTTTTGACAAAAGACTTGTTTTGAAAGAAGAAATTAGTTTTTTAAAATTTTACAGCTAATATTTTTTTTTCTATCATAATTTGAAAAAGCAAAACCAAAAGAAGAAAAAATGGAAGATTACATAAATACAGGTAAATTGGAGAGTCAGAAATAATATCTTCAACATTTTCTGTTGAAATGATGGGACAGTAACCAGAACCAGAGCAACGTCATTGGTGCACCTAACAGAGAAAACTCCAACTCCTTACAAAACCATAGAGGAAGAGAGGAAAATGTAATTACACAATACACCATTAATCACAACATTACCTATTAGTCATTCAGCAACCACTGTACCAGTACGTGCTCAGGCATATTTAGTCCCCAAATCATTCACTGCTTTAAATATTACATGTCAGAAGGTGATGCCAGTTTCACTTAGATGGTTGTTCAAATGTCTAAAGTGAAAATCCTTATCCAAGCATTGCATCATCATAAGCATGGCTGGGATTATTCCTCAACACAATGCACGCGCTCTTCCTTCCTTAATGCTGAATCCCAAGACAAAAGTGGAGCCAAAAGCAGCATGCTGGCCTCCAAAACCAAACTCCTCTCTACATGTCAGAGCAGGACTAATTATCTCTCTGGGCTTTCATCTTTTTCATTTTATGTAATTCTCCCCTTTTTTCAGGGAACGCTATAATCTTCCCCTGTTCGCTTTATCTCACAGCTGTACAGTATTACAGCCGCAAATGAGCTGGCCCGCTCGCCAGCTGTAATACCCCACTGTGGCGGAGGGAGCCCAGATACGGCAGAAATTAATACCTCCAGAGATATGGCTTGTTGATGGCGTACTCGGGGTGTGATATAAACTTATTCCCACAGCAAGGGTCTTTGTTCCTCCCCAGGAACGTCCCCCCCAGTCACCCCCAAAAAAAAAAAAAAGACGGCAACTGTCGGATTCAGGAATCTTTCCAGATATCTGGGAATTCAGACTGAAGGCAATGGACTCCTGAACAGGATATTAATGAGTGGGATCTTTATTAAATAATTAGTATGCTGAACTTAATTAAAAATATCTGAAAATCAGCAGACTTGTTGGAAGTTTTCAGTAACTGTGTCGTTTTGATGCCTTAACGGTATTTTTAAATGTAATTAAATGCATTTTGTAGCTTTTTCACAGCTTAAATGTGATATTTTCTTGCTCCTCATGCTAATGCACCCACCCAGCATGACAACTCACTCTCCAGCTGATTTAAACAGTGCTTTATCATTTCCATTAGAGTGAAAATTCATGATGATCTCTTGTAAGAAGGTTTGACCAACACTAACTTATGAATTTTTGAAACACTTAAAAGTTTCAGATCATGAAATAATAATAGATTAAATTAAGACAAATACAAAAAGCAGTTTAAATATAAAAAGGGGGGTAAATACTTTTTTGTAGCTGTGTATATACCTTTATTTGGGATCATATTGAAAACAACATGCCACTCTATTGTTCCTCTTGTTATTTTTTTCCAATTGATTTAAGTTTGTAAAAAAATTAATATAGTATTTTATTATAAATGTTATTTTGGAAGACTTTAATCAATATTTGAGTAGGGATGTCAGTGGAACAGTTCAATAACATTAATGAAATTTCAATCCAATTAAAAGTTTACACAAATTATGACTTTTTTTTTTTAAACAAACTGTTAAAATAAAAACATTTTTTTTTTAATACAATTACTTTAATCAAAGTATGAAGATGACTAAATATGCAACAGTTTAACATTTTTATTTTCTTCTCAAATCATGAAACTTTCCATTCAGTGCATCCAGGGCAGAGGCCTTGAGGTTCTCTAAGCTCCAGGCACATAAACCGGGTTTCTTTATGTAAACACTATGAATCACTTTAGGATTATTTAGTAGCTTTAATTATTCATTATGATTCATATTGACTTTGCTGCACTTTTGAAATGAAAATCTTTTTTACGTAATGATTAGTAATGTCATGTCCAGAATGTTATGCATGTTTAGGTTTTATGTGTGAGTGTAGTCTTGAGGCGTTATTGTTGAAATATTTTAAGGACCTTTGAGAAATGTTCTGATGCCTGGTGTGGAACGTCTTCAATCTTACTATTACAGGGGCAATATTGTGTTTTCCAGGCATATAACACCATTTTATAGCACAATAAAGTAACTATGTTAACTTAAGTCATTACAGAAATGTTGCATATATCAAATATGACGTAAAAGAAATTTTACTTTGCAATTTAAAATTGAAATCGTGCCTCTGTCTCTTTAGGAAACTCCTACTCTTTCTGAAACTTCGCCTTCTGGAAGTTATCTCAAGATCCACCCAGGAATTTTGCACAGCTGAATGGTTGTCATGGAGATTAAAGGTTTCTCAAACATATGTGAAAGAATCAAAGCAAGCAGGTATGGTTTTGTTGAGGGAATAATATAACATGATGTAAAGCGCTAAAATGTTGATTTTAGTTAATCCTGTCCCTTTAATGCTGTGATCAGGAATGTTTTTAATGTCCTCCTATATTAATTTTTAGAGTAGCTCTAAGCATCCGACCAACAGACGTAGCAAACCCTTTTTCACTGACCCAAAAACAGGCTCCTTGTGGGGTATTCTGGGACAGAACAGGCCAGCAGCAGCTGCTGCCACAGCCTCAGAAAGCCATTTGAAAAGCTACGTGAGTGATTGATGACAGAAGTCAATTATCACCTTGTGAATGTGTGGCGGCCTGCGGTGCAGGACGAGCATCACACACAAACCACCTCAGACTAACGAACACAGCTGTGGACACCAGAGCAGCCAGACCGGAAAAACTCTGGTCAAAGAGCAGGTTGCAGACTAATGTTACCGCCTGATGCTCATCAAGTACAGAAACACTGGACTGTAGCAGAAATTCTATAGACAAAAATAGATATATGTATATAACTTCTTCCTTACAAATTATTTTTTTAAAGTAAACGAGTCCTTGACTTCTTTTATGATGGAAATGTATCAAAAATGGGTCCATACTTTTATGCAGCAGGTTGTTTTTCTCTTGCTCTAATAGGCTGAGGAGATTTGTCCAAACGCGACGGTACCTTGCTTGCCTCTCAGTCGGGGGGAAAAAAACAAAACAACCAGTGTTGAAGGAAATACACTAATGGTAAAGGGATTTAGAAGGGAAAAAGGGCAGCAAAGCAGGAGAAACTATTGTGTCAATTTATTTTTTCTAGCCAGAACTGTGAGCCTGCAGTAAAAGGCTTTGGCCTGGAATAGTTAAAGAATAGTTAAGTTGTACCACTGCAGACCCTGGAGGGTTAGGTACTGCTTCTTGGTTCAGTTGTTTGCAGACATAATTTGTTTTATGACCAAAATCTTGTTTGGATGCTGTGGAACTAGTAAATAAAGAAATGCCAACGATATGACCCATATCTCTATTCCAGTTACAGTTTCAGGTTTGTTTGATACTGACAGGATCAAATATTTCAGTGCAGGTAACTCTTTTGTCCACGTGTTGATGTAGTTTATGAGGTGGTTGTTCCTCCTTAAAACACTTCGACTGACACCACAATAAAGAAGGAAATGGTGATCGAGTCATTTAGTTTTTCTGCAAGTACATTTTCTAGGTTATGTTTTGTATTTTACATTTCCCTAGATATTATCAATTGAATAGAAATTCAGCAACGAGATAGAAAAACACAACAGGACCTTGAAAGTGCTTTATGATTTTTGTGCTTCAACAGAGAGGCAGTGAGAAATCAGCTAGCGACAGGAAATACTCAAACTGACAACTCAAAGTTAGACATTTTAAGTAACAGGTTAATGTTAAAGAAAAACGAGGCAGGAGAAGCACAGAGATGTAAAGCAGTTTAAAGAAAACTAGTTTTTCTAACATTTCAAGATCTATATGGAGTTTATTCAAGCTGTGAGACAAAACGAGACTTTCAGTAGGTAACAGGAAGGCTGAATGGAGAACAAAGTTGTCCTGATTCATTTGTTTCAGATTCTACTTTGAACTGAGGTTGCCTTGAATGAACTTGTATCATGTACTTTTCAGTGATGGATTTGTTATTGTTATATATGCATTTTTCTCTCTCTCTTTTTGTAGGGTTAGAAGCATACTTCAAGGGTGTTGACTTGTTTTATTTCCTCTACTCCTGTCTCCTGTCTCTTTCTTTCCCTTTGAACATTTTCCCCACCAGTCTCCCTTTATGTTCCATCTCTGTAGCCATAACATTTGATATAAGCAAAGCATTTTCCAAAAAAGTCATATATATATATATATATATATATATATATATATATATATATATATAATTTTATACAATTTTATACAATTATCAATTATTATACAGTTATTATGGCGAAAGCTGTGATGCTCCAAATGTGAAAGTAAATCTGTTGAGTCTCACTTTGACATTCAGGTAACAGTTTTGTTAGCTGCCACACAGTAAAGTAAAAAATTTGCTCTGTTTTATCAGAGTTTTAAACATCTGTGTTGCTGTTTCTTTAATGCTAGCCATGCTAACAGTCATTTATACGAGGTGCTAACGTCAGTTTAAAATCTTGGCTATGAATGACAATGTTGTTCTGATCTCAAAATATTACTAGAATTCAGAGAAACTCCTCTCGCACACAGAACAACATAACCTTAATATTATGCAGCTAGTCATGGAAATCAGGCTTAAAACACTTCTTGAACATGTTTCTTATTTCTGTTTGTATCACATGTACAGCTCAAAAATGTTAATGTGAAAATATTTTGAGCATACTAATGATTTTTTCCAAAATGTAAGAAAAAAAAGACTTCCATTTGTCTGAGCTCAAACATTTTCCTTGTCATAAGGCTTCTTTTTCTGTAATATTATAAAACAACAAAATAGGTTTTACACAATATTATATTACATCAGACCAATAAACTATTTTTAATACAAAAAAGTATGTTTAACAGCTTTTAATCTGACAAATGAGTGTCATCGGGACTCGTATTCAAGTTCACTGACTTCTCCTTGCAGTTTGTGTTTTGTCTCGCATGGTTAACACTCAGGTGTGGGATTCTTGCTTACCGTTGACCTCTTGAGCTCCTGCATCTGTGAAAAGCATGCTCATCACCTCTTCAAAGTTACACCCGGGCTCGGACACGTGGCTGTCCTCGCCTACGTGGTGCAACATTCTCTTGAGGACGTCGTCCAGGGAGGCGGCTGTCTCATCCAACAATATGCTAGCCCTCGCCAGGAAGCCATCCAAGTCCCGGTGTGCCCGAACCTCCTCCTCGAAGTTCATGAGCTTCACATACTGTGGATGAGATTGGATTGTTTAACTACCGTCTTAAAACCACGGTCAACGATTACGTGTTGAATAAAACTGAACAGCAAAAAACAAACAAAAAAAAAAAACTGACCTCATGAAAAATAAGCTGATCCTTTTGTAAAATTTGGAATGAAGTCAGAGCATCATAAATAAGGTGTGAACATCTTCTGGGAGTAGAAATACTACTGAGCACATATTATAAATGACAAACTATCTGTTAATGTAACTTCAGTAGTCGACTCTAATTTTGAAAAATGAAACATTTGAAATTTTAAGTCATTATTTTAACAGAATGACATTTTTTAGTCAAAATGTTAAACCTCCACAAAAAATGAAAAAACAACAAAACAACAAAACTGTAAATGTCAGTTTATAGTAATAATCCACATCCTCCCACAAACCAGCTGAACATTGATAAGAACCATTTCATTCTTCTGGTGAATTCGGATTGTAGGAGTGTAGAATAACATGCAGATGGGTGAATGAACAGAAGGACGAGAGCAGCTATATTAAAAGCCCAGACACTCTGCAGACCCCGGCTCCATTGATTGTGGGGTAGACAGAAATTCTAAAGATAAGTGGAGCTCCTGCTGTTCTTTTTAAAATAAGACAAGCATGAAAAAGGAAAGTCTATAGTTTGTCGAGTTATTTCCGTAAAGAACTTTAAGAACAGAAATATGTTTTTTTACGGGGCTTTGGTTATTTTTCAGGTCGCTGAAGTGATTTAAGGCTTTAGGAATGAATTAACCTGAGTTTACCTTTACATCCTGTTTGTTTATGTCTGTTCATCAGTAGAATTATGTTAAAGCAGCAGTATGTAACTTTTATAAAGAATTTTTTTAAAACATATTTGTTGAAACTGCTATGTCATGACAGCATGGTATGAGAGAGATCAGTAAAAAAAAATAAATAAATTGAGTTCCACTGCCTTCTCCCAGTCCTAACTAGAAACAACCAATCAGAGCCAGGAGGCGGGTCTTAGTGCTGCCAATCAGCGCTGCCCATCAGCAGAGTTTGTTGTGAATGATAAGACTAGGTGGCATGGTCAGTGATGATGGCGAATAAACAGTTTTCCTGTAATGTTAAGTTGTTTTTTTTTAGCAGCGCGTTCATGAGATTGACAGATTGACAGACTCTCCTCCTTGCTCTGATTGGTTGTTTTTGGATGAGAACTGTGCAGATCGCAATAGCAGCACAGGGAAGAGGTGGAGAAAATATTTTTTTTCCCACTTCTCTGTCTCCTACCGTCTCAACATGGTAACAGTTTTAACAAATTTGTAAAAAACATTTTTTTTAAATATATCTCATTTTTTAAGGCTGCTTACTGCAACTTTAAGGAAGATAGGAGCCATATTCTTGTACAAATCTACAGCCCTTCCAGAAGGTTTAAAGGGACAGTCCTATGTGTTCTCCAGGCACAACTTAACTATTTTACCTTCAATTGTAAAAAAAATGCCATAGATTTCAAATGACTTTAAATTTGAAATTTTAATGAAGGACTAATATAACATAACCTACAGCTAAAAAAATGTTGATTTAACATAACACTGTCATTTTAAGAAGTTCAATTTAATTTGATTTAATTTAAATATTTGGTCCAACTGAACAAAGTCACACATTTCAAATCTGTTCGAATTCAAATTAGCCTTTTGACGCGAACATCCACGTACATAAACGTGCAATTACCGAATTTATTCTGACCACTTTAAATGGGCCAACGTGTATCACAGTTCTAGAGGTAATGTGTGGTTGTTGCCATGTGAGGCTGATTAAAGGGGGGAAAACAGAAGGAGAGAGCAAACACACAGAACTGTGGCACAGAATGGAGGGATTAGTAAAAAGGACCAGGCAAGCTGTTGGCGCCGCAAACTGAAATCACTGACAGCCTTGTAATGGAGAAGTATCATGACATGCTTGTTCGCCACTTTAAGCTGTATTTTGTCTGAAGTGTGACGCAATGAAACATAGGTTTGAAACACTGCAAAGAAGTCTGCGAAGTACTTGGGTGTGGCAACAAAACTAATCTCAAATTCATCCGTCTTGGGGGAGAAAAGCAATACATATTTTCATTCGTAGAATCAGAAGTGCATCTCGCGGCATGAATAAAACGCTGAAAAAAAAATCATAATGTGTCTACAGTTTTGGCACATCACACAGTGCAGGCCCGCTGGAATGATTTGTTTTAGCAACCTTGAGGGATGAGAGCGGAGTAAAACACGAGAAGAAGCAAGTCGCGGAAGAGATCGAGAGAATAAATTTTCCTCATCTTCCCAAAAAGTGAGGCAGCATATAGTTGTGGTAAAGGTCACGCCATGCCAGCGGTAGAAAAGTGGTTTGAATTCAGCAGAAATGATGAGGAACCCGTGTTTCAGTGCCCAGAGTAAATTCTTGGATAGACTGTGCATATATATTTAGCAATCCACTCACATATTCATCGAGCAATTATTTGAATTTTAAACAGCAATGTCTCCGAATGTTATGGAGCGTTATCGAGTGCAGTGAGGCAGCTTCTTGTTCCCACTGGACATTGAAAGTGATAATGCATAAACACACTCACTGTAGGTTTCCCAAATGATTCCAATTTTATTTTTTTATTTTTTTTTAGCGCCGACCTTCACTGTGCCAATTTTGGTGAGTTCCAGTTCCTCTCTTTGGGCTTGATAGTTTTTTTTTAAAAGAAAAGCTAACGTACAATAAAAAAATACAAATATAGTCAATGGGACATTTTATTCTGCAGAGACTGACGATCTGATTGGATGCTGGAAAAGACCGTTGTTGCATTTATGTTATGTTAAAAGGAGCTAGCCTATTAGTGAAGCTATTCAAGCATAAAATAGCATCTCACAGCTAAACATGCAACAGCGACACAGTCATCCAGAGCTAATGTCAGCGTACAAAGCCGAATGGTAAAATAACACTTTGCACCATTCTGATGGTTGAAAACCTTAAATATTGGTAAACAATAAATATCTTTGTTGAGCTCATATTTCTATTTATTCAATAATTAAGCCACGAAAATGGTTTCTGAATTGAAAATGTTGCTCATTTTATCAATATATGCTTTTGATTATATTCCACTTAATTGAGATTAATTATACATACCTCGCAATTTATTTGATTAAGGACTTTAATCAAGTCCCACCACTTCTACAAACGCAAAAAGGGACTTTGCTTGAGTTTCTTTCAACAAGAGCTTTAACGGCTCTTGGCAGATTCTCCAATCTAAGTTCTGGATATTATTTGAACATCATATATGATTTTTATTCCACTAAAATTCCAATAAAACATATTAAATCTGTGACTATAATGAGACATCACATCCCAGAAAGTGGAGAACTTTCTGGGATATGAATACTTCACAAGGTACTGGATAGCGAGGATTTAAAATGCTTCAGAGTTTTGAAGTTTCATTGTTGAACATGTAAATGGTTGCTCCTATTTTCTGTTCATCTCTGGTTTAAATAAAGTTGCTAAACATTTGTGGCTGCACTCCTTATCTGAATATTGTCAAAGATTTTTGATCCCCATATCGACTGCATAAATATGTTTGCTTACCCGTCTTGATGTGTTCAGTAACACACAGCCAGAGTCGTCGGCATCTAAAGACAAAATGAAAAAATAAAAACATTAAAAAAACAAAGTATTTATTTCTAATTTTCTCGACAATCAACAGGTGGTACTGGTTTAGTATAAATGACATTACCATAAAACCTTATTTAATCAGGGTAAAAGTACTTGTTAAGCATTTAGCAGATTGGTTCATTTCTTGTTGACGTAGGTAACAAACATTTTTGGATTTTTATCTCCAGGGGGGAAAAAAACAAATAAAAAAAACTGAAGTAATAGTAAGTCATGGTAGCATTTTGAGTTCTGTCGGAAACCAAAAAAATTCTGACAAGGTCTAGTTTATTGCTTTACAAATCAAACTATATTTGACTTTTATATGAGGTGCTTTTAGTTTTATGTCACACAGCTGTGGTCATCCAACTCCTGGGTCTGTAGAAGAGTGGTAGCCAACTATTTATCACTGAAAATAAAACAGCTTTGGCTCCCCAGACACATGCCAAAGCTGTAAGACCAAAAAAAAAAAAAAAAAAATTTAAAGCAATAAAAAACTTTTCCTATGACAGAGAAGCAAAGCAAAGTTCGCAACTGCTTATGGCTCCTTTGCTTCCCTGGAGAGCCCTAGAGAAAGGTTAAGAAACATAAAATATGTGAATATCTGCCACTGGAAAGGTCTCTCCATGTCTGAATGTAGAATGAAAAACTGTTTTCAATTAAAGAAACACCTTCAAAGATCAATAGACCATTTCACCCAATTGTTTAAACTCTGAAAATATTAAATATTAATGCAATTTTTCTTCTGAGCTCCTTGCGAATTTTTGTGACTGTTATTTAGCAATAACATTATAAAGCACATCCAAGTCTAAGAGCTTTTCAACATCCACCCAAAGCTACACCTCTGCTGCCTGTTAGTCCCAATATGGAGCTAAATTGGGGCCATAAAGTTTGTTAAATCGAAAAATATTTGTAACTGAAGCATTATTTTGAAACTGAAAAAAGAAGATTTGAAACTGGCCCCAATTTAGCTCCATACATGTCCCACCTTGTCATTACCAGGCTCTAGATTATAAAAATTTCCCCTGAAGTGGACAAAAGAACACAATAAAATCCACATTGTCATTATTTATTAAGCAAAGGTGACGCAAAAGTGGAAAAGCCATCTGTGAAAAATCAGGAGCAACCTATGATTCAGTACTTTGTGGCAACATTACTTTAAAGTAGTCATTATCTGCACAGCTTTAGTCTCTTATTTAATTGTGGAGGAATTCTGACCACCATTATTTATACAACATGGCTTCATCCAGTACCTGAACTAGTTTCAGCCAAAGTTTGCTCCCATTTGACAAGTGAAAATGTTTGTGTACAGAGGAGTTCCTAGACTCCTGTCTCATCAACCACCAAGTCTTTATTCTAAAAGTCTTGTGGTTGTTGGAATCACCACTAATAACGGTCTTTCACGTTTTCCACATGTGAATGCTCTTTCTCCCAGTAGAAGAAAGTGCTTCAGAATGTTTGGGAATGGATGTTTTACAGACGCAGCAGCATTTATGTCCTTAAAGTCATTGCTTGTGTCTTTCCTGCCTGGCTTTGCGTTAACGCTCCAGTTCAGGTGGGTCCAGTTGGTAGCATTGTTGCATTGCAGTCCTGAGTTTGAATCTGAGTCAGGGCCAATCAGCATGGAGTTCCCCCAATGTGTATCAGGGTCCCCCCCTGGGACTCTGGCCTCCTCCTACAGGTCAAATCTTTGAGTGTTGATCTCTCCATATTTTCCAGAAGCAGCATAGTGGATATACATTTTTTGTGTTACTAAGGCTTAGTTCACACAACACACAAGAGCAACCCCAATACAATTTTTTGTGCAACCAATATCTGACATTTTCATGGCAGCCTGAACGGCCCAATTCCGATATTTTTCATCCCAAAAAAAAAAAAAAAAAATCTGATCTGTGCCACTTCCATATGTGAACAGATTCAGTTACATATCCAATAGTTCTCAAAGTGCCTGCAGTCTGAACGGTCATGTCTACACCACATAGGTCATAATTCTGTACCAAAAGAAGCCAGATGTAGTAAATCCGGATGTAAACAATGGTTGAAAATGACAAATATGAAATTATGAAAGATGTTGTGTCACTCAAGAGCATTGCATCACAATCCTACCACTCTTAGCTCTGACGACACATCAGACTTCTTTACAGAAGTTGCTCCACAAAACGTTGTTGCTATTGGTTGTGCTTTATTTTTGTTAGCTTCCTTTTTTTGTCATAATTTTGTGACGATACTGTTTGCTCTGAATAACTTTAAAATTGATAAAGTTATTGTGTGATGTTACTGATCATCTTCTACACAATCTGGCTGCTTTGGCATCTTAAATTGTTCACACAGAGTTCTGATTGCCGTAGTATTTAATTAGTCATTTCAGCAAAACAACTGGAATTGAGCATCTAGTTGTGCCATGTGAATGTAGCCTTAGTGTTGCTCTTTGATAGACTGGTAATCTGTCCAGGGCGAACCATCCCTGTAGAACGTAGACGGTGGATTAGATCATTTCATAAGCTTCCAGTCATTGAAAAAGTTAAAAGAAGTTTAAAAAGTTAAAAGAAGTTTAACTTATATATATATACATATATATATATATATATATATATATATATATATATATATATATATATATATATATATATACACACACACATATATAACTTTTCTAGTCATTCCTACCCACTCAAAGAACTTCACATTTGAGTCAAGTTCCCCAAATTGCACTCTCAAACACGCGCACACACACCCACACCCACACCCACACCCACAATCATTCATAAATATGCAGAAAATGCACAGAGGTAGGAAACCTGGATTTAAGTGCTTTGCTATGCGGCACTTTGGCATGTAACAAGTGGAAGCAGGAATCGATCCCACAAACCTCTGGTTAAAGGACAGCTACTCTACCCGCTGAGCCATAGTCATACCTAAAATCCAGAGATTTATGTCGGAGAAAACAATGAAGACGACTTAAAAGATGACCTGAGTCACAGGGTTCCTTAAACTCCTCAATATAAGCTGAGTTTTTCTAAGCCGTTTTTTATTTTATTTTTTTTGGCTCAAGTTAACGTTTTATGCAAATCTAGTCATAAAAACCCCTTTCTGCATTTGCATTAAAGAGCATTTCTCCGAAAATCAACGTTTAGTTATTCCAGTAATAAATCAAAAAGTACAAGAACCAACGAGTGAGCCAGCAAAGGAAAAGAAGAGAGAGAGGGAGAAACCCCTTTTTCTAATGGGGATGGAAATGTCAAGAGGCACGTTTCTAAACGCTCTCACTGAACAGAGATTGGACTTTCTCCACTGATAAGGCTCTAATGCACATCTCTGTAAAATCGAGGCAAGTCCAAAGATAAAGTACAAACGGCTTGATTTTTCCCAGTGTTAAAAAAAAAGAAGAAAAGAAACCTTTTATGTTGGAAAACAATACGGAGAAAAAGCAAGGGAACAAGGTTTTCGGCATAATTCAAGTTGCCTTAACTAGGCCACTGACTCTCAAAGCAATCCTCCATCACCATTACATAACGCAGTTACCGACATTTGCTGAGGGGAGGAAGTTATTGGGTTACCATGGGCTTTCCTCCTTTACGCCATGTGATGCTCGACGTGGAAATCAATCAGAGAGAAACTCCTCCCGAGTTACCCCTCTGGCCCGCATCCAGATTAAACGGGGAAATAAACCTCAGCGAAGCCCGAGGATATATTATCAATAACCCAGGTGACAAGTGAACATGTTTGAGCTTAAGTTTAACAGAAAATGATAGTGGGCTTTGATAGTCACACCGAACACCTTACCGAGATAAGACTGCAGGCAGTGGAGTGGGGGGAAAAAAAGACAAACCCCAACCGTTGCCTTTCAGTGTTGAAACAGTGGCAGGGGCCACGTGCTGTGTGCGGTGGATTTTGTTCATCAAAGCCGTACAATCAAAAAGAAAAAGAAAGCACACGGCAGGGCTGATCCTCTTCCAGTTGGGGAGGGGGGAGAGTGAAGCTCTAATTGCTGTCAGGCGGCAGCCGCGGGAAGATATTCATATATTCATATAAGATTACCTCATCCAAATGATCACCTACGTCTAATGGTTTCTGTAGGACTCCACGTTCCGAGTGGCTTAAAGTAATCCGGGAGAGGTTTTTTGTGGGGTGTGAGGGGTTCAGAGATCAGAGAGAGCGAAGTGCTAACATGCGACACAGGTCGGTTTATTATTTGATCAAGGTGGCACTGAAACTGTTCGGTCGCGGGTTCTGTGTAATCTTAGTGTGGAGTGTCGTGTAATTATCTTCACACAGAGGCGCAGGGAGGTGACTAAGAAGTGCTGATAGGACGCTCCTAACAGAAGTGTTGATGTGTTGGGCAGCTGGCTGGAACAGAAAGATTGGAATATTTCAGATATTATAGTCCATTTGATTATACATTATACATAGAGTTATGTGTAAATAATCATGTTCTAATGGTTACACAATGAGGATTTTGGAAAGACATTAAAGGGGCAGTATCATGCGTTTTCCAGTAGCATTGTGCCAAATTGTAACATAATCAAGTAACTATGTTACCTCCAGTTGTTATTAAAAAGCTACATATCAACGGGGCGGGGATGAACCGCAAATATACGAGCTTGATTGACAGCGCTAAGACCCTTCTCCTGGCTCTGATTGGTTGTTTCATACTGTAAGTGGTGCATTTCTGCAGTCGGACCACAGGGAGGAGGCAGAATAGCTGGAATTTTTTTACAGACTCTGTTTCATTTTATACTGTCACAACATAGTGACAGTTTTAGCAATTTTAAAAAAAATATTGTTTATAAAAGCTAAATACTGCAGCTTTAATGTGCTTTTACACAAGAACTAAATAAAACTCGCTAAAAAACATTTTTAAAATTTTAGACTTTGCTTCTACTTATTCCTTTTGCCCTCGACTAAAAAGTAACATTTGGATTCTTAGAGCTGTGAAAGCAAACATTATTAAAATTAAATGTAACATACATTTAACAGCTAAACCAATAAAGGGATGTAAAAATAAGAAAAATAATCTCTAGAACCCCTAACCAGAAAAACTTGTAAAAACATTATTTAAAAAAAAAAGACCATCAGCTTCAACTTTTCCTAGATATTTCACTCATGTCGCGTCGACTCAATTTAAAATCATTCCTGGCCCACAAACAGAAATCATGTTTCATTGTTTGCAACTCAATATGGGATCATTGTTGTTAACCTTTTCCTTTCAAACTCAGCCTTCACGTTCTCCACTGGGTGCAGGTCAGGAGCCCCTGCAGGCCAGTCCAGTTCACAGCAGCAAATGCTGCATTCAAACAGGGTGACAATAAGCAGGAACATTCCTACTGTTTTATGCTTCATCATTTTCAAAACCCTGTCGGCTCTCACAAACAATCCATTTACACTTAAACATAATTTTCTCTGAAACTGTCTGCTGTGTTGCGGGGCGTTTAGTGGAAGCCAGTATTCTTCAGTGGTTATTAATCCCCACATAAACACAAACTGATATTGTGCTTAGCAACTTTTATTGTCAGCGCAGTGCAGAATTATGTCATCCTGCGACATCTTGGAGCCTGGTACTGAATACATCCTGGAGAGAAATCAACACACAATGTGCATAAACATAGGCCTGTCACGATAACGAATATTGTTGGACAATAAATTGTCCCAGAAGTTATTGTGATGAACAATAAAATTATTTCAAGATCATTTTCATTTAATCAGTAAAATACTTTTGATTGAAAAATGTTAATTATTTTAATTAAAGTTGATTAATAACTTAAAATTTGTCACAATATTTGATAGATTGATTAATAACTAAAATAAGCATTACTTTCATCCCTTTTACCGCTCTTAGTGTGTGATTAGTCAATAATATTTGTGGTTGATTATTAATATGGACTAATCATTTGAATAAAATGATATACTGGAAACCAGATTTGCAAAAATTACAGTAAATTCGAATAAAATTTGACACCAGCAGAAAGAAGAGTGGTAGGAAACAAAGATGTAGCTGAAGTTAGACTGAAGAATGAAACGGCATCTTTTGTTCTTACTTAACTAAAGTATTTGATTTTTAACAGTGTTGCTTTTCTAACTAATCAGGACGTGAGGAAAAAGTTCTGCTCAAACACACACACACACACACACACACACACACACCCACGCACACACACACACACACACACACACACACACACACACACACACACACACACACACACACACACACACACACGGAACACATTCCAGGACTTGTTTGTTAATGCAGAATAATGAAATAGATTGGTATATGAAAAAACATAAAGGTATGCAAACAGCAGGGGGAAATCCAGAAACTCAAAACAAAGCCCACTAATCAGCATTCAGCCGCACTGTCAGTGAATAACGCTGTGAAAATCTACCAGCAGGCTGTGATGGGCATGACAAACATCCTGCACCTGCACTGGAGATGTTTTCCTCACAACTAACAACTCATTACAGTTACACAAAGCCGACAAAGGGACGTGGTTTCAACCACTGGATTCAGTTTGCTTTTAATAGATGTGCTTAATGCACAGATTTAGTTTCATGTTGCCACTGATGCTAACTCTTAACTAGCATAACGAATATATCTAAATGCTCCACATGAGGTAAGTGTGATAACCGCTGCACAAAAGATGCATGTTGCACAAATCTGTCTGTAGGGACAGCTGTCATAACTGTATTATATTAAAATGAGTTAAATTCAACCTGAAATAAACAAACTGAGCTAATATGAAGGCAGACGAACTGTCCTGTCAAACTACAGTGCTGTAGTTTCACTTCATTTTTGTCACAAATGTTTCAGATCAAACAAATTTCAAAAGTAATGTAATAAAATCCAATACTGAAAGTAATTATTTCATTTATGAAGATAAAAAGCTTATGAGTGAAATTATTGTCCACTGTTAGATCACGAATGAAGCATGATCTGCAACATTATTTTTGGAAATCTGATTACTGCAACACTAAAACAAACGAAACAACGAAAACAGAAATAAGTAAAATTTGTTGTAATTAATGGGGAAATACTATAACTGGAACTATATTGTACATTTATAAAACTAACTAAAACATACTGAAATTATAGGTGTGATATCCTTTGTTTTCGTGTTTGTGAATCTGTTTATTAGCTGTTCAAACTGATGTGAAATTGATTTTCATTTTCACACAAGCAGTTTACAACAAACTACACAACTCCATGCTCCCCTCAGACTGCAAAATGGTGAGAAATGGGAGAAAACAACAGAGTCAGTGCAATAATAATTGAATTAATTTTTTAAAAGTGTTATCCTCTGTTGAGCAATCATTATCTAATAATCACAATGCAGTATTTTGACCTTTTTAAATTCTTTCCTAAAAATTAACCAAAGCATGAAAAAACTAAAACTGTTGCAAGAACTAATAAAAACTAAACTGAAACCAAACAATATTTAACTAATAATGACTATTAAAAACCAGCAAACACACTAAAAACAAACTAAAACTTACTGAATTAGACAAACAAAAAGTCACAACAAAACAAAAGTAAACTATAACAAAAAATGCAAAACTGTTAGAACGCTGTTGCAGAATTTACTTATGAAATGTTTTTATCAGTCCAGCTTTGACAACATGAAGTTGCTAAAAGATCTGAAAAAGTAAGAAATGTTCCCAATCTGAAGATATACAAGGAAAGATGAGAAACAAAGTCACTGACATCTATCAGTCTGGAAATGTTTCCAGGCTCTGGGACCTGATCCGACACAGAGGTGAACCTCCTCAGGAGTGAACCGCTGGCCAGGACTGCTGATGACTCATCCAGGAGGTCACTAAAGGTCACACAACAACCAAAGCACTGCAGGCCTCTGAGTTTAATTCTGTTTTGGGATTAATAAAATAGTTTTTCTAATTGAATCGAGAAGAAAAGAACTGACTCAGTTGTGGTCAGTGTTCATCATTCAAATATTAAAAAAAGAAAAAAGAAAAGGAAAAGACTTGGCAAAAAGATCTCAATCGTCTCCTGGGCCTTTAAGAGAAAAATTTGTAGAATGAAGAGAGAAAGTTGAACTTCTTGGAGGCTGTGTGTCCTGTAACTCAGCGTTTCAGAAAAACAACACCAAACATGGTGGTGGCAGAGTGATGATATGGGGTGCTTTGCCTCGTTAGCACCTGGACGATGGGTTGTATTCGATGGAGCCATGGAAAGTGTTTTCTGTGCTGAAGGAGAATGTCCTGTCATCAGTTCATGAATTTAAGTTCAAGAGCTAGGCATCTGAAGTTCTGCTAAAAAAAAAAAAAAGAAAAAAAACTAACTAAAGGTTTTGGATTAACCTGGTCACAGATTTGAATGTGGATTTCAACAGAGCATCAGTGTCTGAACTCTGAACTAGAATCATTTAGGGAAGTGGATGCCCCGCCCCCATCGGGCCTGAATTCACTTTAAATCTTTTTTTTATATGACAGAAAATAATGACATGTAATTAGTGTTTAGATGACAGTGTGTTATCCCTATTATCATCTGTCTTTAACTAAAATGAAGCTCTAATTTCTGTTTTTTTTTTCCAAAATATTTTCAGCTGCTTTGTTCTACAGGGAGCCGATTCATTCAACACTAGATATAGATATATTTTCAACAGAGAGCTCATTTGGTCAGTCACAGGTTTTCTCCGTCTCCCTCCAGGTTGGACAATTAGATTTTGCAAAACCGATACTAAATCTAAATTTATACTAAATCAACAAACATTTTTTGCTTTACAAACCGCTTTACTTCAGGTGGTTACCTCGATCTGAAAGGCTTTCCATGTTCTGTTTTCAGTATGTTAATTATATTCAATTTTCTGTAGAAATAACCATCAGATCCTATAAAACTAACTGACCGACATGCCAACATGTCAGCAATAACATTAATTAATAGCTAAAGATCTGAGTTGTTTAAAAATCACAGAAGTGAGCCTTTGATCTTGACTGCTTCCATGGTAGCCATTAGCATTAACATCTAATGCCCAACTAATCTGGGTTTATATTACATGAAGATGCCAAGAGAGTCAGCTAAGACAGTAACTTCTGCCATTTTGATAAAACTCTGTTTTTAGGTGCCGTCTCCTCTCCTCTGCAGCACTGACCTGGCCCAGGGCTGATCTGGTTGTCATAGAGGTGGATGTCTTCGCCGCAGGCAATTGGTAGGTCCTGTCCCTCCTCTCGGCACTCGCTGTCCTCCTCTTGCTCCGCCTCCCGCTGCTCTGGGGACACAACAGCAAAAGTGTTGTGGTTACCAAACTCATGCACATCATCATTCTCTATTAACTTTCTAAGTTAATATTTAATAAAGATCATATACAATTATGGTCTTGAGAAAAACCCTAATTACAAAGACATTAGAGGAAAACTTTACTACTAAAGTTTTTAGAGAGAACTTTCAAGATTTTTGTAGGGTCTGTGTCCACCAGAGCCGGCCCATCTCATAAATGAACTAAGCTGATGCTAAGGACATTAAAACTAACAACTGACAGGACAATTATCATCACTTTTAGAAAAGTCTTCCTCAAAGTCCACGGTCCAACTGGACCAAAGTAAAACTCAAAAGTACAGGAATCTGTCAAATCAGGCAACAACAAAAGAAGCATGTCATAATGTAGAATATGGTCATTTGAGCATACGATCGATACAACAAATGTAAAATCTGAGGTTATCCCACAATCTATGACTTTGTGCACATGTAACTGAGTCTTTATAAAAACTAATATCTTCGCCACATCATTTCAAATAATATTGTACACACGGGATCAGTGTTAGAAAAGTGTTCATTCACACAAACCATCTGATTTACATCACCGAGAGTTGCTTTAAACATGCCAAAGCCATAGGGGGCAGTGTAGGCAAAAGCTAAAACAATCAGACTGCTTCTAAGCAATGGCAACTTCCTGTTTGGCTTTTGTTAGTTTTTATTTTAGGGTTGGTTTATATTTTAATCAGAGCCTTTTTGAGGTTAAAAATGTATTTGCTTTGTAAAACTTGGGAGTTTTAGAAAATAAAATTTAGAAAAATCAGAACAAAATTTGAATAGAACTGTGGAATTGTTCCACACTGTGAATTTGTCATTTTTATCTCATCTTCATTTGTTGTACTTTAGGTTCAGCTTTCCTGTTTTGGATTCAAGAAATGAAGGTCATTTGCTGAAGTGTGAAGTCTCTGTGGTTCAAGTCAAAATTTCTCATAGAACTAAAACGCTTGCTGACATTTTAACCATCTCAAAGAAAATGACATTTGCGTTGCATATGAGTTGTCAACAAAATGAATGAATATTTGTTTATGATACAGAATTGGTCCAGACCTCAAAACAACCAGGATTTCATACTTGAACACTCCTGTCTAGATCCTGAGATTTCCAGCAGTGTCCCCAGAAACAGGAAGACACCAGATGTACAAAACACAGCATAACAGAAAGAGGAAGGTTGAACTCATTACTCTGTGCCTTTAGCTGTCATGTATGTACATGTTGTCACGGATATGTGTCCAAACTCTGCAGCAGGAGTTGAAGCTCCATTTAAACTAGAGGTTCTACAAGTTTCATCAACACAAATAAGAACTTTTAAAGGCAAATTATGAATGAAATTTAAGACCTATATTGCGAGAGAAATGTACAAAAGAAAGTCGCAAATAAAAAATTTGTACGATTTGGCAACAGAAGTGAAACAATTTATTGCCAGCTGGATGAACATTGTTCAACCAGCTGGCAATAAATTTGACACTCACCCTGTAAAAAACTAGCTAGCCACCCTAAATAAGGGTAAGAAAAGTGTAAAGCTAGCTATTTTTTTACATCCACAGAGTAAAGCTACCCTAACTAGCTAAGTAACTGTTTTTTTTTTTTTTTTACATCCATAATGGGTAATTGTAACATTTTTATATCTGGTTGGCTAGATGTCTCGGCATAGAATATATGAGATTAAATAGTTCTGCCACAACAAAATTAAGACTTGTGGTTCATTTATTTCAAGTCAGCTTAAATAAGAACTTAATTTTAGATACATGAATTTAAGAAGTACTGGAATAAATGTACTTTTTCTCACTAAAGCAAGGACAAGGACATTTCTTTTAATCTGCCCTTTTCTCTCTGAGGAAGATGTTTAGAAAAGTTTCCTGGCAACAAGTCAATGATTGTTTGGTGTTCAGGTCTGAGCTGTGGGAATCTGCAGAGTACTTTGGAGGTGTGGATGGCTTTTTTCTTCTGTGTGGTAAATATTTGAGTATCTTCTGGTGTTGAATCCTGATATAGTGGAGCTGTTGTCAGTTGGTTGCTATGGCAACAAGTCTGTGCGTCGCATAGCCGATACACATAGTGTGGAAAAAAAAAAAAAAAAAAGAATATGAGTGTTTTTGAGTTGTTTTTCATTTTTCACTGGCTTTTATCTGGGTGTGCTGCACTAAATAATACTCTCACCTCCAGGTTCTTTTTCTGTTGTCCAGCATTGTGCATACACAAAATTTCTGGATGTAGAACAAAAATATAACATGTCTATAAGCTCCATCTGGATGTCTGTAGCTGCTCTCTTCATGTCAAAACCAAATGGTTTACAGTGCCAGGCATTTTTTTTTTTTTTGCACTTCAAAGTAAGTGAAGCACTGTGTGAACTCACTGTGCCATGTACTCAGCTTATCACCAAACGGTGTTAACTTGGTTTGCCATTGTTTGGCATGAAGTAGGTGTTGTGGTGCATTGTGGGATATGTAGTTTAATTGGTAAGGAAAGACCTAACAAGGCACTTTACTTGTAAAGCACATTTCAGGACTATGGTGATTCAAACTGCTTGAACGTAAAACAGCAAACAAGCAAAACATTACATTGCAAAGTAAGCAAACTACAGTTTAATATTCCAGCTATTATGAGTCAAAGGAATCTCTAACCAAGCAGGTTTTTAGTTTTAAATGAACTTAGTGTTTCAGCATTATTGCAGCTTTCTGGATGTTTGTTCCAGATTAGAGAAGCATAAAAACTGAATCCTGCTTCTCATTGTTTGGTTCTGGTTCTGGGGATACTGGAACCAGAACACTTGAGAGGTCTGGAAGGTTGATACAACAACAGCAGGTCTTTAATGTATCGAGGTGCTAAGCCATTCAGTGATTTATAAACCAACAACAGTATTTTAAAGTCTGTTCTCTTAGTTGAAGGACTTTAGAACTGGGTGATATGCTCCATCTTCCTGGTTTTAGTCAGAACGCCAGAATCGGCAATCTGATTTTTTATTTTTATTTTTGGAAAACCTGTAAAGACACTGTTGCACTAATCAATGCAACAAAAGATAAACACAAAGATGAGTTTCTCAAGAATCCTGGAGATGTTCTTCAGGTGACAGAAGACTGACTTTGTAACTGCCTTTATGTGCCTCTGAAGGTTCAGATCAGAGTTCATCACTACACCCAGATCGCTGGTTTTTAGCTGTAATAACTGAAGCTGTGCGTTGACTCGACTGATCCAGACATAATAACTTCAGTTTGTTCACTGCTTAAATGGGTTCATGGTCACCTGGTGACATCGTAATGTACATCTGTGTATGATCTGCGTCGCCATAGCAACTAATCTTATTACTTGTTATAATATGAGCTAGCGGGGGCATGTAGATATTAAATAAGTGAAGCCCAGGATGGAACCCTGGGAGTCATTAATATCACACCTATGGAATCATCTTAGAAAATAAAACAATGCGTCTCAGCCTGGATGAGGCCCAGAGGACTTGAGCTTGACAGTTGGGAAATTGTGTCAGCACTTGAAAATTGATGTTCAGAGATGCTCTCCATACAGCCTGACTGAAAACAACAGAAAAAAAAAAACATTTCCGTCTCCAGACGTGCAAAGCTGGAAAAACAGACTTACAGTTGTGATGATGGTGAGAGGTAAGTTCGACAAAATATTGACTCAGAAAGGCTGAATGCAGAAGCATGCCACACTTTTCAAATACTTGTTTGAAAAAAAAAAAAAGATAAAATAATGTATTATTTTCCTTCCACTACACTGGCTTGTATTACTCTATTAGACTAAACCCCAAAAGATGCAGTTAGATCTGCATTTGTAATGTAACAAAATACATTAAAAAAATGTGAGGTAGAAATCCTTTGGCGATGCACTTTACTCTATTTCCTTTAACGAAGCTGAGTTTTAAAGAAATAACAAATCGAGATGTAAAGTCGACGTTCTTTGAAATCAGCTCTCAGTGATCCAGTAAGGAAAAAAAAGAAAAACTGTATTACAGAGATGCAGAAAAGAAATGTGAAAATTAAGCCAGCTTACAGAAAAAATTTGACTTTTTTGTGGTTAGATATGTCAGACAAAAAATAAAAAATAAAGGTTTTTTTTGGATGTCTAACGTTCAGGTATTTTGTCTGGTAGAGAAATTCAGAGGACTCGCCCTGCAGCTGTTTTGTGTGAGTCATCCCAATATCTCCTCGTGACACAGGAGAGCCTTAAATCAAATCCTACAGTAACTACCGGGTTCCCAAATATCAGCCGGCCATCGTCGTGATGTGACGGTAACAATCTCATACTTGTGCTCTTTATCTGCTGACCTCATCTGTGAGAAGGCACCAATTTCAGTGTATTTAGTTTGTCTTGCATCAGGGCGATCCCTCAGCGCTTGACATCAGCTGAACCTTGCCGTGTTGTTGCCTTGCCTGCTTCCCCCCTCCGAGCCTCAGACCCACTGGCTGACGCTCCGACTTTCAAATCACCTTGTGCGGGAGCAGCTACAGCTCACCAGCAGGAACCCTGGGTTTGTTTCAAAATATAATAGCGTCAATTCAGCAAGTTTGTTATTTACTCACATATTTTCTTACTTTAGGTAGGTAATTCTTTTAAATCTGGGTTTTGTCTTACAACCTTTTGGTCTGAACAGAATATTGAATCTGAACAAACTGCATGTGAGGCTAACTCTGCTAACATAAAGCGTGCAAATATGTGGAAGGAACGAGAGCCGAGGGCTTCGTTTTGTTTGATACGGTTCAAACGTTTGCGATGTTCCACGGCCGCCTTTGAGGTGAGCTCGGAGCGGTGACATTACGCAGACTCCCACTCCGAAGCATCTTTGCATCATTAAAAAGTTTTAAACTTCTGCGATTTGCGTTCTGAGAACAGAATTAGCTCCATATGCCGGAGAGCAGCTGCTCACATATAGTGTTTGGTATATTTAGGCTGATATGTGTGCTCCAAAGCTAGATATTTATATAAGTTGTATGTCCTGGTGTGTATCGCAGTGACACACACTCTTAACACTTTCAAAAGATGTGTGCTGTAAAGAGGAAGTAGCACGTATAGAACTGGTCAGATGCTTACACATATCGCATTTTCTGGCTTTACTGATACGAGGGGTTTGTTTTTCAATCAGTGTTTCCCCAAACATCATCCAAGGAATGTCCTGTCAAATATGTAGACATGCAATACAAGTATTTGTTTAATAACTGTTTAATGTATTTTGTTTTTATTAAAGGTCATTACCAATCTATTGTTCTACAGACTGCTGTTGTTAAAAGGAAGTAAGGGTGCACAGTTTGCACATATTTAAAAAGCCTGACTGATTTTGGCGTACACCGATTTGTTTCTATAGCAAAAAAGTTGCAAAGTTGGCAATAGTAGGCCGACTATAGTGAAACGCAGCTTTCTCTCAGACCCTTGTGGTGGTAGAAAAGACTGGTGGATAAGTTTGGCTTCAACCGATTGTCGATCACCCGAAAGTAAAGATATTGGGAATGATCAATCTGCACAGCCCCACCAAAACATTTCCCCCAGCCCCAAGGCCAAGACCCCCGAGGAAACACTGCTCACGGTGGACGAATGAAGACATTTTAAATATACAAAATAAATAAAATAACAGAAAAAGCAAATTAAATGAATTCTGAAGTCTCTGTAGAGAAAATTATCTTTCCGTGCTAACACATAAAAGGGATAGTTGAGACCAAAACACCAGACTGAAGACCAATTTTGGTAGAAAGAGAGAGAGAAAAAAACGATAAATCGAGCAAATGAAAATTATTGCGTTTGTTTTAGTTTGTCATGTGATTAATTGATTTATTGGTTATGGTGACAGGCCTAGTTTTCACACCTGATGGACTCCGTTCGACTGGGGGCCAACATTTATATTTATTGTACAGTTTTGGCTTAATTACAGCTATGAGTGAGTTGTTCTTTCAGCAAATGGCATGTTTTACCGACTGTATAATCCAGTTAATGATTAATCGATTACTAAATTCGTTGACGATGACTTCAATAATCGATTCAACGCGATTAATCATTTCAGCGCTAATGGCGTTCATGCCAATGATGAGTTTATGTAAATCACAGAACCCGCTCTGCGGAGCGGGGCAGAACCTTACAGGTGGCCCACAGCAGAAACCTTTAACATGCCAACATGAGTCACCGTTTGGTCGTCGCACACGTTTGCTCACAATTGAGCTTCCAGACCAGCCTCTGCTAATGATCCCCCACGACGATGACGGCGGGTAATGCTTACATACCAACAATAATGTAATTGCATTCATATTTTTGATAAAAGGTTGCCTAATAAAGACAGCCATGCTCATCTGCAGCAGGGGGCCTTCTGCGACTCTGCTGAGTGAATCGCTGTATTACAGGAAGGGGAATAATTGGCTGAGGGAGACAGGGAGATCCAATGCAAGTATATTCCATCTTGACTGCTATGGCTGCACATACTAATTGGGAGTCTCTCCTTGGCTTGAAGGTAATGAAACTGCTGTTATAACAGACAGAAAAGTTCATTATTTATATCCGAACACAGTGCAGCGTGAGAGCTGGGAGCGGTTTTTGTGTCTGCGCTGCAGTTTCAACATCTTCTTTAAACGGGAAGATGCACATCTGTGGTAAAAATTGTCTTGGAAATGCATTTTATTGCAATAAATTGGAAAATTGGGATCCCATTCAAACTTTAGCTCAATAGAATAGAATATTATCATTGTAACAATGAAATTTGGGTGCAATTCTCCCAATTTTTTAAAAGTGAAAAACAATGTTTCACTTAAAAAAAGACCATTATGACTACATTTTTACCATATGTTTGCAATTATCTCTTGAAGAAAAGATCATCATTTCCGCCCCCTATTTTAATGTATTGCTTAGAATTTCTGTTTTTGATGCATCAGGCTCACCCATTTCTTGAAAGAAGTATCCATTCTTGGACATCCCAGATGGAGGCGCCTCTGCAAGAGCAGCACAGGAAAAGAAAGAGTGTTTATGGAGGGAAATCTGATCAACAATAAAAAAGACCCAGGATGCAACACCATTTGTTGTAATTATGTGGTAATTGTTAATATGGGAAATGGTTCTAAATACAAATAGGCATCATTATGCTGTCTTATGTGTGTGTGATTTGGCGCTGGTGTGTTCTCAGAAACATTCTGTTTATTTGGAACAAAAACCTCCCACCTTTAAAAAAAAAAAATAAAAAAATCAAATTTTGTTCATTTAGTCAGAACCGTGGAACAATCTGCTTTGTGGAGGACAGTAACAAACACACTGAGCAGAATCTGCCAGAGTTGGTTGCTTACTAAGACAAATGTCACCCAAATCAGACTTATTTTTTGAAGGGTTAAGTCTTTTTAGAATAAGTGTGAACACTCAAGATACATCTGTGTTTTGTTTTTTTGTTTTGTTGAGTCATATTTGAGATTCTTCCCAAATATGACTTGTATCCATTCTTTTTGAATGTGATTCCAGCGGGAACAACCAAAGCGATTTTGATACGACTTTGATGTCACTTTCCTTCACAACTGCGGGCCAGCGGGAAGTGTTAGTAGTTAGCAAGATGGACGACAGCTGCGACAGTAATCTGCCCCCCCGTTGCCATCCAATACAACCCAACAGTCCCACTGTTTCTTTGCAGAGACTGTTCGCCTCAAACAAAGTGATAGAATGCCAGAATGCCCCTATTTTTATTTGTGGGATTCCTCCTCAGAGCCTGTTGACACATCATTAATCAGTCCCATCGGCATCATCATCAAAACGGTAACTTTCTCCAGAAATTGTTTAAATATAAAGGGATGGAATTTGATACAGTATGTAGAAATGTCTTAAATAAATGTTCTATTTGTTAAAGTAGTTTTTTTCCACGTCACTCACATGATTTACATAGAATCTCTAGATTGTGTTTCTGAATTAAAAATAGTTCCTGAATCAAATCGTGACCCTAAAAATTGAATCGATGCATACCGACAGATTTGCATCTGTAATTACTGGATGAAGTTGAGAACATATCAATGAAGCAATACATTTGTTGATGAGCTTTTCTAGCCTCACCATTTCCTTTCACCTGTGATAGCAAAGAACACGCATTCATGTTTACAGTTCAACTTTGAGCTTGTATTGGAGCCTTGTGGCCCAGTCATGAAAACAAGCGGATGCGAAACAGAAAAAAAGGAATATCATTGAGGAAATAAATGTTTTTAATTTGTGTAAGTTAAAAAGAAAAAAGTGAAAGTGTTATGCTGCAGTCCAGTTCGTGGTGAACACCGCCCATGAATCCATCAAATTAAACGTGCATGGAAGTAATTGCTGGACTCAACGTGTTATGAACAGCTATGAGTGATTTCATTCCCTCCTAGTTTAAGGTCACACTTTATCTTTGTAATATTGCAGCCACACTCTATAAAAATAAATAAATTAAAGTAATTGATTTGTATCTCAGTCCATTGTTCGGTGCATTGCAAATGTGAGCTAACATGTTGTGTGCTCCAAACGAGAGCAGTGAAGGAGAGTCAAACACATCAATAGGTCTGTCGCAATAAATCAATTAATAGCACGATTAATTAAAACAAGCTCAATTTCTATTCCAGTGATTTATTGTTTTTTTTTTTTTTTTTTCACTCAAAAACTAGACAACTAAAGTCTTCAGTCTGGTGTTTTGGTCTCAACTACATCCTTTTTTTTAAATCTACCCTTTTTTGTAGGACAATTTTGTTTACAGAGACTTCATAATTCATGTTGTTGTTTGGCTTGTTTTGTTTTATTTGTTTTGGATATTTAAAATGTCTTCCAGTTGTAGTGTTAAATGTTCATTAGAATGTAAAGCTTTTTATACGTCTTCAAAAGGAGAAGAATTGTAAATGTATGTTTGTATTTCACATAATCTAGTGTTACTGCACAGTAAAGCGAGGTGATCCATTTTAAATTTTATCCATAAATCTAATTTTCTGTTTTTGAAGATTTTAAGTTTTGGAAAATCTTGATTTCTTTTTCATCAGTGCACTTCTTGGGTTTCCACAGTGATGTTATACTACCATCCTGTTTGACAAGCATGTGGTACAGCTTCTATTTATTTTGACTTTGAAATCAGGCCAACTCAGATAAGGAATAATTGAAATAAAAAACAACTTTTACAGATATTTAAAAACTTTCAAAGACGAAAAATGAGACTTTACTCTTATGCCCAGTGCTACTGTACAATAATTCATATTACATTGTATTAAAAGTGAAGGTTTATGGATATTGCTTTAAGAAAATAAAGTGCAAATGCCCAAAGGTGAACCTTGTGCTGCATAGCAATGATTTTATCGACATTATAAAACAAAAAGACAGGCAAAAAGAAGCGAAATAATGCCTCCAAAAGGATCCAAGACCGACGGGAGACAAGATGAGGACTATGTATCACTCACGCAAGTCAAAGAGTTGCTGAGCCAGCAAAAGCAAATGTATATGGAGTTACTCCAACAACAACAGGACAATTTTAAGGGTTTTGTTAAAATCATTGTGGACACTACTAACACCAGAATGGACGCAATGACACGAGAACTACAGGACATTAAAACCAGCCTGCAATTTACACAGAAAGATATTGACGACATTAAAGTAGAAAGTGCTAAGCACAAGAACCGAAGTGACACGGTGCAGTCAGACATATTTAAAGTATGTGAGGGTATGATGACTATCACTGATAAAATGGAGTACCTTGAGGGGCAATCAAGGAGAAACAATCTGGTTTTTGATGGAATTACTGAATCACCAAATGAGACTTGGGCTGAGACTGAGGAGAAAGTGAAAACTATTTTAAATGAAAAACTAAACTTTCAACATAAGGTTGATATTGAGAGAGCTCACCGCACCGGTAAACATAGAGGAGACAGACCCAGGCCCATTGTTGTCAAATTTTTACGATACAAGGACAGATCAACTATTCTGCAGAGCACCAAGGCACTTAAGGGATCTAAGATTTTCATTAACGAAGACTTCACGGATGCAGTAAGGAAAAGGAGGGCGGAACTAATGCCGGACTTAAAAGCAGCGCGTCAAAGAGGGGACATCGCTTACCTACGTTATGATAAGTTGATCACCCATCCACGTACTAGTACCCCTAAATTATCCAACAATGTATGACAGACAGCCAGACATAGCTGACGTTCACTTCTGAAAGAGAAACATGAAACAGATCATGGCCTATGAGGATATAGAGCTACCAGTATTCCAACACAGAAACTATCATCAGCAAGATATTGAAACTGACATTGATCCTGATAACAACTTCTACAATGTCAGCAATGATAGTTGTCACTATTACAGCGATGATCAGTTCAACAACAGCATTAAAACAGAACAAAAGCTGTCAATAATTCACTTTAATAGCAGAAGCCTTTATGCAAATTTTGACAGCATCAAACAATACCTCCAACAACTTTCACAGACCTTCAATGTTATTGCCTTATCAGAAACTTGGCTCAATAGTGATAAGGGCATAGATTTTGAAATAAATGGTTATGAAATGGTTTGTAAGAACAGAGAAAACAAAAATGGAGGGGGAGTAGCTTTATATGTTGACAAGAAGATTAATTATAAGTTGATCGAAACAATGTCAACTGTGATGGACAACATGTTTGAATGTGTGACTATAGAAATACTCGTGGAAAAAAGGAAAAATGTCTTAGTGAGTTGCATTTATAGAGCCCCTGGATCAAACATTGAAGTACTCAACAACTGGATAGAAGAAAAATTTATAACAATTAATCAAAAAATAACATTTTTCTGTGGGGATTTCAATATTGACCTTCTCAATCCAAATAAACATAGAATGACTGAAGAATTTATTAACACCATGTTCAGTTTAAGCCTGTATCCTAAAATCACCAGGCCCAGTCGCATTACATCGCACTGCGCTACCTTAATTGATAATATTTTTACAAATGTGCTGGAAAATAATTTAACTAGTGGAATATTAATGAATGACATAACTGATCACTTACCAGTGTTCATAGTCTACGACTGTAAGTGCAAAACAGACGATCAAAAAATAGAGACGCATTACAGACGGGTTACGTCTGAAGAGACACTAAAAGCTCTACAAGCTGAGTTGTTGGCCTACGATTGGAGATTAATATATAAAATGAATGATGTGAATTTAGCATATGAAGAATTTTTAAAAACATTTAAAATATTATATAACAAGCACTGCCCAATCAAACAATATAACAGGAAAAGCAATCAAAAAAATGAACAGTGGATCACAAAAGGAATACAAAAGGCATGTAAAAAGAAAAACAAACTTTATAGAGAATTTCTAAAACATAGAACGTCTGAATCAGAAAACAAATATAAGAAATATAAAAATAAGTTAACTAATATTATAAAAACATGTAAAAAGGACTATTATCATAAATTACTGGATAGGAATAAAAACAACATTAAGGAAACATGGAATATTTTAAATAGAGTTATTAGAAAATCTAACAATAACAACTATCCAGACTATTTTATAGATAATGAACAGAATATTACTGATTTGAAAAGTGTCGTCAATAATTTCAATAGATTTTTTGTTAATATAGGACCTCAATTAGCAGAAAAAATACCGACTACAAAAACTGCAACTCAGCAATATCTAATTGAGAATAATCCCAGCTCCTTATATCTCAACCCTGTACTAGAAGAAGAAATCATAAACATTGTGAATAACTGTAAAAATAAGACTTCCACTGACTGTGATGATCTGGACATGAAAACTATTAAAATAGTAATTAAAGGAATCTCTAAACCACTAACTTATATTTGCAATTTATCATTTCAAACAGGATTATTTCCCAACAAAATGAAAATAGCTAAGGTCAAACCAATGTATAAAACTGGCAACAAACACCTCTTCACTAACTACAGGCCTGTCTCTCTTCTCCCACAATTTTCTAAAATCCTGGAAAAACTCTTTAAGAAAAGACTGGAACAATTCATAGAAAAACATTCGCTACTTATTAGCAGTCAATATGGATTCAGAGCAAACCGGTCAACATCGCTGGCTGTAACTGACTTAATAGAAGAAATAACCAACGCAACAGATAGTAAGAAACTGGCAGTAGGGATATTTATAGATCTAAAGAAAGCTTTTGATACAATAAATCATGAAATCTTACTTAAAAAATTAGAACGCTATGGAATTAGGGGAGTAGTTTCTGACTGGATGAGGAGTTATTTAAAGAGCCGGAAACAATTTGTGAAATTGGGAGATGTGGAATCTGATTGGCAGGAGACTGTCTGTGGAGTACCACAAGGATCAGTATTGGGACCAGTTTTATTTAATCTTTATATAAATGATATCAGTAAAGTGTCCAATGTATTAAAATTTATCTTATTCGCTGATGACACAAATATTCTAGCCTCTGGCGACAATTTAGAGCATCTTCTCTCAACAGTCACTTCAGAGATTAGTAAGTTAAAGATATGGTTTGACCATAACAAATTATCCCTAAATTTGGACAAGACGAAAATCATGGTCTTTGGGAACTGTTATAAAAATACTGAAATCCAAGTTCAAATAGAGGACGTAACTCTACAAAGGGTTTTTGCTAATAAGTTCCTCGGTCTAATAATAGATGACAAAATCAGTTGGAAACCTCATATTAAACATTTACAGAGTAAACTCAGTAGAAGTATATCCATATTGGCTAGAGCTAGACATGTATTGAATGCTAAATCACTTCATATTCTATATAACTCTCTGATTTTACCATATCTATCATATTGCTGTGAAGTGTGGGGAGTTAATTACAAGAGCTCTTTACATCCGGTAACCGTCCTACAGAAACGAGCCATTAGAATCATCCATAATGTCGGTTATTATGAGCATACAAACCCACTCTTCATAAAATCCAGAATTCTCAAATTTGACGAGCTTGTAGAATTTAAAATGGCTCAGTTTATGTTCAAAGTATCTAAAAAGTTGTTACCTGAGCACATACAGAGCACGTTTTCTGAAAGAGAAGGGGGGTATAACTTAAGGGGTCACTCAAACTTCAAGATCCGCAATTTTAGAACAACAAGAAAAAGCTTCTGTATTTCAATTAAAGGTGTAAAGTTATGGAACAAGTTACATGAAGATTTAAAACAAAGCAATAGTTTAACACAATTCAAAAGAAAGTACAAAGAGGTAATTTTCAATAGATACACATATGGGTGACAGAAAGCAATAAGGTGTGTATTGCAGATAACTTGGTGTAAGGGTTTAGAAAGACAAACCAGCATAAAATGGGAAAATGTATAGGTAAATATTAGTAACTGTTACTTCTGACTGCCACTTTGATTGTGATTTTTTTAATGACAGTAGGACTCTAAAGTTTCAAGTGTTTAGGGGGTAGGAGTTTATAAGTTCTCACTTCTTCCTACCCCATTTTGAGCATGATATGTTAACTGAAACAAAAAAATCTGTATTTTCTCTTCTTTCTTATGCACTTCTTGTTACTGTGCACTATTTTATTTTTATATTTGTATCATGTTCGAATAAAATTTCAAATTTCATTTCATTTCATTTCATTTCAAAAACACTGCAGGGGGAAACTGGTCTAACCAAAAACACTGCATCAGTGCTCCTCTAACCTGCTCTATCTTCAAATTCAAAACAAGAAGCAACAGATAAAAAAAAAAACAAATTCCTTTATGAAAAACAGTCAACAGAAATCCAAGGACGTCAATCTGTTGATATGAAAACCACAAAAGCAAAACATATACGACACACAAACACATTCTTTTCATCAGTAAAGGTCTCGACTCCAGGAAAATAGTCGGTGATAATCCACAGTGAGCTTTGCTTCCAGGCAAGCAATCATTTTTGCGAGTGTAGTGTGTTTTCAAAACGGTGTATATCTCGGTTTGGAATTAAACCTATAATCTGGCAGAGCCCTTGATTACAAATGCAGTGAAGTAATTTAGAGTACAACATTTTGGAGTGTTAGCTGTGGATGTGTGCAGCACGTGGATGGCACAAGGAGGCGAAGCGGACAGCGGGGGAAGCGTTTGAGGTTATTGAGACGTGAGACGTGAGCATGTTGAGGGCAGAGAAAGTGACGGGATGTTTCACTGTCTTTTCTTACATGGTACAGCAGTGTGTTTGATCAGATGTTCCAACAAAACAGATGTTCCCTCTTCTGACCTCTGAGGTCTGAGCCATGCCAGGCAAAATTACATCCCTTCAATTTGATTTATTTGATTTGTATGGAAAAAAAACAAACATGCAGCAAGATAGGCCGACTAATCGTTTAGGATTCAAATTAGGCAAAGATAACATTTGTAGCAGGAGAGAGTCAAATTGATTGCAGAAGTCATGCAAAAATCTTACGGCTGATATCACAGATTTAAACAGAAATCATGTCCAAATTTGTTGCGATAAGGGGAACACTATTCATTCTTTCACTACTTTCAGTATTGGTGAGCTGTTTTAAGATGAAGTTAGACGACAACTACAGCAACGTTTTATCCTTTTAAGCTTTTCACCCATTTCTGTCATCTAACATGTTAGATTAAGTGTTGGCTGCCTTTTGGAAATTTTCGGGTTAAAGGTTTAAATTCTCAAATGTAATCACAGCAGAGGGAAAATCCTTAGACATGAACACTGTTGTGGGAAGAAATAGTAAAGTAGCCTAAAGGCTAAAGTAGCCTAAAGGAGCACACTGATGCATTTTCTGAGTAAATAATCAAGAAGGGCAGAATCATTTGTAGGGGTAAAATGATTATAGTATATATAAAAAAAAAATTCCCCTCTCACCCTCCGTGGGTGGTCTCTTTCATCCTCTGAGCTCGGGTCCTCTACCAGAGGCCTGGGAGCTTGAGGGTTCTGCGCAGTATCTTGGCTGTGCCTAGAACTGCACATTTCTGGACTGAGATGTCTGATGTTGTTCCTGGGATCTGTTTGAGCCACTGCTCCAGTTTGGGGGTGACTGCCCCGAGGGCCCCGATGACCACAGGCACCACTGTGGTCTTCACCTTCCAGGCCTTCTCCAGTTCCTCTCTGAGGCCCTGGTATTTCTCCAGTTTCTCATGCTCCTTTTTCCTGATGTTGTGGTCACTTGGTATTGCTACATCCACCACAACGGCTTTCCTCTGTTCTTTATCCACCACCACAATGTCCGGTTGGTTCGACATTACCATCTTGTCTGTCTGGATCTGGAAGTCCCACAGGATCTTAGCTTGGTCATTCTCCACCACCTTTGGGGGTGTCCCCCATTTTGACCTCGGGGCTTCCAGTCCATATTCTGCACAGATGTTCCTGTACACTATGCCCGCCACTTGGTTATGTCGTTCCATGTACGCTTTCCCTGCCAGCATCTTGCACCCTGCTGTTATGTGCTGGACTGTCTCAGAGGCCTCCTTGCACAACCTACACCTTGGGTCTTGTCTGGTGTGGTAGATCTGAGCTTCTATTGCTCTGGTGTTTAGGGCCTGTTCCTGGGCGGCCAGGATGAGGGCCTCCGTGCTGTCCTTGAGTCCAGCTTTCTCCAGCCATTGGTAGGATTTCCTGATATCAGCCACTTCAGTTATTTGTCGGTGGTACATCCCATGTAGGGGCTTGTCTTCCCATGATGGTTCCTCCAGCACCTCATCCTCTGTTCCCCATTGCCTGAGACATTCGCTGAGCACATCGTCCGTTGAGGCTTTGTCCTTGATGTATTTATGGATCTTAGATGTTTCATCCTGGACAGTGGCTCTCACACTCACTAGTCCTCTGCCTCCTTCCTTACGGCTCGTGTACAGTCTCAGGGTGCTGGATTTGGGGTGGAACCCTCCATGCATGGTTAGTAGCTTCCGAGTCTTAACATCCGTGGCCTTCATCTCTTCCATTGGCCAGCTAATTATTCCAGCAGGGTATCTGATTACTGGTAAGGCATAGCTGTTTATTGCACGGATCTTGTTCTTGCCATTGAGCTGGCTTCTCAGGACTTGCCTTATTCGTTGGAGGTATTTGGCTGTGGCTCCTTTCCTTGTGACCTCATCGAGGTTGCCATTTGCTTGTGGTATTCCCAGGTACTTGTAGCTGTGCTCTATGTCTGCTATCGTTCCCTCTGGGAGTGAGACCCCTTCTGTGCGGACGACCTTCCCTCTCTTTGTAACCATCCGGCCACACTTCTCTAGTCCGAATGACATCCCAATGTCAGTGCTGTAGATCCTGGTGGTGTGGATCAGTGAGTCGATGTCTCGCTCGCTCTTGGCGTACAGCTTGATGTCATCCATGTAGAGGAGGTGACTGATTGTGGCCCCATTCTTAAGTCGGTATCCGTAGCCAGTCTTGTTGATGATTTGGCTGAGGGGGTTCAGGCCTATGCAGAACAGCAGTGGGGACAGAGCATCTCCTTGGTATATGCCACATTTGATGGACACTTGTGCAAGTGGTTTGCACAAGTATATATATATATACTTGTGCAAAATACTTGTATATATATACAAGTATATATATATATATATATATATATATATATAATGACTCAAAAGAAACTTGACTTTATAATTTAAACACCTTGATATTGGGCCTCTGACTCTTTAAGAAACCCTGTAGTTGCTGTGTAACAACCTAAATTATATAAATCCAGACTCTCAATCAAGTAATTTGCCATGTTGAAAACTATTCCTGTAATGATACATTTTGTTGGATGATAAATTGTCCCAGAACTTACTACGATAAATTATAATATTGTTGTTTTGAGAACATTCTCCAGCAATGATGCAAGAACAAATCCTCAAAGATCGATAAACGTTAAACTCTAATGAACAAATATCCAAAATAAATCAACAAAACAACAGAAACAAAATCAATTATTAAGTCTCTGAACAAAATTGTCCTTCAAAAATAAGAGCCAGTTGAGACCAAAACACCAGACTGAAGTCTTTTCTCATCCAGTTTTTGATAGAAAGAGAGAAAAGAGAAAATCAAAAATCGTGCAAATGAAAATATTGAACTTGTTTTAATTCACCATGCGATTAATTGATTTATTGCTTATTGCAACAGGCCTATGAAACATTAAGTGGTCTCTTTGGTGCATGTTTTGATTATACTGCTCAGGAACAGGTAAACCTAATTTACATCTGTCTCGGATGGATATTTTTGTTACATCTGTCCACACAGACGCTGTGTGTGTGCGGGCCCGTGTGTGTAAAGTGGCGGTAATCTGGCCTAGAGCACCAGCATGGCGAGAGCCGGCTCTGGATATATTGATAACAAACCTATCTTGTCATTCAATAAATGTTATTATTCTTCTGTAGTAAGTGGTAACAGATGTAGCAAAAAGGGAAAGACAAAGCTGAGCAGATAAACTATCATGAGAGCAAAATAGGAGGAAAATAAACAACACTATTTCAACAAACATAATTCATGACACAGAGATCGCAAAAACAGAGATGCCAAAAGCTACGTCTTCACATATCTGTATCCGGTGTTTATTCCTGTGGCTCTCTGTGCCAGTTTCCTCTGAATGCTTTGGCTCTTTGAACTGTGTCTCGAGTGTTGTGATCAGGAAGATTCATCTGTTTTAGTTGCATTAAGCTGTCTGGCACTGTTAGATGCAGGGAGAGATTTGGAAAGGATTTGAGGAGAATACATACTATCCCTGTGACTTACTTTGCCAGATCGATATAAATAGAGCAGTGACATTTCTGTTGTTTGACACAGGACTTTTATTTTTTACTGTCATCAAATGAAGAGCTTTGTCTTAAATGGGAGTGTTCATGGGAATAAAACTAACCCAAGTTTCATCATTATTTAAAGAGCAAAATATTGTTTTTTTCTCTTGAGAAAAAAAATACTGTTAACACCAAATGAACAACAGCAAAGTTAAAGACTCTGAAAGACTCTGAAACAAAATATTAGTGCAAAACATTTACTTGAATAAACTCACTGCCCTTAATACCCAAACCTGACTAATATTTTAATGCAGGAGTCAGTAAAGCACAGGGATACTGGTGAAGACATTCTGTGATGGTAAAAAAAAAAAAAAAAGCCAAAAAAATAGCAGTTCTCTACTGATGTTTTGTAAATGATGAGATGAAATCTGAAAGGGAAACATTACTGTTTCACAACATAATGCAGTTTATATTTTCACTCATCCATACACAGCTGGACTCTCAGCAAGTTTTTGTCGGCCATTTTGCAATGGCTGAACGTGACAGAATATGTGCCTAAATGGCTAAACTGAATATCTGTTTTGCAAAATCTATTGAGGACGTTGAGAAATCCAGCTCAGGTGAAACCAATGTGTTTTATCTACACATTCAACAAAACACCTTCATTTAAAGCCTGTTCTCCGTTTCAGTTTTCCCATGTGAGACAGTGGAACAAAAATACAAGCAGGGAAGCTTGTTTTGATACGTGAACGAAATGCATGAACATGTAATGCAGAACATCAAAGCGGACACGTGTAGCGGCACTGCAAGGTTTGTGACTTTGGTCTAAATTTAAAATTAGTATTTTTAGATGATTCCTTATGTCTTCAACTGAGGACAAATGCAAGTGTAAAGAAACCTCAATATAGACATGATTTACTAAATTATTTCCCCTACCTACAGTAAATGTCCATATAAAATGTGCTATTTTTTATTCATATACTTATCTTTATCTTAATTTAAACTGCTAAAAATCTAAAAATGCAGAAAAACAAAACACTTAACATTCAGTGATTTTGTTTTGAAAACTTGTGATATTCTTTAAGTCACCAATCGTTGAGCAAACAATATTTTATTCAGGAAGAGGTGCATAAACATGATTATTAAAACACGAGCGACTGACAAAACGACTCTTCCTGCAAGCGAAGCATCAGACCACTTCATGCAGAAAGATGCATGATAACATTTTCAAGAAAGAGGAAGCTGCTGATATGCAGGCAGGAAGTCAGAACTGGTTAGCTTAGTACATGTGTCTCTTTGCTTTCACAGCATGTGGGGTGTGGGAAGTGTTTGTGTCAGAACCAGCCCTTTCATGACTGCCATACATATGCAGAAGCAAGTCACAATTTGATCCAGACAAGTCTTGAAAGTGTGTCTTAATATCCAGAATGGAAAGCTTTTTTTTTTTTCTGGATCGATCTAACTATTAATTCAACCTAAAACGGGGAGAGGGAAAATATTGTACTTGGCTTTGCATTAGATTTTTTTGTTATTATAATTTTTTTAGTCTTTGATTGGCATCCTAACACTGACTACATGAATCAAATGTTGAGACACAAACATTTATACAAGTATTGCACCAACATGAGTGATTGAAACACACCCAAATGTTTGTGGTTTTGCAGCAGCTTGAGTGTGCATCAGCCTGACAAGTGATGCAGAAAGCTGCTGGATGAAGAGAGACAGAGGTTTTCAGCAGGGAAAAGAAATTTGACTTAATATGTTCGCTCGCCAAAACATTCACGCATGTGAGGGTAATTTTGATTGGTTGGAAGTGGATAAACTTCAGGAGAAGCATGAGTCTTTGTTACATCAGAATAAAATAAACTCATTTTCTGCACAGATTGTGACTCATGTACATTTTCACATTCCACAAATTGATGAATACTGTGTGAAAAGCTCTGACTGAAGACACTAATTTAAGCTAGCAATAGGTAAAAGTAGTATGTACCTAAAGGAGCACAGCTCCAATTCTTAAGGAAAAGCATTAAATAAAATACCATAAATTCTCATATTTTGCAGAACAACTTTTGTCATCATACAGGAATAATACAAGACCATGTTTCCCTTGAAGCTCAGATTCTCTCCTTGGTAATATTTCAGGTTTTTGCACAGAGGCAACTTCATGAGTTTCATAACAATAGAGGTTTATTTGGGGTTATGTGAAGTAGTTATGAGCAGCCAGCATTCTACTGCCAGTACACAGCAATGAGAAAAGTCGTGGCTTTTAAGGGGATAGTCTGGATTTATTTTTTATAGTGAGGATTGGTGAAGTTAGCACTAGCAAAATGTGTCCAATACCTGTATTAGACAGGTATTGATAGAAGGTGATAGAAATCACTTCGTAGAAAAGTGAAGAAATCCTCAGCAGTCATATAAATCAAGCGTTTCAATTGATTTAAAGCATTTCTATCAACTCAAACAAAAGAGGCTCTTTCCAGGGAATATTTGAAAATATCACCCGTGTACACGTCACACTAGACTTATCTCATCATTTTCTTGTCAGATGAACAATATAGGCGTTATAACATGAAATTATGTCATAATGTCTGCCATCTGTATATATCCGTCTGATAAACTGTCAGTTTGCAGCAATAATATCCTTAAAAGCATAAGAATATCCTATCCATGATGCTGCTGCATAAATAACATCGTGACACAAAATCAGGACGATTCATTCACTCTTAGCGGACTGGGAATGCCCTGAGAAATCCCACTTGATGGTGCAGATACTGGGGCTGGGACCAGAATACCACACATACTTTGATTAGGCTGTTTACTCAAAACAGAAGCCTGTTTGATTTGGGGTAACCAGAAAAAGATATATATATACTACAGTCGCTGTGTTTTGATTACAAATGTACACAAATCTTTGTCTAGCTCCTGTGAACGGAGCTATACAAATAAATAAGAAATGAAATTAAATCACATGTGAATAAGGTAGTTCACATGATAAGTCATTAAAAGTCATGGCAGTTTAATGAGATATATTAATAATTCAGTTATGGTGCAAGCGTTCATGGTCTATCAGCCATAAGAAGATGTCGGCGTTTCATTAAGACGTTGCAGCGACAAGCCCCGCCTACTTGGGAGTGGCTACGTACGCGTTTTGGGGAAATTGTAGTCGATTTTACAGAGCAGCAATGAATTCAACTGGAATGTCACACAACTTTTTATAAACTGTGATGCTGTGAGCTACACATTATCTGACAAAAAACAAGAACAACCCATCATCCTCCTACCATCCTCTTTGTGGTTTTTGTCAGTAGTAATATCCAACTTTTGATCACGTGACTTATGTGATTAAAAAAAAAATTCCATTGCAGTTCTGCGGAATACATTTATTTCAATATTCCTGAAAAAAACAACTCATCACAGCATAAACTGCTTTTATCAAAAAAACTTTACTTTTTTCAAAATTGTTGTGCTAAGAAAATTTATTTTACTCATTTCAATTTGTGCAGTTCTATGGTCAATGGAAACACAATGTGTTTATTTAGTTGTCAGAATTGAGTAATAACTTGTTACATTTAACTGAGCAACTTTTTGGGAAAAATAAATTTTAGGGGTATTTTTATTTTGCTGTTATTTTATTATGAAGTATTGCTACTCCTGAGTAAAATGTCTGGACGCTCATCCTGCTATGAGTAACTTCATTGAATGAAGAACAAGCTTGTTTTAACCAAAACTCCACCAGACCTGCAGTTTTTCCTAGTTTCATATGCTTTAAATTGAATGAAATTGATTTGGAAAAACTGACTGTTATTTTGTAATTATATTTATTTTAATTATTTTCATTTTGGTCCTTAAAATACCAAAATGTCCACATAACTTTATATTTTGGTCTATTTGATGCAATTTTTAAATATTAAATGATGATTAAACGACTGATTAACTTGATTAACTTCTTCAACTTTTTACTTTTATTTCTTATGTTGTAGTACTGCTCTTTCCTGAATACAATTTTTGGGTGCAGAACCCACCTCTTTTAATTGGACCATTTAAATACTGATTGGTATAAAACAATATTTTAGTACAGCATTCATACACGCTGAACCATTTAATATTGAGATGTCACAGTCCTAAATGTCAATGTGAGTAACACAAAGCAGAGTGACTGGATAGCTGGACGCTAATAATAATAATGTTGATGTGCATTTAACCCCTTTTAACTGGTTACCTACTGGTTGCCTGGCTTTCTGAAGTTAGACAACTAGTTAAAAAAGGAGTTTACCTCAGTATATGGTAACCGCATATTTGTGACCCTATAGCTGTTTTTCTTTCACTACATCTAAGTTTCCATACCAATGTGTTGTGGTATTGTGTGGTATGAGTTTCCACGATAACAGGACTACAGCCTGCCCTGGTGTCACTTGGAAATCACTGCTGTGGCGCGAGCGGCACGTTTTTACTTCCACTTTCGGAGTGGTCGGCTGATTGATGCTTCCTTGGCAGTGGGAGCCTAGATTGGGAGAAAATTACGTGCTCCGAATTCACCGCAAAAGGAAAAGTGGATGGTGAGAACTGACAATAGAAACACAAAATGGACAGGACAATTTGCATTCATTCTCCCTCCGACCAGCCCGAGACCAAGGTGCTTAACTTGCCAGGAGACCGTAGCTAATGACGGTGATAAAGGTTTCCAATTTGAGGCAGTTTGATGAGAGCATATGTAGGAATTCTGAAGAAACATTTGCTGAAATAAATCCACTAAGATTGTCTCATCAAGTTGCAAGAGGGATGTTTGTTCAATCTATGACAACACCAAAAAGCGACAAAGTGCTCACTCAGAGTGCCATAAAATAGTTTTTCATTTCATTTTGATTCCTAAGATCTTCATACCGAAAAGAAGAGTTGAACTGTTTTGTGAAACTGAGAGGAACTTTTTAATTTATTTTAGCACTTTGTTTTATTGAGATGCTTCAATTATTTTTGAATAATGGAATAGGGCTTGACGGACATTTTTTGTCAAAAAATGTTGAACAACAAGGAGTAGATTAGAAGTTTTGTTTGCAGATAGCCACAAGCAATGCATGAGAGATAGCAATGATTGATATGGATTTTAAATGGTGTTGATAATTTGCGGTAGTTAATAAACAAAATAAATAAATAAAAGTGATCATGAAAAATGGCTAAATGAATCATTTATGTCTCTGCACGCAGTTAGAGCCCAACAAACAAATGATGTTCTAAAAGTAAATCCTATCAAATAGTCTGTTTACATATATAAAGCAGTTCAACTACACTAGACATGAACAATAATGTGTCATATTTTTAAATATATTGACGTTGCTAATGCTCTAAGAAATACAATACTGTAAAAAATTGTTCTTCCAAAAAATATGATTTTTTTTTTATCACAACACTTGTTCTATAATCATGATAATTGCCTGTCTTTACGTAGCAAGTATGTGGAATAAGATTTTCTGGTCACATGATATCAATGCAATAGGAACCAACAATTCATATTATAGATTAGAATGGTCCAAACAAAGTCCAGACCACTATCCAAAGGAGGATCTGTAATGGCACTTTTTTGCCACTAATGGGGAAAATGCCTTGAAATTGGGCCTGTGTCTCTTTAAGTCCTGCTCTTTCTCAACCTCCACCTTCAGCACGTCATCACAACATGGCTCCTCTATTTAACCCTTTAGCAACATTTCTAATAACGTTTCACTGAGAAGTAGCTCCTATAATGAGCTCAGCAGACTGGCAGTTCCACCAGGTGTTTGCCAATTGCTGCTGGCTAGTCTGAAGGAGCTGAGTGGGGGAGTCACAGGAAAAGGCTGTCCTGCAATACGGATTGGAAACTCCAGCTCTGAGGAAGAGCCTCATCCTTGCAGGCAGCGCCGTCTCCAACCAGGCGTTTTGCACAGCTGAATGGTTGCCATGGAGATTAACGGATTTCTCAAACATGCATGAAAGAATCAAGGCAACACTCCAGGTATCTTTTTGATGAAGGAATGACATTAAAGTTATGTAAAGCTCAAGTCCCTTTAACTGACAAATGGACACCACATTTTTCACATTTTCATTTGCAAAACATTTTGAAAACCATGTGTCATTATCCTTCCACTTCACAACAATGCAATAATTAATAATGCTGTTAATAAGGAAATGCTTTAGTTTGAATACAGAGCTGACAAATATGATGCTACCATAACTGCAGTATCAATTTGTGCGATATTCAAACTGCAAAGAACTGCTGTAATGGAAGACTTTGTTGTTTACAATACATCAAGAACCATGCATTCAAGTTCTGCATTGCAGTAATGTATCAGGCCTATAGGATAACACTTTTGCCCTTCATACACACTGGTTGTATATTGTTAGCATCTAAAATCCACATTATGAGTGAAGGAGAAGAAAAACTGAAGTCATGAATGTGGGTGAATCATAATCAATATCACAGTATTCAGCAAGAGTATCACAAGTAGATGTTTTCCAGATATGAGGAATAGCAAAACACGTCTACATAATTTAGAAAAATCCTCCAAATTAAAGTAAATATGCAGTCTGAGTTTTAAAAAAATAAATATAATAAATAAACAGGGCAGCAAGAGACCTGCAGGTAAATTTTTATGTAGAAAAGTTTGAGAGTTAGCTCTAATTATGAAAATTTATTCTGATGCTCCTCAAAGACGTATCGCTTCAAACTATTTAAAAAAAAAAGAAAAGAAGAAAAAACCCCACATCATCATGGTTTAAAACTGACTGGACGGATCTAAAAACTGCACATCTTTGATCCCTATTAATACCCGGCCCTAACCTCTGCCATGTCAGCGTGGAACAGAAAACAGAATGGCCTGTAATGAAGCTGGCACCAAGGGAACTCTGGACAGAAACAACATCTAATTGCTGCACCCTGACTCTTTGTTCCTCCACAACTTTCACTTCAGTCTCCCGCAACTTAGCTTCTGTTAAAAATAATCTAAGTTTCCAAGCTGGTTGATCATTGACCATATCCTAACCTACTGGTTTTGCTTTCCATGCTGCATAGACGTATATTTAAAGGAACCACTAACTTCAGTTTTAAGATGAAAAAGAAACCCCACAATTTCATCATTCTGGTGCTTGCATTAAATAGGAAATTAAATTAAAATCACATGTGATTAAGATTGGTCAAATGATAAGTCAATAAAAATTTTTTTAAAAATCATAGCGGCTAAATAAGATATTTCATAAATCAGCCATGGCGCTAATGTTCATATATCTCTGACATATTCTTGCTATCATTCTTGTGGAGTTTAGCAAATATAATTTTGGTAGTTGTGATGTAAAACAAGAAAAGTTTGATCTGATTTCACTCTAGGGAGTAAGAAAAGTTTGAAAAATGGAAAGAAACGACACTAAAAATAATATTCAGACTAACTTAGGTCATGACAGTTGATGCCAGTAACTTTGGACCCTCTTATTGTTTGGATAATCAAAAAATTAGTTTTTTAAAGAATATGTCAAATTCTAAAACTAAAAACACTGCAGATAGATGTGAGACAGATGCTCGAATCCCCAAAGGGGGACGAACCGTGGAATTTACTGGAGAGGTGAGGCTGAGAGTCTTAAGTGAAGAGGGCAAGAGATTAAAAGGTGGCCCCTGCTGTGTTTGTAGGGGAATCTACGAAGGCTGGGCAAGCAAAGAGGAGGAGGCGGGGCCTTTTGTTAGCTAATTGTGCCTCCGGGCTCTCCTGGCACTCATACTTTGGAGCTGTGGTCACTGAGAAAACCCAGGCATGGAGGGAATTCCTTCCGCTCGTGTACACGTTTTAAGGAGCAGGCTCACATTTGGCCTTTATTTGTATTCTTTTTATTCCAAAGGAATTTTAAAGGACTTCAATCGGGGTGGTAATTGCAGACACATTGTAAATGCCTCTGTACAGTATGTGCCGCACTGTACTTTCTGAAAGCAGCAGCGCCACAGGTTAAGCATGTCTGTGTTTTGTAGGCTGTGCATGCCGTCCTCAAACATTTACCTCCATGGAGGTGAGCAAGCTGCAAGATTGGACCTAGACGTGGATGAAAAGGGCAGGAAAAGAGTATGTCTATTGTGCCAAAAGATGATTTAAACACACAAAAAAGTCACCTTTGTTAAAAAAAAAATGGCATAAGCCAATATTTTAAGAATTGATATTGATATTCATCAAATTCCATCTTTTCATATTTAAATACACAGAAAGGTTGGTCATCAAAGAATGAAAATGATTTAATTGCTACAAATGAAACGATAATGGCTTAAAGATCAGATGTTGATGGAGCACTGGTGCGGATGAAGTGGCACCAATGTTTTTCCTGATACTGTTATGGAAATCCAGTTTCTGGCAAATCATTTAGCAACACATTTTGTACCAACATGCTATGCATATTAGCAGACTGACAACAGCAATTATACAAGTTAAAATTTCACATAGAAAGAGCTTTAAAAAAGGATCAAAAAGTGACGTTGCTATGACGGTTTGGCTGCCACTAGTCATTACATTTTAATAACATTGCTTGATTAAACCCCAAATAAGTTTTTGTACAATTTTCTAAAAGTCTAACTTTTTAAGTTACTCATGTTAACATAAAAGATTTGAAAAAGTTTTGTTCAACAAATGTAGAATTATCTCAAAGCATGATGTTAATCATCAGTCTAACATTATTAGCTTATCTAAAGTGGACTACCTGGGCACCTTACCAGCAACCATGTTTGTTTCTTTAGCATCAGTTTGTCAGCAGATATGCTTTGATATCACTAGGAATGTGGTGTGGTGGATGTAATCATCTTTTTTCACCTAAGCAGCTAAAAAAAACACTGGCAGATTTACAATCTAGAGCAAGACGCCATCCTGGAATTAGACAACCAGTGTTAAAAAGATGAAATACCTACAGATAGTTTTAAAAGAGCCATAACAAACCCCATGGAGTGACAGTTTTATCACAAGTCCATCGGGGCGAGTGTTTGCGAGACTCTTATTGGATCACACTTACACTGTCCGTGCATGTTTTTCAACATAAGCATTTTTATGCACTACTTGTTGGTGTTAATTAGATCAGATTTTGAGAAAACAGAATCTGCAAACTGGGAAATTAAAATGCTAAATTTAACATGTTAATTAGCAGAACTGTTAATTTGTATATTCTTGTGTAGGCAAAACAAAAAAAGCCCTGCTAATACTTGCATTACACTGGAACATATAAATAATAAGTAGCTTATCCAATAAACTCTGGATACTGAGAATTTTTTCTACTTTTTAATACCACATTTGGTTGGGTTGACTTACAAAACTAATTGGCAAACTTCCATAAAAAACTACATATATTAGCTCAGATTCACAATAAAAAATGTACTTTAATTATAAGAAAATTTAATATTTGCAAGAACTCATTCTAATTAGTTTATATGTAGATTTTAAATTTATTTGGAGAAAAACATGTTTTTTTCTTTCACATGTATTACTGTATGAACACGTTTCAATAAATGAAATAAAACAAAAAAATAAGCTAGAAATGTAATTCATGTTGTATTCCAAAATTTGAGTAAGTTAAAAACAATTATCACCATAAGCTACAAAAATTATACAATGTTTTCAAACGAGTCCAAAGAAAATAGTGATCCAAAGACAATACAGTATTTAAAAAAGCAAATGATCACTTTGCTTTTTGCAAAAAAGGAAAAAAAATCACAATCATTTAAATGAACTTCATTCTGAAAATGTTTCATTTAACTACATTTTTAAAAATTGGTTTTCCAGTTAATAAAAGCACAACTTCCACCGCCATGACTTTTTTACAGTCATATTTACCACATTAGAAAATTGAGCATTTTTACTAAGACAGACACATTATGCAGATTATTAAACAGAGACTAATGTTTTCACGTCTTTATTTCTGTTAATTGTGTTTTTTGCTTCCAGCTGATGAAAACATGACATTTCAGATTAGAATATTATATCAGACCAATGAGAAATGCAGAAGCCTAGATTTTTTGCATTTTTAATACAGAAATCTAGGCTTAATTTAAAGTATGTTTAACACCGGTTAAACATACTTTGCCATTCTGAAAATCTACTTTTAATCTGAAAAAGAAAATAGTAGTAGTAATAATAATAATAATAATAAGCCTCATTGACATAAATATTCTAACTTGTTGATATGATAGTATATGAGCACATTTTTGAACAGTGTCTACATCGAGTTCCTCAGTCCATCTGGGAAATCTGTGTGGAACCAAACAGGTATTTTAAAAAACAGAGCTAACAGAGGCTTGACACAATGATGAAGGTTTAAGGTTGTATTTTGGACACGCTCTACCTAACAACAGGCATGCATAGATGTAAGAGTGGAAAGTAAACTTCATTAATACACCTGATTTTCCCTGGCATTAAACTTAGAACAGCAGAGAGTACATGAACATAGAAAACAGTATGGGTCTATGTGAAATGGCTGAAAAGTTAATATTAACTCTAGGGATGTTACGCCTCATGGGAGTAGATGTCATACCATCATCTAGAAGTTATTTCCCGTCAAAGTGAAAGTCTGTCTTAGACAAACAACTGAACTTAAACAGTGTTATCCTGTTATTGTCAGCAGGTGACATCATCCGATGAAGTGCAGCAAATGTGACCTATTATTAAGAACCACTGATATGAATTAGTGTATCAAGACTGACACGCCATGAGAAAAATGTTTGTTAATCTTGCTTTAAAGTAAAGTAACTCTTGAATCGGTAACATACTTTTATGGTAGAGTTGACTGTATGGTAAACACCATAAAGGTTGAAAAGTATTGATGAATTTTGGACATTGTGTAGATAGAAAAGCTGCCAGAGATGAACAATCTGTAAAGTCTGGGAGAAAACTGACTCGAGGTTAGCTGTTAGCTGCTAATGATGGTGAAGCTGGCAACCAGTAAACTAAAGCTTTTAAGAGTTTGGACCGTCTTTGATCATCTCTAGTTTGAAATCTAAAACTGATGCAACCTGAAATGGACAATACTTACACTGTGTTCCTTGTCCTGTTGTCATCAGACCAGTATCATGTGTCATCCCATCTTGCAACTTGGATTTATTGTCACAACCTATGCCAACTTCCTGTCAATTCCTGTACTTCTGTAGTTCTTTTAAACAACAAACGATGTGTCCAAAGACACTTCATGCAAATCTCTAAAGGACTACAGTGACGGTGATTTTTAGAACCAAGCAGCAGCAATGGGAGAAGAAAAACAAAGAACAAAGGCACATGAACACACCAGCCTAATCTTTTGTTCCCTTCTCAGATTCTGTATACGATTAAAGTTGGGTTTCTGGCTGAGCCACTTCAAAACAGTATTATTCCCAGTCTGAAGAGACACATTGGTAGAATTAGAAGCAAACTTTAAACCTAGATTTGCCAGGGGCATCTTTGCACAGCCTGAACATTGGGTTCTGCCTGGTGTGGTAGAGCCTGACCTCTACTGCACTTGTGCCGAGTATCTGTCTGAGCGGCCATGATTCGTTCTTCTCCATTGTCTGGCCTGTTCTAGCCTTTGTCTTCTGTCCATCTGTGGCACATGCAGTGTCTCGTCTTTCCACAATGGTTCCTCCTGTTCTTTCTCTAGCAGATTGAGTTTCTGCTGACTAGAACCCAAAAGTATTTGTCCTTGGGTTTAAATTTCCGTATCTATTCCAGAATCCTTGTTTCTTAATCTTGGAAGAGGTTTCAAGAGATCACTAGACCTCTGACCAGGATTATAATGGTTCTGGGTTTTCCATTATAGTTTTATTTCATTGCGTCTTCTTGTTTGTCTAGTTCAGTTAGTTTTGATTGGTTCTCAGAGTGTGTTTGCTAGTTTTGATTAGGTATTAGTTAAAAATCGTTTAGTTTTATTTCAATTTTTACTAGTTATAGTAGTAGTTTTAGTTCTTTCATACTTTGGTAAATTTTCAGGTGCAGAATTCAAAAAGGTGAAAGTATTGTATTGTGGTTATGTATTCGTTGATTGTGTAATGAATACTCAACAGAACATACCATTTTAAAAAAGTTGATTCAAATATCAAAAAAACCCGTCTGACTCTGGTTAGAGAATGGAGCACTGTAATTTCCCAACAACTCACTTAAACTGTTTGTGCGGAGAACGAAATCAGTTCCAAAGGCTAATAAACAGATTTGTGAACTTGAAAATGAATGATAAGGTATTATGTTTTGCAAACATATGATATAGTTCCAGTTAATTATTGTGTTTCCCCATTATTTACTGTTTATTAATTTAAGCTTTTGTCAGTTTTAGTTGGCTATAATAAACTCTCCTCGGACTCCTTTCCTCCTCTTAACAGTACTGTGTGTGCGCGTAATTTAAAATTTTCGCATCTTTCCATATTACTTCGTCTCCTGTTTGTTTTTTTTCTGTCATCCGTTATTTTCTCACAGCGCCACCGAGTTAAAGGATTATGCCTCCTCACCGCAGCAAGAACAGTTTGTGTGTTTGTTGCATTTATCGAGGCGGCGACTACATCCAGACAAACGCACAAGTATATCCATGCCAGCCACTCACTGCAGAAATTGACTGCCTTAATTTTCAAGGGAGAGGGGCAATGAGTTAAAAAAAAAAAAAAAAAAAAAAAAAAGACTCCAGTGCTGGGGGATTCCTGCTAATTGCTTGCACCCCTCCACCTCCATCCCTCCCTCGCTACCCTCTTTTCTTTTGGCTCGATTAAAGCCAGGCCACTGTCTCTCTTCCAAGTCTGCTTTTCTCCGCACAAACATTTACTGAAAGCTATTCCGTCCTCCCCGCCATCTGATGCACATCACACCGCTCTTCGTTTGCGGTGTCACCCCCCCCCCCGCCAAGTGGACCAACATGGGCACGGTTTCGAGGCAAAAGAAAATCATGTTCTGTGCTGCATTAACTTGTGTTCCTCATTGTGTCTTGTCTTCGGGTTTTACAATGGGTTTAAAGCTTGACATTTGAAAAAGGATATAAAACCAAGTGACTGTTTTAATCAAATGAACGGAGCACAGATGGAAATAACTACAAATCCGAGCCGTTTTAGGGGCCCTGTCCTACTTTGTTCTCCTCTTATGACAGCAGGTGAGACCCTTTTGCCTTTGTCACTCGCTGTGAACTGTTTTTATGACGGCGTGCCTTTAATCCAGAGAAAAGCCATTAAGTCACTGTCGTTTACATCTATTATATAACCACCAAATGGCTCCAGCAGCCTCTCTCCACAGACATTATTACGCTGAACTACGCCGAATGACAAAGAACATTGAAGCGATTTCGGCGGCTGCAGCAAATGGGCATAACTTGGTACCGCTTCAAGGACAAAGAGGGACGTTACGCATAGTTTCAGGGAACGGCATGAAAGGTCTCAGCTGTCAACAGCTGCATGAAAACAGAAGTACGCCATAATCAATACCAGCCTTAAGTGGCAGCAGCAACCTTGTATGCAGCAATCGTTGTACTACATAGTGCAATTTGTTTCTACGAGGTGGATGTGTCTTGTTTAAGCGCTGTGAGACGTGGAGCATCTGCCTGCCAGCTCACATATGTTTTTCAGTGAGGTAACACAAACATGGTCGTGAGCGTTCTGTGCCAACATCTCGCCAAGTTTAGCTTCTTCCCGATGGGGAAAAAACCCAAAGAAACTGTGGTGCTTACTGGTATTTTTTGACTCATGTAAATGAAAAAAGGGGAAGCTTTACATTAGTGGTTTGAGAATTCATCAACATGGGCAAAGTTCAACCATCTTGTAGTAATTATCGTTTTGGGGGAAAAGGAGCAGCAGAACTTTACGTCTACCTCTTCGCTGGGTTCTGTTTGTTGGAGTGAATTTTTGTTTAGTTTGGCTACGAGTGACAGCGTTCCGGGCCGAGAGCACATTGTTCTGTGGAGGAGAGACTGTCATCTTGCAAGTCATGCAAGATCAATACTGAACAGGAAGTGAAACTAATACCTTGCCCATGTTTAGTCCTGCTTCCTGTGCTCAGTGAAGTGAGCTTCAGGAAAGACAAGTCATCCTGTGCAAAGCCGATGGCAACAGCTTGATTTGTACCAGAATAAAGCTGTTTTTTCCTGCGTTTGACAAATTAACGCTTTGCGACCGGTTTTCAAAAAGAAGATGGATTGTTCTGAGGTTGTTTGGCTTTATAACACCAAACATTTTCTAAAACTCCACTGAACTTAATTTTTTTTAAAATATTTATTTGTTCTACAGGAATGTTCCCTTGATTATTTCATGCATGTTTGAGAAATCTTTTAATTGCCATGGCAACCATTCAGCTGTGTAATACACCTTGTTGGACCTAGCTCCACCTTCAAGGTCCAGCTCCACCTCAGAATTGCAGTTTTTAAGCTACTGAATTTCCACCTCACAGAGCAGCACATCTGCTGAGCTCCTTATAGGAGCTACTTCTCAGTGCACCGCTGGTAAAGACGTTATTAAAGGGAGAATACAGGAGCCGTGTTGTGATCACTTCCTGAAGGCGGAGTTTCAGGAAGAGAAGGCGTTTAAAGAGACAGAGGCCCAATTTCAAGGCATCAAATATGACTTAAAAATGCTTTTGATATAAACAGCATTTTTTATAACAACTGAAGGTAACAGCTACTTGGTTGTGCTATAAAATGGTACAATGTGCCTGGAAAATATATAACACTGTCCCCTTTGAAAGTAATGTTCAATAATTAATTTCAAGCAATATTATTCTCATTTTGGTAGCATATCCTACCCACACATTTTGATTGTAAACTGAAAAATGTTGCTCATGCCAAGCTTTACTTCATAGCTACACCAGATAGATCCCAAATCCAAAACATTTTTGGTAAACCTACTTTAGTTCAAACTGCCAGTTTTACTGAAAAATTTTCACGGCAAAGAGTTTCAGACGATGAATATTTCTGAAAACTAACATTTGAATGTTTTAAAACCCACAAGTGATTTGACTGGTAAATTATGTCAACTCCATTTAATTTCGATCATTTTTGTGGAGAGGCCATTCATCTTTTCAAAGATGAAATTAAAATTCTCACCAAGGACATGCAGATGAGATACAAGGTTCTGAATAAACAGATGTGTACTGCCTCCTTTAGTGCTATGAAGAAAAGGACAGGACTGCACACAGTTTACAAAATGACCAAAAACATTTTCCAGAGGGAAAAACAAGTTTACATGTTAAAAACCACGTCTTGATTTTTAAGATAAAGAAGCCTTCCATGTCATCTCAATTTCTATGTAGCACAGAAAAACAAGTCAGTTCTACAGGGTAAAGATCGGTAACTCCTTACCACCACCAGTGATAAAGTAAAGCAGAAAATGAATTCCGAAAAAACAAAGTAAAAATGTTTAAGACCCATGAACACTCCAGACATACCATTATTCATTTGTTGCTCCATATCCGATATAATGTATGATGGTATGGGACAACACATACCAATTATGAAAACCAACACAAAGCCTTTGTGTGTGACAGAAAAGCAAGCTATGAGTTCTCTATAAATGCAAGAGAACATATTAGTAAACTGTTTATCCAAACAACTTGAAACTAAGGGATTTGGTTAATTTAAAAATGCTTTTAGCTGTGTTTAAAACTAGAAAGAAATTATTAATTTACAAAATTCCTTTGTCTTAAGCTCAAGTGACGGAAAGAACAGAAGGCAGTATGATTTCAAGAATAAAACTCTGCAGATTACTTTATAACAAATTGGCATTTCAGAGTATGGAGGACAATTTGGAAGAGGAGTTGAGAAAATGCACTACGATAAATCAATTCAAAACCATTTATAAGAAAAAAACCCAAGTCTTATACACTCCTGACTTAATATTGAGAATGATATAGTGTTTACAACTTATATTGTTGATCTAATAAATATGGCCCTTAAAATGTATGTCTTGAGAAATATATTTTCTATATCTGTAAATATAGCACATTTTACTTCGTTCAGCTTCCTTTTCACTCATGAATAGTAAAAGTTTTAAGAGAATGTGCTTGTAAATTGAGTGAATAAACTCATTGATTAACTGACTGTTGCATAGCTGATATTTAAATGTATATTTATTTATTACCATTGTTGTAGAGTAAACTGGACTTTAAAAGTAGCCAACAAAAAGAACAGCATGTACCAACATAGTTTAATTACTGAGGCATGCATGTGTCATACAGCAGAAACCTTTAGAGTCATGGCTGCCTGATTATGTTACGAAATGGGGGCGTCTTCTCTCTGAGTTTTAAACATAGGGGAGCAGTTCCTTCACTTGTTCTGTTTTTATTATTTTGTATTTTTTCTAGTCATTTTATTTTGATGTGAACATGGGAAAAGTGTGAAAATGTAAAAGTCTTTACCTTCATTTAAATAATAAATAATAATAATAATAATATTTCTTTTAAAAAAGTGAATCTGATAATGAAGTCACTGATTTTACATGTTCAGAAATGTGAAACATGACCAGTAAATGCTCTCTGTAGTGATTAACGAGCAGGCATTTTTCTGGACAGGCCCAAATTATGTAAAAAAATAATAGTAATAAAAAAAGATCTTTGGTTGTTTGAAAAAATAAAAAGATTTAAAGGCAGCAATTTATCAGTAGAGTCTTGGCTGATTCTTCAAAAGTACACAGCAGGCTGTGGCACAGTGTGTCCCATCTTCTTGTGTGTGATAAGGATTCAAACATGCAGATGAAAGAGTGTCTGTGTGGGGGACAGAGGGGTGCAGGGGTGCTGCTTAAGTAATCTGAAAGCCAGAGTCAGTGTCAGGGTTTTCTGTACATGCATACATGTGAGTGGTAATTAATGTTTTTATGGTGTTATTTTATTTAATTTTTTTACAAGACACCCTTTGAATTTGCTATAATATTAGAAAAATGTGTCTTGAAACTGTCTAAAATTGCTTGTCACGTATATAGAACAAACATGTCCAAGGTGTATTTCAAAGTGACAACCATAAAAGCAGGGATGGAACAATATTTCAGATTAGTTATGAAGAATTGATCAATAAAGTAATCGTCAACTAATTTAATAGTCGATTAACACTGAAAAAAGGCCATTTTGCTGAAAGAACATATTAAAAGCACTAATTAAAATAAAAGTGATAAATATATATCTTTTGCATGTAAAATAAATAAATCCATCTGTAAATATGTTCTGCCAAAAATTCCTCAAGTGGCAGAGTTTTAACATCAGCTCGTTCAAACTCCATAAAAAAGCTGCAGATGCATCTTTTGCTGCAAATTATCAAGTCTACAGTAAATGAATGCAAAGTCATTGCATTTTAGGTAAAAAAAATTATTTTTTATGTATTTCTAGCATTGTATAAAAAAGGTTTAAGTAGTTAAAGAAAATCAGCAGGATGTGTCATTTTTTTTATCTGATTAATTGATTAATCAATTAACGGTTAGTTGAAGCTCTAGGTGTGATGTAATGAGACGCAGAGTAAACATTTCTAACACAGTATTGAGCCCTGCAGTGATTAGTGTTTGTGCAGACACATGACTGTAAATGTTACCTGTGTTTACATTAACAAATGATTTTGGACAGTGGGAATGATTTTGGGAGAAGAAGTCTGAATGGTAAATGTCCAACGCAGCCGGTTTTTGTGAGGATTGTGTGAATGTGTGTGAGCGCTCCCCGGCCTGTGAGACCGACTTGTCATGTCTTGCATGGAGGTGTTTTTGGGACATTTTGGCATCGGTGTGTGCGTACGCACACGCGCCCGGTACTGTAAGGTGATTTGTATGTGTGTGTTGACGCGCGCCTCTCTTCTGCCCAGATGGCTGTGCTCGGAGGCTGGAGCTTCAGAGGTCTGTTTGCCAGCGGTGAATACTGATCAGAGATCACTGTCACATCGATAGTGCACACATGCACACAGAAACTCGTCATCTATCTTGAAGCTTGCACACCTCCACTTTCCACATGGTCAAAGTACTAATTCCCACCGTCACTACATGTCGTCCATGCTGATGCTTTCAGGCTTTGCAGGTCATGGCTGCAGCAACGTTCGTTTGGTTTTCTGTCACGCCAGACCGTTGACACTTGGCTGTAACAGGGCAGCTTTATGTTGCATTTATGGTTGTTAAATCGAAAAGTTTAAAACGAAAAAGATTACACTGCTGTGGACTTGGCTTGTGGGTTTAGGACAGGGGTGCCCAAAGTCGGTCCTAGAGGGCCGGCATCCTGCATGTTTTTGTTCTCTCCCTGGTAGTAACAACCTTTTCAGCATGTCAATGTTCCTCTTAGGCCTTCTAATGAGCCATCATGTGATCCAGGTGCGGTAAATCAGGGAGAGAACTAAAACATGCAGGATACCGGCCCTCCAGGACCGACTTTGGACACCCCTGGTTTAGGAATTAATACTTTGCCGTTTTTTGACTAGCCAGGCCATTTTCACTCCAGTCTTGACTCCAAAACGTATAAATAATCTTAACCTAAAAGGAATAACTTAACTATACATGAAACAACGAAAAAAAAAAAAAAAAAGATACTATTATTTAGTGTAAAATGCCATTAAATTTTAGAAGGTCAGCCAGATTTCCCTTAGTGTATTATCAGCCTGGTGGGCCACCAGGTTTTACTTGCCCCCAACCAGGCTGTAACTGTCACTGTTACAGCAGTAACAGTGACAGTAAAGACCAATTAGGCTAAGTTTATACTTGGCGTATTGAACTGGGCATGAGTGGGTGTGTACCGATACCAACTGCCTGTCGGCCTTAAGCTATTAATTCCAAATGACATTTTCTGCTTGTGCACCTCCAAATTTGTGTAAATTTTAAGATTCTTTAGCACAAAAACAGGGTGGGCCACTGGTGGTCTGCACTACAGCGCCCCCTTCCACCAGGTTTAGCAAGTTGTCTGGGGGAAAACCTGTGCCAGCATATGACAACTAGTAAACTAAGTGTAATCTCTTTTGATGAACTCCAAGATGAAGATGTCTTTATAAAAATTAATATCTTCGCCAGATTGTTTAAAATATTATTGCACACACAGGATTGGTTTCCGAAAAGTTTTCATCCACACAAATCCAGCTTGGAGCGTTGCTCTAAACATGCCAGACCCATAGAGGGTAGTGCAGCGCAAAGCTAAAACCTATCAGCCAATCAGATTTCTCCCAAAGAACCACAACTTCCTGTTAGAAATTAAACATGGCGCCAGGAGGTTTATTTATGTGGGCAGATTTAAAAGTTGCACTACTTTTAAATTGCGTATTGGAATATAAAATTAACAAGACAATGTTGATTGGAAATTTAGTGTGAAAGCAAGTATGTGAATATATTGCCCCATTAATTGTCACAGACTGTAATGCACTGGATCCTAAATCTTTGCTTTCCCATGTACACATGCAAACACGAATACGGAGTTTTCTCAAATCTCGACTATGAGTTTTTCTAAATGATCATTTTTAGTGACATTAAACAGAGTTTTCGTGAGGACGAAAGGCTGAAACAGGTAGAAATGTGTTTGATTTCCCAGATATCCAGCTACATGTGGACAAAGCCTGATAATTTGACGTAAGACAAGCAGGAGTTCTTGAACTAGACTGATGTGTCGACAGATTCGACTAATAAAGACAACTTGACAGGCTAGCTGGCAACGCTTTGATAAGTCTCCATCCCTCTTAAGTCCTTTATGCGTTTGCATTTTGGTACTTGGTAGAAAAAAGTAACAGTGAGTGATGGACAACATACCCACGATTTTGAAACTGCATAGAGAATACTGCAAATGGCTAACAATTACCTGCTAATGACTGTGGCAGCTTCAAAGCCTCTTACTGCCCACATTTCACTATTTTAATAAGAATGGACTGCATTTTCTCATATCAAGTAAAAAAAAATATTTCAACTGGTGAAACCTGAAAAGGCACTGTAGGTTAATTGCACCTTTTTTCTGTTAGGAAAACAGAGAAATATCACTTTCTAGATGCATTTTTTATTTTGGAATAAAACTGCCTTAAATCGCATAGTTGCAGCAGTAGGGAGGTAGGTTGAGACTGAATTGGATAATTCTACACCGATTATCGTCTTGGAAACTTGTTTTGTGAAATTGTTTTTCTAATCATGAAAACAAAAAAAAAAAACCTAATTTATTACAAAAAAAAACATCCTTTGTTTTCCCAAAAGTATTCCAAAAATCTTGTGCTAGATATTGTATCATCTCATGAGCTGGATAAACTGTTGCATCTCCAGTTGTTACATAAAAACTGATAAATGTGAAAACTTTTCTTCTTCAACATTCTTATGTGATTAAAATAATATTCAGACCTGAAAAATTATCCAAACCCAAACATTTCTGTTTCTCATCGACTCATGTGGAGTTTTTCCCAGTTATGCAAAGCAAAGTCATTTGAAGGTTACTTGTGTAAGTTAGTTATGGTCATAACCCAGAGAGAAAATCTTTAAGAAAATTTGTAAGTAAATTTCTAAATAAATATTTACATCAATTCTGCTAGGCAGAAATGAAAGAGTTATTTAAAATAGAAATGATTGCACAGTTCTCTAAGGCATTGTCTTAAGCAGGGGAAGTTTGTTGCTGGTTAATAGGAGCAAGAAAGCAAAACACACAGATGAAACTCCTCATCAGAGCAGTAGCGAAGCTGACTGCAGTGTCGCTACATGCAGAAGCCTTGTGGCAATTTTCAAATCCAGAAAGTGAAACTTACGTCTTCTGACCTTGCCACAAAAAAAAAAAAAAATTCAAGTAGAAACCCGTTAGATAGCGGGTGAATAATGCAACATGATTATCTGTTTGCAAAATATGTCTCCATTTGCATAAACCTCCGTCAGTTAAAGGTTTGCTTCATTTTCCAGGCCAGTGCGAGCTGTACCTTCAGTTGGACATCATGTTCCAGTGCCATGGATCCTGAGATTTTTGTCGCACAGAGCAGCTTTCCCTGCTTTATTCCAAAAATCCAGAGGGCAGTAAATTGGGAGATGAAAAAAAAACAACAAGAAAAGAAAATCTAATCTTTTATAAATGTAACTGTTGAGTCACCAGCGGTGATCAATAATGCCATCAAATTCCTGCAGATACACGATTTCCTGTAAACAGTATCAGCATTTTAAAACCAAGGTCAACTAAGACAGAATAGAATCATCATAAAATGGGCATCTCGCAATCCTCCTGCTTCTGAACGGTGTTTTTGGAGCCTTCAACCTTTCCTGTGTGACAAGCCGTTTAGGAAACGGGACCAAATTGTTCTGCTGCAAGGATCCAACCTGTCACCTCCACCTAATCAGCTCGCAGGCAAATGTATGCAAATTACTCTTCAGAGGACAAGCCACGTCAGTGTCCATCACACCTCGACACCCTGATTTAGTTAGATCGCACAATGCATCTGCTGAAAACACACACCGAACACACACAAACACGCAACTGAAGTCCAACAAATACCTATAGTATATGTACACACACACGCACGCACACACACCCCGGTGCTCATTCACAAGCAGACATAGTATTTTTCCTGTCACAGAATTCCAAGTAATGTTCAAGTAAAACACACACACACGCACACACACAGAGAGAGAGGGAGAAAGAAAAACACCAGGAGTTGCAGTATTCTGTTCAGCCTTAGACAAAATGAAAGTGAGGAGGCAGCCGCATCACACCTCCAAATGGGCTTCGGGTTCTCTTAGGACTTTCATTGGGGGTTTGGGGGGGATTCGCTGCTCTCTTGTGGCTGTCAGCAACACTAATCTGTCTTCTCACACACACACACACACACAAGTGTGAAGAAAAAAAACAAAAAAACAAAAAAACAAAAAAAAACAGGCAACGTTAAGGATCGACACGTTCTTAAGTCCTGTTTTTTTATGTAGGTAGACAGAAACATCCAGATAAGAGCAGATGCGTGTCTCTCCTTTGCATGTGAGCACAGACACACTGTTCCATGCACGCTGTTGGTCTTTCTCTACTTATCATGCAGGAGCCCACCAATGCAACACATGCTCCCTCTGCATTCCGGCTGTGCACAGTCTCGACAGGTACACTCGCGTTGCTGCGAGGGTTTGCAATGCAACTGTTTCTCAAGGTTCAGTTCCTCAACTGCTGGAGAAAAAAAACGACACAGGAACCTCTGGTGCCGCATACCAGACATAAACAACAAGAGAATGCACACTTTTGCACACATGCGTGCACACACACACAAATATGCTTTCACAGGAAAAAAAAAAACTCAATTTCTACAAGTAGAACACAGCTGCCACAGATCTCTGTCTTCTCGAAAATGAAAAAGAATCAGTTTCCTGTCTGTGTCCGTTATATTGCCACATTCCTATGAGCACAAATTGATCAAACTCCCAATTTGCCAAGTATGTACAATGGAACGCATCCACGTAAACATCTGCCGTGCCTCAGAGTGGAAGTTGAAGTGGGCTGCATATGTTTTGCACAAGGGGGGTTCTCAGGTTTCATGAGGAAGGGAACCCCAAGGTTCTCCCAGTGATTGCTGTGTCGTGCACAGCGGAGAAGCAGCTCTCAGGAGCTTTTGATATATACTCACCGGAAGGCACAAAATGAAGAACTTTGTTGGTCTCCATGGCTGAGCAAATGGTGGCAAATGCACACTTCCAAACCCAACCGCCTCCCCAACCCCCAAAAATCAACCCATCATGGTTGTGTTATCCTGTGCTGATGAGACTAAGATCACCTCTGCTCTCCCTTGCTCTGCTCTGTTTCTGACTGCCTCTCAGACACATGCAGTGACTCAGCCCCACTCTGCCTGCCTACTCGCGCGCTTGCCACTGGGTCCTAGTGCCTTTTTTTTTTTCTTTTTATTAGTCAGCTTCTTCACTCTACCGTCTTGTTGTTTAACATCGCGGTGAAGCTCAGGTGGAGACGCACCTCGTCAGCGTTTGGGGAAGATGTCACTTTGTAAGCCTGGCTCTCCTGTTTGCCTTTGTTGAGTTGCGACTGACTGAAGCAGGTGAAAATGAACGTGAGTGCACCTCCTCTGCATTCCTCTCGTCCACTAACTGTGGCTCTGTCAGAATCCTAAGCTACAATTTGAAAACAAAGATCATAATATTCAGGGTTTGTTCTCAAAACACGAGCAGGCACACTTGATTTAAGATGTTTCTTGCCTTCATGTCTACATAACTAAGTGGCACAGAGATGCGATTTGTGCTGACACCTCTGGAAAAATTGCCAAAATATTCAGTCTTGCGTGATAACATCTAAAAAGAAGGGAGATCTGGGAAAATGTGACTGTTTCTCTTGATCACTGGTTTCAGTGTCTAAAAACGGAATTTCAGGCAACTCTTATTTGGAAAATATTCATACACCTGGCAGAATGAGGTTTCAAGTAATCAATAAATTTACCAGATTATTCCTTCAGGCCAGTAGTAATACTAAGGTTTTGCAGGAGTCCAGCCAGAGAACCTACTAAAGCAGAGGGAGCAGAGGATTGAGGATCCCACAGACCTCAATCCTCTGCTCAAGTCCGAAGTCGGCACTTCGGATCAAGTCCGAAGTGCTGAAATTGGCTCTCTTTGACATAGACGTGTGACGAACAATGCATCATTTTGTTGGCAGAGAAGCTGCTGAACTTGACACCAGGCACAGATTGAACTGTTTCAACAGAGATCTGTGTGAAGTGTTGTGTGATTGGTCAGAAGTTTGTGTGTTTTATGCAGAAATGCGCTCAGACTGCAATGTTGATATTTCTCTTCAACTAGTCCGCTTTCTCCATCTGGTTTTTGTATTGATCTGGTGAACATTTATCTGATACAGTGAGGGATTGTGTACTTTTGTACTGGTCTTTACAAAATAACTACTGTAATAATAAGACATGTGAAATGGCTAAAAACTTCTGCATGGATTTGTAATGATGTTGTCCATTGAGGCAACTGCAGAAAAAGTGTGGTGCTTTCTCTGCAACTGTTTCGTAACCAAAAGAGAGGGATGAAGGGAGGGGGAACCCTGGCGTATCAGAGCGTGATGCATACTGAAGAGAGAGGGGTGCCTCCCTGGTGGTTTGTGAAGTTGTACGAAAGCTGTGTGCAAAAACCAAAGGTGCATAACCACGTGACCACACATTAGGGCTGAAACGATTCCTCGATTGATTCGAGTACCTCGATTACTAAAATTCCTCGAGGAAAATTTACCTGCCTCGAAGCTTCGTTAATTTATGTTTTATTACACTGCAAAAAGTGAAATCTTAGTAAGATTAAATATCTTAAATTAAGGAGATTTTTCTTGTTTTCTTTCTGACAAGATAATTTTTCTCACCAAGAGGGGTTTATGCTAGAATATTTTTCTTATTTTAAGTGTTTTTGTACTTAATTATCTCAGTAAGAAAAGCTTGATATTAAGAAAATATTACTTATTATGAGTAAATATGTGCTAGAATCTAGAATATCAATATTTACCAATCAAACTTCAAGTCTAGAACTTATTTTACATAAGTAAAATTTTCTTATTTCAAGCACAAAACGAGAAATCACTTGCTTCATGAAATGTCTCCGGATAATTAAAACAGACTATATCCAAATGGAATCATTTGTGCTATTGTCAATGAAAAATAAAAAAGAAACATGAACTTGTACTCTTGTATAAGTTGGCAGAGTGTACTGGAAATTATTTAAACGGTTGTCATGTAACACAACAATTTCAGAGACAATATCAGTTTATATATCAAGATAATTCTTGGCATGTTTCCATCTGCTATGAACCTTCTTAATCTGATCTTCTTGATGCAAGATGTGGGACCTCTTACTGACATGTCATGAAATTTCTATTGATGTGTGATTTGAAATGTCTGGTATTCCACACAATGAGATTAGAATCAACAACGTTGATTAGCTCATTGTGATGATAAATATTTTAATTTTTGGTTTATATTTCAAATTCTCACTTTATAAGTTACTAATATTAGTTTGAACAATATTTTATTCATCATGTTTGTCATAAAAAGGGTATGATGTCATACCCTTTTTATGACATCATACAATCCAAATGGGAAAGCGCCCAAAATGTCAGTGAGGTAGTAGTAATGTTCGATACAACAGATTTTCTTTCCAATCCAATACCGAGTAAAATTTAAGCTGGTATTGGCAATACAGATCCCATACTTTCTGCAAAGACAGTTAATTTGTTTCTTAATTAAATAAAAAAAAAAAAGTAATCCATATCTTGGCTTTATAAAAAGAACACAATGTACTCTCATGCACTCATTTTAAACTCAGAAGTACATTGCGACAACAATCTCGTTTACTATAAGCTATTTTAATTCAGCAGAAATATACAAAATATGTGAAAATGGTGTTGCAAATTAAAAAACAAAGACAATTAGTAGAATAATAACCCTACTAAATATATCTTTGCTTAATTATTAAAACTACTATAAAATGACAGGTGAAATAGCTCCATATCACTTTTATAATCTGTCAACATGTTCATTTCTGAGTGAGTGAGCATCAGCAGCACGCTGCGCTTGGGCATTGCGTCCTTACACATTACACACTCACTAGGCGGAAGAAAAAGTAGTTCCCATTAACAACGTTTCATTTAGGCAAGATCTCAATAATGTAGTTACTTTCTAACGTGCTCTTGTTAATCTACATTATCTCAAATTACTAAAGTGTGGAAAGTATTGATCCTTGGATCTGACAATAGATTTTAAAGAATTAAGTTCTGGTATCGGAAGAATCGATATTTCAGTATCAATCCGCACATCACTAACGGCAACGCCAGAGATCATTTAACTGCCCTGATTAACGGTTAATTCAGTTGTAACAGCCTAACTAAGCTATTATCTACAGTACTTTTATAAGATTTTCTTTTGACAAATTCTCTAATCTCGATTGGACATGGATGAAGATGGAGGACTTTTTTACGTGTATAGACCCTAGAGCTGCTGTACTGAGAGGTAAGTTTAAAGCTGTCTATCTTTCTAAGATAAGCTAACTGTGAAGCTAGTTAGCATGTCGTGATATGCTAATTTTCACCCGCGGGTTAAAGAGCCGCTCTTGTGAATATGAGCTTTGAACAGTGATTAACCACAATAGCTGTGGCTTAAAAATAATATCTACACGAGGTTTTGGTAGCTTCCGTTTTTTAACATAGCTAAGGTGGCTTCTCATTCGTAGCTTCTGATGCGGGAAATGGTGAAAGGGAAATTCCGCCTAGTATTTCACTACCTTTTAGGGTGTTTGATGTGCTGTAATTTAAAAACTTAAATGCAATGAGTCTAAAAGCCTAGGTTAGATATTCCACACTACCAGGATATTTTAAACACTATTTTTGATTGGTGAATTTAAGTAGTCCTATTTTGATTCAATTAAAATGACTGTCTTGCTATCTTGAATTCATGTAATATTGTAATTGAGAACATTAACTAAAATAAGACTTGTTTTATTTTTCAAGTAAACCAAACTGTTGCCATGGTGAAGCCTATGCCAGACACGTCTCCAATCATATATTGCACCATCTACAAGAAACTTTGGGAATTGCAAGTGATGCTGTCCTTCACATTCTTGAGGTAAGAAATTTATGATACTTATTCATCATTACACTGATTAGTCCCTAAAACGTGGTTTGTTTTGTGATTGTTTTTCTGTCTGTGCTCCAATTAGCAGATGACCCAACAACTTCAATCAAACAAAACCACTTTTCAGCTCTGTGGTGATCGTGAAACCAACTTTCTACTGGCCATTGGAACCATGCCTGCCCTGATCTTCTGAAAGGAGGACATCATAGCTACTACACCTTTCAGCATGCATGTGTGTGGCCACTCCTCTCTGTGCTGCTGACAGATATCTTGAGAACACTGTCCGTAACTGAGACAAGACTTCCACACATAAAAGGCTATGGCTGATTGGAAGATGTTCATTGTGGAGTAAGCTCCTATTGGTGACATCTAATCCCAAGTTTATTTTTGCTTTGGACAATTTGGTTTGCTTGACTCTTAGGGCATCTTATGAGTGCGACAGATGTGTCAGATCTTCATTGTTCTGTCATTTTACGGGATTGTTTCAGAATCAGATGCCCATCCAGACTTTAAATTCTGACCAGTAGTCATGTTTTACTATGTTTATGTGAAACTTAAACGTAATAAAGATGTTAAAAGTAATTGAACTTATGTCTTCATTTCAGGAAGCCAATAACATCTCTTATTCCAGTATAGACAGGATCATTTTTTGGATTTTTGCCTTAGCATAAGAACCTTGAGTAAAGCAATGACAAAATATATATTTTAATCCTATGCAACAATAAAAGTAAACTAGTTTTACGCATATATATATGCTGATTTTAAGAAATTCAATGTCAAGTAATATTTTCTTTACTTGAGATTATTTTTCTTAAAATAAGATAATATATCTTACTTGTTTAAGTAAAATTGGCTTGTTTTAAGTACAAATACACTAATTTTAAGATAAATAAATCTCATATATTCTATTTGTATTAGTAAAATTTTCTTACTTTATGAAAAATGTTCTGTGTATTAAGAAAATAAATCTCATATACTCTATTTGTATTAGTAAAATTGACTTGTTTTAAGTACAAATACACTAATTTTAAGATATTTGTAGGTTTATCTTGGTTAGATATTTTTTCTTGTTTTAGAAAATCTTGACAAGATAAATTTTCTTGTTCTGTTGGCAGATAATTTTTCTTATTTTAAGAAAATTAGACCCTATTTTTGTACTTTTTTTTCTTGTTTTTGAAAGGGGACTTTTTGCAGTGTAGTTAGCGCACCGTGTTCCGGCCGGGACTTCATTTGCGTTGCGCGGAGCTCTCACTTCCGCCTCTGAGTTGTTGACAAAAGCTAAGTCTCAGCGGCATAAAGTCCAATCTTCAAGATTGGCCCGTGGGGATTTTATATCGTTTTTGGGGAACCAATAAGCATCCTTAAAATGACTGGGGAATGCCTGGAGTACGGCAGCATTTCTCCTCCGGGGCTGCTGGTTGAAAGTGAACGGCGGGAAGAGCGCTGAGGTGAGCGGATAGCCTGAACAGGGCGGGCGGCTGAGTAGCTGATGCTTACCGTGTAAATGTAGCTTTACCGACGAACCGCACAATAAATTTCATATCCCGGTCTGAAGAAACGGGTGGCGGAGCGCATCGTACATGGCTGGTAGATGAGTTTCTGAGTGTGACCAGTGAAGGTGTCGTAAATATCCCGTATTGCTTCCCCCCGTGTTCGTCCCCCGGTCTAACGGTTCGTCAGTCCGCTGGTCTATTTCCTCCCCTCCACCCCATCTTACGTTCGTTCATTCGCCCTCTCCTCCCACTCCAGGCGGCATTTCCCGTATTTTCAAACCCAAAGCGTGACAGGTTAGGTGGCAAGGTGAGTTTAATTAATCTATTAAACTCACTGAAGATGAATACATAAACTAAAAGCTGGATTGTAGACATTTTTTATAAGCATATTTGTGAGCCTGCCTCTTTGTTATTAATTCAATATAATTTCAGATTTTTCTATAACTTTTCTTCTGGTTAACTTAGAAAGTGAGCTATTATTGTTACAGGTTAGTTTTCTAAACTACAAAAAAGCAACTGTTAGGGATGCTCAAATATGAAAAATTGGACTGATATTGATATCTGATAGTAACACCGGTATTATGCCAGATTTACCAATATTTCATTTTATAATTTTTTTTATCCGATTACTCGATTAATCGTAAGAATAATCGATAGATTACTCGATTACTAAAATATTCGTTTACAACAGCCCTACCACACATTAACTGTTTAGCTTTGAGTTAAATATGTGGGAGCCTTTAGAGCAGGGATGCTCAAAGTCGGTCCTGGAGGGCCGTCATCCTGCGTGTTTTAGTTCTCCCTGGTTTAACGCACCTGGATCAAATGATGGCTCATTAGAGGCCTAAGGAGAATACTGAAATGGTTGTTACTACCACCAGGGAGAGAACTAAAACATGCAGGATGAGGGCCCTTGAGGACCGACTTTGGGCACCCCTGCTTTAGAGTGATGAAGAAGGGCTTCCAACCCTAATCACCTGCAAAAAGTAGGTGAGTAATTATAAAAACAGTTTGGTGTCTGCAATGCCAATGCATGGAGATATCCAATGATTTTATGAAAAAACAAACGCCCGTGAAACAAACCCGTTATAGCCTCACGAGGTATAAATAAAAAGTTTAGAGCATTTCCGTCCATACTAAAATAAACTACCTAAAAATGTAAATCTTTTTCACAATTTTTTTTCAGCCCTCTCCTACAGCTGAGCAAAAGGGCCCAGTGGCTAATTTTCAGACCTTTGGAGCGGTAGCTAAGATTAGTGCATCACATTTACCACCTGTTTTTACAGACAAGGCTTACAGAACAGACAAAGCTTATTTATTGTAAGTGTGAGGAATCTGCCCGTATTGAATTCAGGCGCTACACGGTTCTCAAAGTTAAATGGTGAGAAGCAGTGGACAACTCCAGGCACTGTCCATGGTGCTAGTTCAACCCCCAGGTCATATGCAGTGGATAGAGCTGCAGGAGGACATTTCAGTCACAACAGCAGCCATCTTAAGCGTATATCAGACACAAACTGTCCGTACAAACAAACAGTTTATTGGATTTATTGGTTGCGAGTATGACCAAATGTACGCATATGTGTTTTCAAGAGTTTAAATGTCAAAGCAACTGTTAACGGATCAATCCAGGTCTTTATCTTGTACGTTTGTGGTGAAGTTCTGTATACGTGCGACAGCATTAAGTGTTGCTGTATAAGTTCTGGTGTGAAATGTACCATGATCGGTGAGCACCATGATTTATGAGAGGTTGTTTTTTGTAACTGGATAAAGAAATGTAAGGTCTGAGCGCGTCCCTGCTTTGTTGGATATCAGAAGACATCCAACAATATAAGAGAAATTACATATTTTTACACTTGAGAGATTATACTAAATAATTGTTCAGTAGCTGTTTCCATTGACCAAATAATTTCTCTGTTTAACATTTAGAAAATAAAAATTTAAAAAACTTGCTTTTTAAGAAAATGCTTTGGTGCTGGCATGAAGTGTTTTTTTTGGCTGTATTAAAATCGGTTTATTTCGCAAACCTGCGATGGTTTACACATCACAAGTCACATGAACAACAACCAGTTGTTGCCACTGGTGCAAACTACGACGAAGAAAATGACAGGAAGTAGTTGGAGGATAATGGCGCAGCGTGTTTTTTAATGACATATTGGGTGAACAAATTTATCTATATGATTTTAATTACGTTCTTATTTAATGGAAACATCAAAATTGCAAAATTGTATTTTTTCAACATTAGTGGAATATTGACAGTTTTGCACACATTTGTAATGGAAACACAACCAATGTGTGCATTTCTATAACAAGGAGACTAATCTTTGTGACTAAACTGCCTAACTTCTGAATGCAAATAGACCTAAAATTCCTCTGCTTGATTTAAGCTTTTCCATCCGGATTAGCTTCATGAAACTGATGTTATTAATTTTTGTGACCAATTTAATTGAAACAGTACAGGTTTAATTTCCCAGTTAAAGTATGAAATTGCTGGTCCTAACTGATTAGCTGAATTTTAGCTCCCATTTAGTTCAGATGATGGAGAACTATACCTCGTTTATAATAACTATGCAGATGACAGAAGAATCATTGAAATTATGTTACATGTCTTGCAGACTGTTGGTTTTTCTCCTGCCCTTTTTTTCCCCGTTTCCTGGATTTTGAAATTTTAAGCTCTGAATGGATAGAGAATTTGAAAAGACCGACTAAGATTCAGGTCTACCCAATGAAAAAGCCTCACCTGTGGCTCTGGGCTGTCCTTCTGCTCCTAGCTGATGAATGCTGAGCACAGCAGTGCTGCTGCTCTGGAGCTTTGTCTTTTGTTTAAAAGTTTGTTGTGGGAGTTTGAGGAGTAGGTACGTTTTTCACACGGAGGTTTGTTTCTGTTAGACGCGCTAGATAAGTAGGCTGGTGCCACAGATGTAATGTTTTTAGTCAGCCTTTTTGTTAGCCGAGGATATCAGGGCTTTTTCTTTGTTTTTCCATTTAGAATAGGTGTGAGATAAGCCATGTTTCATTTCTTTGATTTGGCACAATCCAACAATCCCTTTCTCCCCCACAGTTTGTGAAACCATTTGAGACTCTTTTTTTTCCAGTACAAGATACCGAGCCACAATACGTTAGCGAAAAAAGGAGAGAAAAAAGAAAAGGCTGTGCTGTGGATATATGAGTGAACATGTGTGACTGAGGTTTTTTTTTTCACTTTTACAAGAACTCAGTCAGTTCATTGTGGTTGTTGTGTAACTCTCTCTCTGTCCAATCACTGGTCTTAATGTTATACATTGAAGGATAATAGAAATATATCTTTCAGTGACGTGGGGTTGCAGTGAGTCGGCATTGTGGCTTTTAAATCTGGTCAGAACCAGAGAATCTGCCCTCTCTGGGTGACAAACAGAGACAGGGAGTGTTGCCAGGGAAATAAACATGGACCAATCAGCAAAACTCTCCAATAGCAATCGTTTGCTACAAGCTACACAAGGAATTTGGGTGAAGAGAATAACTTCATCCAAGAAGTTTTTAAGACTTTGATGTTGAGCTTTCCACTTTTTCTGATTTCTCTCCTATAAAAGAACACAAAATGATATTCAACTTTATAACTTTGTGTCACCACTTGACCGTACTCCACCGTTATTAACAAGTCATTATGTACAAGATATCCACAAGGGAATGGGTCCGAATCAGAAGGAGGGGAAGTAGTTATTTTTAAAAATTAATTTTTCCTCTTTTTTTGGATAAGCAATGTCACACACCATGAGTGCAAATACAACACTCAGGGAACTAGGGGCTAGTTCAAGTTTCCTCACCTAACCCACTAAACTCAGCTCAGGTGTAATGATAAATACACTCTACTGAGACATCAAACAGCATATTGCAGGCCATGATTTTCACAAATATCAATAAGAGCCAACAATCAAATAAATTTGAGAAAAACAAGCCTGCAGTGTTGCTTACCAACCTGCCTGAAGGGCCAAAATGAGGTCTGGAGATTGAAGTTACATTTGTTTCTCTCACAAAACATAAAAAACAAAAAAGTCATGTCTCATTATTGCGGTGGCCTACGGGGGATCTTCAGGTGATTTCAGTGAGTTATAAATTTAGCTGGAAAGAAAAGGAGATTACCAGAAAAGAAGTAAAACCTGAAAACAAACTAGGGTGCCCTCAGTTCTCTGAAGACTTCTAAAAGGTTTTAGATTTTTATTTTTATTTTTTTGCTCAGGTTTTATGTCATTAGTGAAATGCGGTCGGTTAGACTGGCCTACAGCCTACAGACGTTAAACCATTTCTCTGACATGTTGCACACAGTGTGCTGTTTGGTTAAAGTATTATGGACATTAACTATTTCAGTACATGCAATTAAAACATCAAAAACTATTACCTCTGTGTGTTTTGCCCTGTGTGATCCAACATGTACAGACAAATATATTTAACTAGAACACAACATTCAATCATTGCTAAAAACTAACCACCACCAACGTCTTAGCTCGCAGAAAAGAAAACATGTCAGAAGATCTGGAGATGATAAAGGCAGAGCTGTCATTCACCGCATTTATGAGTCATACTTAGCAATTTGAGAAACAAGTTGACATCAATCCCAATGAAATATGAACTTTTTTTGGGCTTTTTAGGCTGCTCCAGCTCTTTGGGTAACATAGCATTGCTAGTCTGGCCTCCAACAGTCAAACAACAACAATCTAAGCTCAAATCAGAGGTATTGATTTAGTTAAGCTAAAGGAAGAACAAAGATGGCCACAAAGTGCTGAGGCTGCTGATTTCAAGCATGTTATGTTGCGATTGCCTTGAGACAAACGACTGTCAGGCAGATGTCGCCGTTAAGGAGCATTCCCCGTATGCAGGCATTATTGCCACGACTGCTTGCTGCTAGTGTCTTAACTTACAAAACAGTACATGAATCAACACTCACCGTGGAGAAGACCAAAACACATAGCCGTTTGGTTCTGAGGTTCTAGATGACAAAGAAGTTATACACCTCCAGACTTCTACAGGCTTTCATCTGCTGTTTGCCGTTTTAACACGATTAAAGAACCAGATAGTTTGTGATAGCAACAGCCTCGATAGTCGGCAAATCTTCAGGTTCTTTCAAACTCTTTATGGCACAGGTGTCAAACTCCAGTCCTGGAGGGCCACTGCCCTGCAATTTTTAGATGAACCTCTGCTGCACTACACCTGAATAGAATAATTAGGTCATTAGTAAGACTCTGGAGAATTTATCTACACAAAGAGGAGGTAATTAAGCCATTTCATTCCAGTGTTTTGTACCTGTGGCACATTTAAAAACTGCAGGACAGTGACCTTTGATGACTGGAGTTTGACATCCCTGCTTTATGGGATATGGATCACATCCAACATATCTAGTCATTATATTTTCATTTCATTTCATTATATTTTCAGCTTCTATGCACCACAAATCTGGAACATACTTCCATAAAACTGCAAAACAGCCGGAACACTGAGCTCCTTTAAATCCAGGCTAAAAACCCAGGTGTTTAGAGCTGATTTTGATAATTAGTAAGGGAAACAATGATCAATATATTTGATGTGTATTTGCTTAATGATTTTGTCAAAATATAACGTTTATTGCTTGTTTCATGAGTGATGACGATATAATGTTTTTATGATGTTAAATACATTAAACCTTGTTGTTGAAATGTACTATGCAAATAAACTTGACAATCCTGTGAGTAAAACCTGCCAATTGCTTTCATTTTATTTAGGGTCATCAGTGATGTATACCCATTTAGATTTTTAGTGGTTGATCTTTGGAAAACAGATCTTCCTTCCCCATCAACCACATAAAATCTCTACAAAATAAATGTTTGTAGTTGTACTGTGACAATATACAAATACTTTGATAACATGCTGTATGTGGATTTAATTCTGTTTGTCACAGTAGAGTGTTACCTTTGCATCATTTTAAATATAATCCAACTATTTACCATCATCTTATTTACAAAAACTATTCCAACTCTCCTCACAAGGTTGCCTTACAAAGTTTGATGTTTGCTGGAAACTATATTAAGTAAAACACAGCCACGTTTAGAGCTGTGGAAATTATGTCATAACTGATTTGTAGTCTGGAACTGTACGGCGCGGTGCTGCTGCTGCTGCAGTGTATGTGCTGTCCTTTTGTCCTTGTGCCAGATGTCAGGATGTGGTGTGTACGACTCATTAGGATGTCAAAATGCTTCTGTACTAGTAAGTCTTTTTATTTGGTGATTTGGACACCAAACGACCCATCTGCTCAGGTAGCTGCATCTGCATCAGTTGAGGCATAATGGTGACACTGCGTAGACAATAATGATGCCCAAACAGCCACGGCTATTGCCTCAGTGAGTCATCAATCAGTGAGGGAATCCTGCTCGCTCCTTTTGACTAGGGACAACCTGTATTAGAACTATGAGTGTGTGTATGCGCGGGCATGTTGTGTGTGCTTATGTTTCACCAAAACCTTGCTGTCTGGGTGTGTAGGCGGCTTTCTTGTCTTTCCATCTATGGGAAGATGTCTATTTAGTCTCTCCAAGTTTGTCTATTAGCAGATGTAGCTGTCAGCCTTCCTGTCTGTGTGTGCGTGACTGTGTGTGCGTGCGTGCGTGCGTGCATGTGTGTGTGTGTGTGTGTGAGAGAGAGAAAGGGTCTGCCTGTTTTTTTGTTCAGTGCAGTCTTTGTTGTTGTTTATGCTGTAGTCTGGCACAGGAAGAAAGAAAGGCACAGTGATAATCACAACACTTGGGAATAACCAATGGAGGAATGAGGAAGGAAACAAAGGAAGAAAAAGGAAGGTGACGGAGGAGAGGAAGAGAAGGTCGAAGAGGAAGACAGGAGACGAGCGGAGGAATTGTTTCTAGTCAAGTTGCTGCATGAAGCTATCAGAACATAGCCTTCCAAGCTTCCCTTGCCGTGTGTGTGTGTGTGTGTGTGTGCGTGTCTGTACAAAATCCTTAGTAGTGAGCTGAAAGTAATGCCACGGGGATGAGGGCATATTTCAGGTCACAAACTAGCTACAGATTTAATTTGGGGAAGAACAACTTGATTATGTTCTCTCAAGCAAAAACAGCTCAGGGAAATGTAACTGAGAAGACACAGGTACGTACACACACACACCCACACACACACACACATTAACGTAGCGATGTAATGGCACCTGCAGTTCAATGTACTACACAGATGGCTGCTAAATAAGAGCGGACTCAGGTGTTATTTACAATCTACGGCAACAGAAATTGTTACTAAATCGAACTTTCTTATTCAATATCACTTTACATCTAAACAAAGATTTTTAAACAGAAAAAACATGTCTCAGTATTAATTTTTGTTTCAATTTAGATTTGTGTCTGGGAAAAATATGCTAATATTGAATAATGGATAATGGTTTCACCAAACATGCTTTCCAGACTCATGTTTGTCACCAAAGTCCTCGTATGCTGTGGCAATGTCTCATATAAGCTCATTTAATGATGAACTTTAGAGGAATGACAACTAAACTGTCCTGAAGATTAAAATAACATAAATGTCTGAATTTGAAGAAGCAAAATGGTCAAAAGTAAAAGTTTGAAGAAATGTTTTTTACTCATGTTTTCTCACAGCACAAGTTCTGGTATAAAGTCGTTCTGAAGCATGACTTTTTCTAAATTTGTTCTTTTCCATGAAATCTACTTTCATCCCAGATCTGAAGCAGCAATCAAATCCGTTCTTCTTCTGCCTGAAGAATAACAGCTGATTAATAATGGGCACTATAAAAAATTATTCCAAGTCTTGGGGCCAATTTTACTGACCTACTTTGTTAGGTATTGGTATCTACCAATAAAGGTCTGCAATGAATAACAAAAACTAGGACATATATAATTTGAAAGTCAACCTTAAGAGGTTAGAAAAACAGATGGAAAAATACAATTGGATGAAAAAAAAAGAAAGAAAAAGTCAATAGGTCAAACAAACTACAGACATGCAGCACATACTCTTAAAGGATTACTCGCATTATGATTTTTTTATTTTAGATATATATGGCTAGCACAAAGCAAGAAAATAAAACATGGTTTTGGAAGTCCCCCTATTCTATTCCTGGTGACAGAAATCATCCCCAGACCATGAAGCTAATGCCACCTTTCACAGTATGAAGTGCATGTTCAATATTGGTTTTCCACCAGATGTAGCGTTTCGCATGTAGGTCACAAGAAACACTTTTTTTTTTTTTTTTCACATTTTTTCTGTGAACCTATGAGGTTCGGGGTCAATTTTAAATAATACTTCTTATGGTTTTCTTCCAGCAATGGTTTTCTGATGTGGTGTGGTTAAACACCACATTTGTGGTGTGTATAACCAATAGTAGTCCAGTGACTTGTGGGTCCTCTAGATTTAACATGGGTCTTCAGCTTTCTACACTGGTTAAAACAAATTGTTTAGTTTTCTGATCAAACTGGGAGAAAGACAACTGCAATCAATTCTTTCTAGATTTAAATTAGTAAAATTTTGAAAATTCTGTATCATTATGCCTTAGAGTTTTATAATTATGTTAAACTTTGTGATTGTAATGAGACAAAATGTTGCAAAGTTTGAATACTTTTGCCAGGCAATACGTTCCAGATTCACTTACAGTGATTCATCCATTTACACTCTAAAATGAAGATGAATGTTTTCTCCTCCAGTGGCAACAACAAAAAAGAAAATGAATCATCCCCAATAGAGATATTCTAGCCAAATGATATTTAGCATAAGCATAATCTAAAAAACGTAAATACCATTGTCTTTTGAGACAGATGTACAGTACAGACACACTGCCCTCTACTGGCAGCTGCAGTCGCTCAGAACACCGACACTACTAAAGGCAACAATCAATATGATGTCTCTTGAAGAGTTCATTTCAGCCAACTCTGTATGGAAATGAGGAGAAGGTTAAGACCAGACTCATCCCTAGAAGAAACACTAGTGATGGCAGGAGTGTTTCCCTCCTGCCATCAGGAGTCCATCTTACTCGAGTCCATCTTCAGTACAATACACTGCCTGACCACTTCAATCCACACACACACACACACACAGCACTCAGCCACACATGGGAAATGTTTTTTTTAACATTTTGGAAATCACTTTCTCCTAGACGAAACATCAACAGACAAACAAAAACCAACCTGATCAAAACACCACATGGCAAACTTCATTCTTGGTTGGATACAGATCTAGATGTTTGAAATAAAACAAAAAGTGGATGTACAGGTAATTAATTATATGTAAAAGAATTGAGAGTCGTTCTTATTGTTAATAACATTAATAATAGAGTTTGACAGTGTCATTAATCAGTGGTAGGGAGGAGCAGATTTTCTCCATCCTCACCAAAAAGATAAATTTATTATGCAGTTCAAGGGTCAAGGTAAATCCAATAACATCGCTTGTGCATTTAATGTTATCTGATGTGTTAAAAAATCTAATATTGAATTGAACCGACATACAATTTGGAGGAAAAATATAATTTCCTGATGATCGTTATTCAGGTCAAGAGGAGTTTTTCATTTTAAACAGCAAAAACTGCCAGCCCCCAGTGCATGAGTTACTGTCACCATTATCAAAACAGATCAAACTGTCTCATTTTCAAAAAAAAGTTAACCTTCCCTCTGCTTATCCAGGGTGACTTATGAAAACATGTCACTCTGCAGCAAGCTTTAAAATTCTGCGCACCTACAGGGAGCATTAAAACAGCAATAAACTACAAAGGGCACCTTGCTGTATTGTGCTCCAAGCAGGAAGACAGCAAAGACACAGTTAGTGGACAAACACTGGGTGGGATTTCCTTTTCTCCTCACTGGCTCCTGCCTTCCATTGTCCATTTTCAGATGCTGGCTGAGTGCCGCTTTCCATGGAGAATAATAAAATGTGTCTGTCATCAAACTGTACACTGCGACAACACACACCGGCACACGCGTGCACACACACACACCCACACACACACACACACACACACACGCTTACACAAAATGCCTGTGTGTTGGCAATAACACACCGACTGTGGTGACAATTCACATCTGTGCATTTTTCAAATATAGAACCACAGTTAGTTGGTGATTTGCATGATTTTAAGGCAAATGACACAGCTAAGTGTTTAGAGTTCAAATTCATAGTTTCAGTTAGAACTAAGTCATCAAATATTGTTGAACAATAATAATCAATCAAAAAACACCACTTCAGCAAAGTCCTGTAAATATTATAGTACAATATTGCACGATAAAGCATATGAAATAAAGGGGGATAGCACTGTACATGACTATGAAGCAGCATTTTTAATCAATGTTTTTCTGAGCATTTTGCAGGACAACATTAGAAAAGGTTGATGGAAACTACAACATTTAAAATAACTTCAATTTCAGCTCACTTGGGCTTCTGGCTCAAGTGGGACAAATTTTCTCCATTTATCTGAGATATGCGGTTTCCGTACTAGCTTCCAACTGTTGCACCTTGTTTGTTACAGCAAGACGTAACGTATACATTGATTCACTCCAAACCAGTAAATAGAAGCATGCCTAATATGCATTCTCTTTTTAGAGACATTTTTAAAGTTCACTCAAAATTAACAAGACAACTGGGTAACATGGATTATGTGAGATTTATTTTTATGGATTATGCTCAGAAATATGTTCTTCTATGATTAAAACTACAGTATAATAATAACCCGTAGATATGGGTCAGTTACTGGCATCAGGGTTTGCCAGGGTTTAAAAATAATTTTCAAAGTTGATAACATTTTCCATCATCTCCGATGGTTTTAAATTTTTTTAATGAGTTGCCAGAGGAATTGCTGAGGTGACCAGAATGAAACAAGAGTTATTTGTAGTAGTTGCGTAAAAACTAAAGGAGCGCCACTCCTCACATAAGTTTGTGCAGCTTTAAGAAATACAGTCAGTAATTTATAGGTTTCAAGGAAAAAGTAAATAGAAGCAATATTGTGTAATTTGCTTTGCTTTATTGTGTTTATATTTAAAATCAATGTTATCATACTGGGAGAATCCGATAGCAACAAGTTAAAAAAAGAAGAAATAAATGACTAAAATTAGTAGAACAATCAGATCCCTTTTTTATACAAAATAATGAAGGAAACAGGGATTTTCCTAAAGGTGAAATGAAAAGAGAAGGTCACTGAAATCATTGTGCTAATGTTTTAATCGGATTATTTACCAACGAATGTGGCAGATCCAGTTGCAATTAAGTTAAATAATTAACTGCAAAGCTTTAATTAAGCCTCCATTAATTTAACTCTGAACAAACATGTTCATTAGATTTCAGCAGATAAGGGTTTCTAAAGGCAAATAAATGAGCTGGAACTTAACTGACTGGCCAATGTCGGCGCATTTGAGCCGAGTGATTAATGACTTTGATAGTAGCTACTTACTTTCACCACACTCACCACACAGTTGTTAATGAATGACACTCTGACAACAATTAACATTATTATCAAGCTCATCCAATGCATCCATGAACATTAGAAACGCACTAAGGTTGTGGGAAAGAGTCGAAATAGTCTTTTTCGTCCCTTTTTTTCAGCTGCTAACAATAAGATGACAACCAAGTGTAGGCCTTGAACACTTTTCATTTGATTTACACCCATTGCAGAAGACAGCCTTGGTGGAACACATCGTTTATTATCTCATTATGAAATTAGACAAAAAAAAAAAAAAAAAAAAAAAAGGGCCACTGTCGTATGAGAATCTAGCTTTTTCTGGACCAACGTTTCAGGATCCTGGTTGTTAGCATTAGCAGCTGTAAACATTAGCATCATTTGTATTCTCTAGAGAATGTAGACTCGGTTCTTAATTCAGATTTTATTAAGGCTGCCATTGTAAAGCCTTTTTATGTTTGGTTTCACTCAAACTCAAATGTAATCTGTCACACTTATTTAAAGAACTTCAAGAATAAATTCTGGAGACAAAAACCAGCAGGAGCAGAGAGCTAAAACAGATGTTCCTCCTGCTAACAGTACAAACAATAAGACACTGAGCTCAGGGTTGCCAGGTCTGACTGACATTCAGAGTTGAGACAATTCATGACATTTTTAGTTGTCCTTTATTATATTCTGACCAGAACCAAATCCCACTGAGGCTCTTTGAACACAATGAAACTTGAATTTTTTGTGGCGATATGTCATTTTTAATAATAATGTTGCCCTGGGATTTCTGTTTTACAATACGATTACATAGTAGTACTATTACACTTGATAAACCAATGACAAATGATTGATGAGGCCACGTTCGACAGATTCTAGACATTTCAAAATAAATTAACTAATAAGATAAGTGCAATAACACGGCATTTTAGTATGAGTTTTGTGTATTTCGGAAACCGGTCCAACCTGGCAACACTGATTCAGACGTCCCTCACCTCTACCACTGCTAGCTAAATCCACATACTAAACACAGCACATATTTGTGCAGAATAAAGTTGAGAAACAATTCAAAGTTTGACATATTGAACTTTGCAACATCATAAGGCGCCATGGAGTTTTACTTTCTGCTGCGTTTTCTGTGGATGTCACGCTCATTTACGTACCAATGGATCAGTAGATGTAGCTGGTCGATGCGCTCCACAAGAAGAAAATTCGGTAACACTTTATTTGAAGGGGGGTGAATAAGACTGACATGACACTGTCATAAACATGACATACATGTCATGAACATGAATAAGCCTTCATGAATATTTATGACTTGTCATAAAGCGTCATTCGGTTAATTATGACACTTTTAATACAAAGTTGACATTATTCAAAATGTCTTTGTGACAACTTGACATTAACCAATAAATCATTATTGATATGAATTTGTTATAAAAGTATTACTGATTGCACTTTAAAAATTAGGTAACTTTATGTTATTAAGGTAAAGTTTAAACAGTAATGATTTCTTGGTTAATGTCAAGTTGTCATAAAGATATTTTAAATAATGTCAACTTTGTATTAAAAGTGTCATAATTTATCGAATGACGCTTTATGACAACAGTCATAAATATTCATGAAGGCTTATTCATGTCCATGACATGTGTTATGTGATGTTTATGATGGTGTCATGACAGTCTTATTCACCCCCCTTCAAATAAAGTGTTACCGAAAATTCTACAAGGTAACTTAGTTCATCAGAATTCCAACTCATGCCTCTAACAGTTTCCATAATTTGTGTTACTGGACTGAAGGCAGTTCATTACGCATGAAGGCAGACAGAAGTTATATCAACACCGTGCAGCTCTGATGTATTGACAAGCGTCTAAGTAGACAGTTTATCATAACAGCTACACAGACAAAACTACATTTGTACAATATCAGGAGCACAGTCAGTGGAATAAAAGATTACTTAGTTCAATGTGAGGTTCAGAATGAAGGAATTGTGCACACGCGCTGATCTGCGAAAAAGTCAGATTTGAGTGTTTCCACCACTTCACCAAGATTGCATATTCCATGACATACTGTGGCTGTGTTTCCAATACAAATGTGTGCAAAACTTATTTGATATTCTGTTAATGTTGAAAAACTGCAATTTTGCAATTGGAGTGTTTCCATTAAGAAATGCAATTAAAGTCATGCATGAATAAACCTGCTCATGTGATAATCATTAAAAATCATGGCAGCAACAGATGCTTATAGTTAAACAAATAAAAACTTAATACATAATATTACAGTTTAGTACTAGCCTTCATCATCTATCAGTCATCTGAGGAGAAGCTGGTGTCGTATTGAGATGTTAGAGCGAGAAGCTTCTTATATTTGGGAGCGGCTACGTATGCAGGATTTTGGGGAAATAGTCAGTGATTTTACAAAGGAGCTATGGACTCAACATGACAAACTCAACTTTTGATGAACTGTTCAATGCTGCAAGACATCTACTGGAGTCAGCTGCTTATAAATCAGCACATTTCTGCTTTATGCAAATTGAGGTATTGTGAAAAAAGTCTTTCCATTACAGTTTTTGTTTTTAATTTCAATTTTGTTACATCTGAAAAACCACGTCATCCTAATGTGAATACTTATTGAACAAAAGGAGCTTTTTTCAAAGTTATTGTTTCCATCAAGCAAATTTATTTTGCACAATTTTAAGATCAATGGAAACTCAACGAGTGACTGAAAGCTTCCAAGTATAAGACTGAGCAACCTTGCTGTAATATTTCCAGCCTGGCCTTCTGCTATCTGATGAAGTTGACTCAGGGTCATTTTACAAACATTCCCAAGGCAAGAAAGAATTGGTGCCCCGTGGCAGATGGCTCCTTTTTGTACCCAAAAAGTCGGGTACAAATGATAAAACTGGCAGGGGAATGAGACGACCAGCTGCCGCCAGGTTTGAGTCTGCTGTTGTAGGTTAATTAAAAAGCTGAATTGCCTCTGTATAACATCTTTTTTGTAGATTCTTGTACTTTTTGAGTTCCGACTACATTATTAAACATTTCAACATTATTAAAAACACTTACTTTGAACACACATTGTTGATTTTCTCAGCACTGATAGCTTTTAGGTATGCTAACAAAATAAAGATATCAGATTTTGAGTTCCTAATGGGATGATAACCAGTCTGTCTACCTGGAAATCTCCTATAGTTGTTGAGTTCATCGCTAGACTGTATGATACAAGTGCTAATTTGGCAGCTAGCATTTCAGAAATGAATTGTGTTGGGTTTTGTTTTTACCCTTTAAAAAATGTAAAGTATATAAAACCTTCCAATTGGAAGCAAAAAAAGGGGGATCAAATGTAATATAAGGCATATTTTGTATTTTTTGATGAAACTCTTATTAAAACAATGATATTTAAGCCGAGCACTTTTTTAATGCTAGCTGCACAGCATTAACAGGGTCATGGGTGGAGTCTTTGGAGTAGGTCAACATGTACAGCACAGTGTTAACAGCGTCATAGATAGAGGCTCAAATCCCAAAGGAAACAAAAACAACATGTATGCACTCTCAACTCCATGAGGAGCTCAGGACGAGAGTGCCAGCCAAATGGCATATATATATATATATATATATATATATATATATATATATATATATATATATATATATATATATATATATATATATATATATATATATATATATATATATATATAAAGTGATAATCCTACAAAGACAGGCAGTTACACAATATTCAATGAATGACGTAAAAAAAAGTGCATTTGGGGGGGAAATTCAAGGTCAAAAAGGAAGAATTTAGAAAAAGGATCAGAACTTTGTGGCTCAACATTAGAGTATTACATGATGAGCTAAACCAAATGGGAGGTCAAAAGGTTAATAGTTTGAGCCTCAGTGATTCGTTCAAATTATAAGCTCCAGAATGTTATATAAGAAGCTAAAAAAAAAGAAAGAAACTAAAAAGCGACTGAAAACCAACAATTTGATAAACTGTTACTGCAAAACAGCTTTAAAAAAACAAAAAAACAAGCCTGCACAAATAAGCTTATTTTATGTTTTACATATTATTGTCGATACCTGCATGTTCTAATCAAAGGTTGTTAAGTTTAGAGGACAGCAGGTACATCCTTATGCATGATGATGACAAGCATAAACATTGGCTATCATTCACATGCTTTTTCACTGCAACACATTTCACTTTACAAGTGAAAGCTGCTCGTTTCAATCCATTTTGGACTGATGACACTGTTTGCTTTCCTTTGGTGTTCAATATTTTTTTCCACGGTGATCTGAGTTGTGATAAATTTCCAAACACACGTTTGTCTGGGATGAAAACCTGTGTGGATGCAATAAATGTGCGCTCCTTCTCTGCTTGGGACCAATCCATCCTGAAGCACAAGCTAAATTGCAAAATATAGATCTTAAAGGGGCAGTATTATGCATTTTCCAGAGACATGGTGCTGTTTTATTGCAAAAATCAAGTAACTATGTTACTTTCAGTTGTTATAAAAACGCATATCAAATATGGCTCAAAAGAAATCTGACAGCTTCAAATCGGGCCTCTGTCTTTTTAAAAAATACCTGCCCTTTCTGAAACTCTGCCTTCAGGGAGTCATCACAACATGGCTCCTCTATTAAAGGATTTCTTCAACAAGCATGAAGGAATCAAAGCAACACTTCAGGTATGTTTCTGATGAGCAAATAAGATTATAACAGGATATAAAATACCACCCCCCCAAAAATATATATATATATATATATATTTTACATAATTCCCCACCCTTCCTTCATTCAGCAATTCATGTTATATTTATAAGTACTGAGCCTAGTTCAAAATTTTATCAGACATTTTCTGAAAAGACAACAAAGAATTCCTGATTGTTTTGAAGCCATTTTAAATAATAATAATAATAATAATAATAATAATAAAAAAGGTGAAAAGTGCCAATTTAAATGAAACGCAGAAAAATCCTAACAGTTTAATAACTGTTAGCAGTCATAATATAACACGTGTCTGTAAATGCAGATACGTGTCTGAAAACTTGCTAAGCCCGGTGGTTGTGTGCTAAGGAAGTCATTAAGCCAGTGGATCGACATGTTTTTGAGTTAAAAAAATGTTTAAAGTTGACAGGAAATTTGAAAATATCACTTGATAATTATGTGTTATTGATTTACCTGAACACCAACAATAAAGACTTAAAAATTGCAAACATTTTAAAAAGATCTAAGTAAATAAGCAATGCTTAGCCTGGTGGGGGCACAAGTAAAGCCTGGTGGCCCACCAGGCTTATAAAACACTGTGTGAAACCCAGAAATGTAGTAAATAAATTGACATTTTCCCATGCTTATTTACAAGGTGCCCAGTTTAAACATGACATCTCCTTCCTGAATCTTTTGAGTTTGTATTAAAGTATGGTACACAGGACAGAAAAACAGATTAAAGAAGTCAAATAAAAATCTCTGTGAGCACAATTAATTTACAACTGTCATCTTCCAAACACTGATCATGTTATCGTCCACTGGAGATAGTGGAGCTTAATTATTACACATGATATTAAGAATAAACCATAGAACAAAAACCATCCTCCAAAAAAATTGAACTTTAATGTTGCAAATTATATATATATATATATATATATATATATATATATATATATATATATATATATATATATATATATATATATATATAATAGCCTGCCAAAATATTCATGATGTCATATCCAACATATTTTATTTTATATTGCATTTTAAATTTATAAAAAGGTGATTTAATTAAAATTTGAGACCAAAATGTTCTCACCTCCGTTGTAAAATTCATGAGCACAACTTTCTTTTGCATAAACTATACTTTACTTGAGTAAGTTATTTTTCGACTCTTTCCACATCAGGGACTCAGAAAGAGGATAGCAGACAAACCTAAAGGCTACACTGCAATTTGCAAACATTTCATGGTGATCATATACTTATTTTATGCATTAAAATGTGAAATAATTATTATAGTCATATATTTCTCGATTTCTCTGGATTTATTTTTAGATCGTGTCTTTAACAATTGAAATGTATCTGTAATTAAGCCAGTCATGATAACACATTTTGCTAACTGTAACTGTCCCACTAAATACTGCCATAATATTAGGTTCAAGTAATATATTGATAATGGCATAACAAGCCAAGTTCTCCCAAAGACCAGTAAACTTTATTTTTTGTAAAGACTTAGTATTAGAACTAGAAAATATTTTAAATAACCAAGACAAAACATGACAACCAAAAACAATAAATGAAACGAAAATATGAACCACTTACAATCGAAACCATAAAATGAATTATGTCTCTCCAATTAAAGTTACCCCTCAGAAAATATAAAAAATATTACCCCTCAAGAAATGTATATTTTTGAGGGGTAATTATGGAGCTCATTTTAACTCATCATGTGACGGAGTAATTGCGACAGGCTTATCGATAGTGAAAACTAGAGAAAACTCCATTCTTTACTGGGAATACTTGAAAATTTTTGCATCAAATACTTATTGTCCCCAACTGTACATCATGGCACACTGAATACAGTCATCAGTCACAGGAGAAAATATGTGATAATATGGACATGAATAAACACTGGACATTACTTCCAAATAGACGACAAGACAAATTGGTCAGGGAAGCTGCCAAGAGCCTGACAGCAACACTAAAGGACGAATCTCTGCCAACTACATATAACAACAGTCTCCTGTATTCTTCACTGGCTTGGACTGAGGCAAAGGTATGCAGAAAGAAAACTCTTCACCTTTTTTAAAAAAGATAACATCCAGACCTGGCTAAAATCTCTCAAAACCTTGTCAGGGACTGGATTATGGCTGATGAAAACAAACATTTGGGCTGCAATTCAAAAATGTGTCTGGCTCCAAAAGAACACAGACTAAAAGCATTCCATACAGACTGTAAAAACATGGTGGATGCTTTGTTGTGGGGTTACTTTTCTTAAGATCATTTTTTTGTTTTGTTTTTAATCATAATGAATGAAACTGGTCATTGCCTTTCTACGCATTTCCATGCAACTCTCATTTCCCTTCAGAGCTACGTCTGGACTTTCTCCCATTGACTTAGATTCCTCTGGAAGAATCTCTACCAGGCCAATCAGAGAACAGGAGAAGTTATGAACAATGATGCCATTTTTCTGCGCTTTTGAAATTGTGGTCTGGCTGTAGTTTTAGTGGAGGAAGTGAATGAAGTTGTTCAGTCCATGTTGGCCACGCTTCCTAATATTAAACTGACATTAGCAGCCATCTTGTTTGCCTTGGCACTGCTCTCTTCGCAGTGGAGGATGGCTGTTTACGTTGTAGGCCATTTCCAGTAAACTTCATAGCGTCCAAGTGACGTATCACATACGTCATGGACAAATCTGAAAATGTTCAGTTGCTCAATCCATATGGATTCCTACGGCTCTGAGATTTAACAATCTTAGGTTTTCAAATTCCACATATTTGATACATGAGATAATGCTAAATTAGCCCTTACAAGCGCCAGCTTCAACCATCATGTGAAAACTTTTAGCAAAGTCTTTAAAAAGGGATGAGAACCTTTATGCTTCAAGGCAGAATATTCTATATTGCTGTTTAGTGATTAAATGTCTTGCAGTAAAGACTGTCCTTTTGGCTGAAGAAGGGGCTGTTACATGTCAATTAACTGACATTCATCTTTTTTTTAATCAAGCAAGTGAGAGTCACAACCTCTCACAGACATCAAGGCATTCTGAAGGACATTAATTACCCGGCAGTTAATCTTATAAAATGTTTATGCAATCTCACTATTTTACCAACATACTTGAACGTTGCATCATTTGAAAGTTCAATTGTGGGTAATTCAAAGATCAAAATGTTTTTTTGATCATCAATTTGATATTATATATATATATATATATAAATATAAAAATCAAACATAAGTACACATAGTTAAAGAAGCTCACTTACCCAAACAATGTACAAAACACAACTAATCAAACTTTGATTAGTTGTGGAAAATGTTGTTTGATGTAAATTAGCTCTAGGAAATCACATCACAAATTGGGCCCCTCATAATCTTATACTGACTCTGGGTATCTCATACTTCAACTGAATATGACTATTTTCATCCAGTCAGCAAAAATTAAGACTCAATTAAATGTCATATTTGCCCTAATAAAGACACTTTATAAAGGAGCAGCATGTATTCTTCTAAATACCTTACATGAAAAAAGTTCCGTTTTAAAATTTGACATATTTTAACTCAGGTGAATTTACTTACCTGCATTCGGCAACACAACAATACATTTTGCAAGTAATTAAGAGGAAATGCGATGGTTTCAATATATACAGAGGCAGTCGAAGGGTTGTTCACGGGCCAAAATAGGTAAACAAAAGAAAAAAACACGCTGCCAAATTGACAAAGGTGACTACCTTACCTTCTATAAATCGATTTACCGTCACTCCCCTCATCTCGCCATCTTCCTTCGCAGTTTTCATGATGTCCTCGTCTTCCAAAAAAAGAAAAAAGGAAAACCGGAAAAAATAACAAAATAAAAAATAAGTCCTTTTCGCTCTTTTTATTTTCCAGTATGTGACTAAACAGACGACCCACTTCAATTCTGCCGGTACTTCAAAGTGAAAGTAACGGGCGCGTGCTCAAATTAATCACCGGTCATCTCCAGGTGTGGGTGACAGCACGCGCCCAAACGGTGCCAGGACGGTACAGTGACCACGCCCCACGAGCACTTCGAGTGTCCACCCAGCCTGTCGCCACAACAGGAAAAGTTGCCTCTAACTTTTCATTAGACGGGACTCTTCAGATCAGCTGGACGTCTCAGCATGTTTTACGACAGGAACAGGGCCGGTCCCAGGTTTTATGCTACCGCTGGCTAAAGGTTGCTCCAATACAATTAATAAATTGTCAAAAATGTATGTTTGCAGTATACTATACCAGATGTGATAACTTGAGTAAATGGCTATTTACTCAAGTTATAGAAATAGAATATAAAATGTATCTCTAAATATTTAAATGTGAAAAATTTGTACAAAATTAAATATTGTTTTCACAGTCTTTTCCTCAATATTTAGTTGACACACATCTGGGAGATTTTAAAGCCTTGAGTCGTTTTGAATCTACCACCAGCTTAGCTCACCTATTTTTAGGCAGCTTCACCCATTCTCCTTAGCAGTTCTTCTCCAGCTCCAACAGGTTGGATGGGAGACGTCTATGCGGCCATTTTCAGATCTCTCCAGAGACGTTCAGGCCGACTCAAATCTGGACTCCAGGAAGTTCGCACAGTGGTTCTGAAGCCACTCCTTTGAGATTTTGATTTTAAGGTTTCCCTGCTGAAAAAATAAAATAAAGCAAAACAAAAAAACATCACCCAAGTCTGGAGTTATGAGCACTCTGAAGTGTGTGTCTTTTCAAATCAAGTCCAGTCAACTGAATTTCCCACAGGCAGACTCACCTTAAGCTGCAGAAACATCTCAATGATGTCAGGCAGAAACAGCTCAGTTTTCCGGTTTTCTATTGTTAAATAAATGTGCAATTCACTCCAAAAGAAATTCCACATTGTCATGATGGAGAGCATTTGTGTGTATAAGATTGAGGAGAGTGACTAATTCATAATTCAATACAATTTGAAATAACGATGCAACATAAAATCTGGAAAAAGTGAAGTGCTTTCCGAATGCACTGTATGTAGTTCAGGTCTGGAGAGTAGTGTCAAAGTATTTAAATGTAGGTTTTAACAAATATTTTTTAACCCTCACTTTAATTGTAATAATATTCAAATTGTTCAAATTAAATTCCTTCTGGGTTATATATTTTTAAATAGGTTAAGGTTGAAATGTTGTACATTATACCCTCAACAGCTAAACTGCATACGATGTGTTATATGAATATTGCATAAATTTTTGGGTGATGTAGAGGAAATCTAAGTTACTGATGGCCCCTGATGGCCCCACGATTAATCCAGGTTAGGGCCCCACGCAACTTTAGATCGGCTCCCATCCATTTTCTTTTCCCCACATAATTTAACAATGTCAGTGACTCATCATAATGTTCATGCTTGCCTTTATTCCAGCGGGACTGGCTTACCTAAATGTTTTTCACAATGTACTCTCATTGTTCAAAATTAAAATTAAAATACATAATCAGATCATTAAAATGGTTCTTTTGGGGGGCCAGCTGTCCAGACTGCAGTGGTTTGTGCTGCTTGTTAAAAGCTAGACACAGCGCTCTCAGTGCTGGGAGTTCTTTGCACAAGTTGGGATGACAACAGCTGATTGTTGATTCATGCTAAGAGGCCTCAGGTAGCCGTCCTATATTTAGCACAACCCTATCAGAACACATTAACAATAGCAGAAACCTCACTGTCTGTGATGAAGGCTTTAGTTGTTGTAAAAGGAGTTGTGATAAACTCTGTATGTACCTAGCGTTTGCATAATCTTTGACTTCAAATTAAACAGGAAGTACTCAGCTTTGGAAAGAGCTCATAACCCGGGAACTTTCATAATTCTATCCTGGTGTTACAACCATAAATTCAGTGTATTGCGATTTTATCTGACATACAATAACAATAGTTCTAAAAAAATGCAGTAAAAGTTGTAAAATAGAGAGAAAGGTATCTTTAAAAATTACATTACAAATCTGAAAAGTGTGGCATGTATTTGGATTAAGCCTCCTTTTGTCCAATTTCCCTAAATTGGACCTAAATTTGGTCCACAGTTTGACTGTGGACCAAAATGGCAACATTTGCTATATTTTCACCAGGGCCGGTACGGTTCACTTTCACACTCCACTGTGTCAGATGAACCAAACCCTTTGAGCAACCTGTTCCCCTTCTCGCCTGTGATGATGCTTCACCAAGAACCACTGAAGAAAATGACACAAAAACCTCTGAAGAAGCAACTGAACGTGGCGTTCTCCACTCTGAACAGCATTCACATATTCATTTGGAACCGAGCCAGAGTTCGAGTTTTCACTCCACATCAGGGTATGACTGCCCTTTCACACCTCTTCAAACAAACCGGATTTTCTAGGCAAATAACCAAAAGTTTGATTAAAGCGGACTAAACATGGCTGGAGTGAATACGTCCTTATTCTCAGTACAGCCCCAGTGGTTGGTTAGAGATCACTGCTGTGGAGAAATTTAAAGCAAGGTTAGTTGATACAACAACGTCACAATCTTTCCACATCTGAAAGAACTCTATCCCCTCCAGAAACTGAAAATACGAAGCAAACGGCTGTGCAACACAATAACAAGGAGTGGAGGCTGGGTATGCAGAGCATGCATCAATCAATCAATCAATCAATCAATCAATCAATCAATCAATCAATCAATCAATCAATCAAGTTTACTTGTATAGCACATTTCAGCAAGAAGTGCTTTACATCATAAAAACACAGAAACATTTTCACCAATTGGAGAAAAAAAACATGATTTATCTATAGAGTGCCATCATCAAAACAATCAATACACATCATATATGTTGGTCAGTGTTCCATTATGGTTCAGAACCAATTCTAAACAGATTTTGGTCAGTAACTCAGTCTCTACAATGCTGCTAGAAACAGTCCATGATAAAGGTCAGAGGGGATCAATCTGCTGCTAAACTATTTTCTTTTTTTTTTGACAGATTTCAAATTTCAGACAAGGGAAAACCAGACTTTCCACCCCATTACAAGTGAACCAGCTTTTATCATCAAACAGAGCATATACCCGAGCTCTGCCGTCCTCGTGAAAATCAGAGGAACTCATTGGGTCTTTGTCACCAGCGGGGTGCAACGCTCTCTTCCTTCTTGATCTTGCCAAAAAGGACAACTCATGGCATAAACATACAACACAAACCGGCTTCATCTGCTCTGTTACGGAACAGATTAAAAAAGGCTTTCTGCTGATAAACAGACCGCCGCTCGAACGCCGCGGCCAACGTGTTTGGAGAATAATTACTCTGAAAAGTTGTTTGTGTGCCTCTGGTCACAAACGGGATGGGGATGTACAATAATTGGCCTCGGCGCTGCACACACCCAGGACTGGTTATGATGCAACGCGGCTTCAGCCACTTTCAAGTTAGAATTAATTATTTTCCATGTCTTTTGATTAATTCCCTCCGTATACCGCTTATTTGCAAATGCGTTATCCCCCTAAAACGTTTCAAAACTATTGGAGTTACGGTAGGGTTTCACAGATCCCCCCAAACCGTATCCCGCATCCATACTTTCTCTTTTTGAGGAAAGTCATCAGAGCATGGGAAGCTGATCAACATCTCCCCTCTTTCAGCCTGCAGTAATTTCCTTTTTCCTGGTTCTGTGCCACTCTGGTGCCTCGTGTCCTCCCTCTATCTCTCTTTGAGCTGCAGAGAACACCCCTCCTGTTCCTCTGCTCCCTCTAATAAGCCTGAAAGAGATTCCTTGGCTGACAGCTGCTCCAGATGGCATCATCACTCTGTGGTTTCACACTCATCTGGCTCTGGATCAAGATCCACAACCAGCAAAGGTGGCTGTCCCCTTTATGCCCCTGCTGCGGTGGCCACGCATCAACATCAACACGGGCATATGGCGGGGTTACGCAACGCCGTATCCACAGGGTTGAGATGTTCACGACAATCGCCCAACGAGATCTCGCTTTTATTCTTGTCAGGGGGTTTTAATGTAGGTTTGACGATGTCTGCGTTTGAGGCCTGGTTCTTTTTCTTCTTCCTTCCTGTAGGATTGTATTAGCATGCAGAAATGCACTGCAGATGACTGACTACTGAGTTGAAGGCAGAGGTGAGAAAACCTTAATGGTCTCATCTCCCTCTGCACGAAAACAGCCCGGAGACATGCTCTTGCAAGGCATAAAATTGGTTAAACGCAAGAGTTCAAAGCCGGCGGTGGCGGACGCTGGAGAAGATGCCGGACTGAGTTTTGATTACAGCAAAGTTAGGACTGTGTCAGTGTTTCTTCTTCAGAACAGGTCCCGATGCATCACTCCGTTTTGCTCGTTTTGCACTACGCTCAGTAATAAACTCTGTGTGTTTGAAAAGGTTTCCTTCTCAACTGTGGCCCTCACAGATAGGGATGTCTTATTGATTAGTTTCTCCCGAGATGTTTGTCTCCTTTTAAAGTCTTTTTTTTCTCCTTCCTCTGCGTTTTAGCATTTTGACACTTTGACATAAATGAGTTGATTTTCACCCCCATTTGTTTCCATGTTCAGGGCACTTTATGGACAAGAAGCATATGCCAGATTGTTGCATAACATGAAACAGAATCTTAACAGTTTTTGAAGGAAGTTTGGAGCAGTTTTATCTTTACAGAGTGTTTTATGTATTAGGATTTGGCGTGTTAGACCAACATAATGTAGTGCATAGTTGTGAAAATGGAAGAAAAAAGGACTCACGCTTTTCAAACTATTTCACAAATAAAAATGTGGAAGCTACAACGGAGGGTTAGGGCCAGACTAAGAATTAAGTAATAATATTACAAGAATAAAGTGCTAACATTATGATGATAGGGTCATAATAGTAGAATGCAACTTTTTTCCTCATAACTTTACGACTTTCTTCTGGTAAAAAGAAGAAAGTCATAAAATTACGAGAAAAAAGTTGTTACTCATGTCGTCACAAAAACATAAAGTATTTTTGTGTAGTTTCTAGAACAAATACCTTGGAATACTTGTAATAAGACCAAACTAATAATTCCTTAATATTGATGAAAAACTACTAGTTATAAGTCAAATAATCTGCCACTGTAACAAATATATTTTAGCTTAGGGAAAAAATGTCGTGTTCCACTTGCAGATTATTTCACTTATAACGTATTTCTTGTTGAAAAGTTACTGGTGAGTTAATTTTGTATTATTTCAAGTGAACTAAAATATTTCTACAAGAAAGTAGACTAAGAATACTTCGTAAGATTTGTGTTTTGCGACTTTATTCTCATATTATTACAACTTTTTTCTCATATTATTATGCCTTTATTCTCATAATATGACTCAATTCTCGTAATGAATTTCTTTTTAGCCTGGACCTTATAAGTCTTTGTAGAACTCTTTGCTCTTGTACTACCGTAATAAAATGTAATACAATCATGAATCTCCAGAACTCATCTAAATAGTACATTTAATCTCCGTTTATCTAGGCAGTTGTTCTATGAAGGCCTCAGATGTTTGATAGAGGACATCAGAGAGCAAACAGAATTATGAAGTCCAAAGAACACAACAGGCAGGCCAAGGGTAAAGTTCAACAGAAGAAGTGGAGCTTGGTTATAAAATAATACTCCAAGCTTTGAGCGTCTAAAGGAGCACAATCCAATCCATGATTGTAAACAGAAAGAACATTGCACAAGTGTAAAGCTTGGCTTGGCTGTTCACCTAAATTAACAGGGCAAGCAAGGACAAGGTCAGGATTATTCATAAAAGCAGCCAAAAGGGCAACAGTAAGTGTGGAAGACCTCAGGTGGGATCTGAGGGCAACTATTAGCTGGGGTCAGGGGTGGCAAAAAGAAATCTGTTGCTGGAAGCATTTTATAAGAAGTCCTTTTGCAGTTTTCCACAAGCCACGTTTGTTTAGCAAATGGAGATAAGCTGGGTAGAGTTGATGGGAAGACAGATGAAGCTAAAAAAACAGGACAACCAGCAAGAAAACCTGTTAGAGGCGACTTGAGACTGGGGTGAAATGAGAATAAACTGGACAGGCATCCTAAATGTACAGCCACAATACACTGGAATAGTCAAAGTCCAGACCTTGATCCAGTTGAGATTCAGTGACAATACTCAAACAAATAGGCATGGAGTTAAAGACGGTTCTTCTGAGACCAAGTCCAAACCCTCCATGGCCAAAACCAAGACCAGACCTTCCAAAACCAAGACTGAGACCCAATCTTTAGATTTCGACTAATATATATTTCAGCACTCCACAAAGTTAAAAAATGTAGGGAAAACCAATAAATTCCTCAAACAAAATCTTCTGAAACTAATAGACATATTAAACAAATATTAAAGTAATTAAATGTAACCACACATCAAAACACAATCTCTAAACTGAATTCATCAACTTCCATTTCATACTAGCGGTAAGGTAAATAAACAAATAGAGTAAGAATAATTTGTCATATCAAGCAAGACTAAGATTGCCCACTCCAAGGCCAAGACCGAGTCCAGGACTAGAAAAGACTGGGACTGCGATACCAGTCTTGAGCTCTCCTCTCTCCATGCACTCTTCTTCATCTTGAGAACGGACAAAAACTTCTAGATGCTAGATTTCTAGATTCTCAAAGTTGGTAGAGATATACCTCAAAATACTTGCACTGAAAGGTGGGTAGGATCTAAATAGTACATTTAATCTCCATTTATGCAGTTGTTCTATGAACAACTGTTTGTGACTGCACACTGGCTTTCTAAGGTTTTTAATTGGTGAAAAACATTGATAACCGTAATTTTCCTCCCACTTCCCAAACATATGCCCAAAGTCACAGCCACATGCCTTGTCCAACCAAAGTCTGACCCAAGCCTTCATGAATCTGGATGTCTCAGATTCAGTTGCAATAAATGTGTGTGTTTGTATTTTAGTCTTTGCTATCTTCACCCGTTTATGTTAAGGTCCTGTAAAGATTTGGTTTGGATTCCGTCCAAACCTCCACCTACGTGAGATTTCCTAAAACTTTTCTTTTCTTTATATAACCTGGTTCTGCATCAGATGTGAGGAACCTCTTGGAACATACTCAAGTCAAAACCAACAGACTTTTTTGGCCGAATGACTTTACTGGACAGAGAGAACTGCTGATGGAGCCAAAGCTGCTTGTCTACCCCCCACCAACCCCGACTCCCCAGCAGAGAGAGATGGAGGTAATGAAAACCAGCAACAGCTAGTTCCAAGAAAATAAAACGGCCATCTGAGCCACAAAGTGGGCACTCTCTCGTCCTACTCTTTCCTGGCGCTTCTGGTGTGAGAAACTGATCTGTCCAAGTCGTTTCAATTTTAAGTTGCTACGTTCTTTTGTTTTTTCTCCCCCTCTTCCAAACTTTCCTACCATAAATTAATGTAAAGTTTTAGACTCAGACCCACCAAACCTTTCCGTTAAACTCCTGAGAGAACAGTAAACTTTTAATAAATGTTGAACCAGAAATTAGATTATATAATAGCTATGACAAAATTTCTTATTTACAATACATTTCGTTCTCCATGCTATAGTGGTTTACTTGTTTTGATAGAGGATGTTTATAGAACATTAGCCTGATTATGATGTATGATTGTTTATATACATCAATAGAGTCCAACATAGCTGAATAAGCATTTCAGTTTGAAAAATCACAGCTCACATTGCAGAAATGAAAGCAATTTTACCTTTTTATTGACTATGTAGACGGGGGGGATGTGAGACCACTTACCACTCACTGATTGATATTTTGCTCAGATACCCCAAGGGCTCTAAACAGAAAAATCACTCTTTCACAAAATACACACCGACTTACATAATGTTTGTGACTGTGACACCCACACAATCACTATTTCACACTCACTTGAGTCCTAAGCTCTGTTGTGGATGCACTGACCAGATGATCCATGTAAAGCATACCCACAGCAAGTCACAGCGTACATCATGGGAGCGCGTTCATGCTTGCAAATACACACATCGACACACTCCTCGGCTGGGGCTTGTTTTTTATTGGCTGGTCTTAACTGCTTTGTAGTATTTTTAGGCCTGTTATTCTGGGGCCTGTCCTGGCAGGCCACTTGTACAGTATTTAAGCCTCCCCACCAACGACTAGGGACCAGTGAGAACACACAGTGGAAACATCACCGGCCGACAGACCGGCAGACATCCACCAGACATAAAGCATTTTGAAAAGAAAGGGTAAGTCGAAGCCTCGACAACATAGAGCAACAAAAAGAATTTTCTGTGTAATTAAGGATTTTTATGGAGTTGCCATAATGAACGTGACATGAACTCAATCATGCTTTTCATTTTTTTTATTATATTTTTTTGCTAGTTGGCATTCAATTTACCCCAACATGAAGGTTGATGCACAGTTTGGGACTTTTTATTGCACTCCAAGAAATGTTGAGGTCAGGGTTAGCCGCGGTCCATTGGCCACCGCGACACCACTTAATGATCTGCAGAGGGACACTTGAGCAGGACAGATGCTAGCCAACACAGGCCTTTAGCCTGGGTCACGGCAGAAGGACGATCACTGTGCCAATGGCTTTCTCTTTGAAATAAGTTGTTTTTTACCAGATGAATGTGTTCCCACATGTGGCTTATTTATATCTCACAATGAACATGTTCATTTGGCTGGCAGGAAAATGTCACAAGGCTTCTTTGTGCTGGAGCTGTGACACTAACTAATGGTTCTAATCTTTGGTTTCATTTATGGTTATGAATAGACTTTATCTAATTGGAGATTTATCACTGTCTTAAATGGAATGTGCTGTAAGAATAATCTCTCCGCATGCAGCATGAATTATGAGGATTAAGAGTCTTATGTGGACAGATACCTCAGAAATGATGTTTCACATCCGTTTTGTTGCCGTAAACAAACCATTTGACGCTCATGTACTTAAATGGTTGTGTGTCAGTTGATTTTTGTTGTAGCTTAGCTTTGTCAGAAATAATGGAAGATTAACAGTCAGGAAATCTGAAAGCTTGGCATTAAATCTAGCTTGACCATTGTCTTCTTATGCAATTCTATTCACACCGCAGTCTGGGCTTTCTCCCCTTCACTTGGATCCTTCCTGTAGAATTTCTACTCAGCCAATCAGCAAACAGAAAGAGTAGTTGTGAACGATGACGGTGATTTTTTTTGTGCTTTAGAATTGTAGTCTGTGTGTAGTTTTAGCAATGGCAGCTGAGCAAGAGAACAAAGTTGTTCAATTTATTTTGGCCAACTTCCAAATAATGATTTAATATTAACAACTGCCTCGTTCGGCTCCGCAGTTCTCTCTTTGCAGTGGAAGGTGGTTGTTAAACAGCGCAGGCAGTTTCCGGTAACATCCATAGCTTTGAACTGGTGCACTACATTCATCACAGACAAGCGTTAGGGACTGGGTAAAGTTTCAAACCTCAACAGAGTCCAAGCCTCCAGGAAGCAATTGTTTCTCAACAGCTGAGAGTCCAGACACTCTGTACAAAACAAATACTGTACAACAAAGGGCTGTTTTTTTACCAAGCTACATTACACCCAATTTTCATTAATTTTACTTCTGATACTCGTTTGGGCTAGTTAACCACTAGAAAATACGAGAGATTATGGCTCCTAATCAAAATGAGTGACTTCCAGGTGGTAGGAACTATTCACTCAAGTTATATAGTCATTTATAGCTGGCTCTGAACAGGTTTATAGAAAATTCAGAGAGAAAAAGGTTCCTCTGGCAGCATAATTTGCCACATGGTCGGCTTTGAAAACACAGCAGCAGACAAGTCCAGTTTCGTCAAAAAGTTGTGCATGAAACATCCAAAGTAAAGGTACAGAGCTGAAGCACCGCAGGGACCAGCACCTTCTTTAAATCCCACCTCCCTTCTCTCTTCACAGAACACCATGCCCCCAGCGTAATGTCTGCCGAAGTTTCATTGCACAAGTTCTCCTTTCCATTCGCCTGCTCTGTAAGCCTTTCTTCTCAAGACAAGGTGACCCAGAAGGTACCTGTACTGGTAAAGAACCCAGAAGTTCACAAACCTAAAGAGAACCTAACGTTAGGAGAGGAGAACCGCATTACAGTTGTACAGGCATTTGTGAAAAATGAGGACCGAGCTCTGGAGAGCACAAAGCCTGCTGACGGGGGTGACACAGTTGCCGCCCGGCCCTCTGTCAATCCAGAAGCCTCCCAGAATGCCATGGTTGCCAGGCAGAGCGTGGCTGAAAATCTGAGAGTGGAGGGCGAGGATCAACGTCCAGCAGCAAAGAGGCAGCTGTCCTCAGAGAGCGCAGCCAAGTCCATCACAGCTGTGAAAAAAAGTGCACTGAGGAAGGAGCCAAATGAACAGAAACACCTGCACCAGAAAGCACAACTGGGACAGGGAGGGGGAGGAAAGGCCACTCTGCCAGGCAAAAGAAAGCATCGAAAGGACCTGTTCAAGAGCCCAGAGGTCTTCCTCAGGCTGGACTCCCATGTCATCAGGGCCGGAGAAGAGGTGAGGACACACTCTACTGTATCGTTACACCTGAAGAACGCCTCCCTTGTGTCCTATCCGGTTGATTATCCTTAGCAGTGCCTGGCCGTTCTCTTTCACCAGTAAATGTAAACAGTATTACCAATTTAAAACTAGCCATTCAATAATTTAGTCCATCTACTGCAGGAAAAAAAAGGCATCAAACAAAGCAGATCTGAGGGTAACCTTCTTCATTTAAAATACATGATCCTCAGCCGTTTAGAAAAAAAAAAAATCCAAAACGTTTTTGATGTTAGATTAGATCTGGCGTTATTGGCCCGTAGAAACTAGTTTTTCTGAACTGGATAGTTAGTTTATATATGTGTGTGTGTGTGTGTGTGTGTGTGTGTGTGTGTGTGTGTGTGTATGTATTGTCCAGCTGAAACTAAAGCGTGTGTATGACGTGAAGACAATTGTACAAAGCATCACACAAGGATGCAGAAACGAGCTGGAGCAACTGCGCGCCATCTGGGTGTGGCTGTGTAACAACATTGGTGAGTTTGCTGAACTACACAACCTTAACCTGCATCATTCTATAAAGTACTAATACTTTGTGAGTGATTCGTTCTACAAGCAGGTGTCAAATCTCTTCACAGAGTATGATGTGAGCGGGTATCTTGGCCACACAGAAAAGCTGAGCTCCCCAGAGGAGGTGATAGCTGCTGGGCGCGGGGTTTGCTGTGGCTACTCCAATCTTTGTACAGAGATGTGCAGGTAATCACAATCACTCTTGATGTCCAAAATGTTATTGCACTGATACAAGAAAAACATATATAAGATAGCAGCTATTTTTAAATTGGCAGTCAGAGTGTCTGTCAAAAGTGTGGAAACCTTTGACTCCATTGGTTTACGTAGTTACTTGTTTTTGAGAAACAAGTGATCTAACAAGCTACTATTTCTAAACCAATAATCTGATTATTTCCTTGGGTGTCGTAGGCAGTCAAAGAAACAGGCTACCCCATTTTGTTTATGGTCATTTCCATAGCAGTACATCTGAATCCAGCTGGAAGTACCACCAGCCCTGGCAGATAACATACACTTATGAGAAAGTGGTGGTTCTACTATGAGATATGATGATAAAGGTCCTTTCTAAATCAACTATAATGGAAATGTTGAACACTACCACCACCCACTAGCCAGGTCAACAATTGGTTACCTTGGAGACTGAATGGAGACTAGTGGATGTTAGGCAAGACCTTAGACATCAAGAGATGTTAAAGTGTTCCTCACCTTGAGTGCTGCTGACTCTCCTAAAATCGGAAGGCAGAATACTTCATCATATCCTCTGGACAAGACGAATGTACACTTTTATCTCACAGCAGAATTTATTTTGAAACAATTTTTTAGTATACAGCAAACCTAAAGAATATTAGCTCATAATGAACAAAAGACAAGTGAAAACATGTTGTGCTTGGTCTTTGTTTACAGAGAAGTGGGAATCAAGTGCCAAGAAGTGCCAGGCCACAGTAAGGGCATCGGTTACCGTCAAGGTCATAGTTTAAAGAATGTGAAGTCGGACCATCTGTGGAACGCTGTGCTTCTGGGGGGGGAGTGGTTCCTCCTGGATGCCTGTTGGGGAGCTGGACAAGTAGATATGCAACATGAAAACTTTGTCAAAAGGTGCAGAAAGGAAATGATCCTAAAATGAATCCATCATTGTTTAGCCTCAAACAGTACTTCGTGCAGAGGAGTAGTCACTAGTTTCCCAGCTTGTAGTATGTTTCTTTCTTACTGGACTTGGAGTTGAGTGCCAAACCAACCTGGTGTTTGTCCTTTTTATCAAGGTTTGATGACTTCTATTTCCTAACTGACCCAGAGGAATTCATCGATTCACACTTCCCAGATGAGGAGAAATGGCAGCTCTTGGATAAGCCCATCTCCATTGAGGAATTTGAACAAAGGGTCTTCAAGACCTCAGCCTTCTTCACCATGGGGCTCAGCCTGATAAGTCCTCTTCACTATCATATAGTCACAGGTCTACATTTTTTTTTATTTTACAGAACATTATGCTGAATGTATGAAAGTTTTTATAGTTAAATGTACTTCTTCTGTACTCCTTTGACTTCTTACTCAGATGATGGGGAGGCAACCATATCCCTCGGTTTCTCCAAGCTGACAACCTTCACCTATGAGATCACACAGCATCAAGATCTCCTCCACTCTGGAGCTTTAGAGCAGAAAGAGTCAATCAATTCCTCCTTTGGCCTTCTAACCGTCTCTCACAGGAGTATGAAGTTGCAGCTACTGCCACCTGAAAGTGACACATACAATGTCAAATTGTTTGCAAGATCTGGAAACGCTACAACTCCTCTGGTTTGGGTTTGCTCCTTCACTGTTGAGTGTCCAAACCCTAGGGCCACTGAGGACATGCCAGAGAACCCTTTCCTGTCCTGGGGCCTACAGCCTTTTGCAGGATCCTTGGGTGTCATAGGCAGTTCCCAGAACAGTGAGGTTGCTGAAGTGGAAGATGGGGTCTTTTACTTAGCGTTGAAGACTTGCCGGCCTCTTATGGTGCTGTGTGAACTTGTCCACCCACAAATGGAAGATGCTGTAGCCAGGTGCTGCCTGGCAACTCAGATTCAACCGGATAACCTCACATGTCATGTCTTGTGTCCATTTCATGGTTTCTACCGACTGTCATTGTTTGTGCGGGACTATGAGAAGACAGAAGATAAGTTCCAGAATGCTGCGAATTACCTATTGCACTGCAAAGAGAAGGTTGTTGGAGTAGAAGAGTTGTTTCCTCCCAATCTGGGTTCGGCATGTGGGCCAGGAACCCGAACGGTAAAGGCAGGGCTATCAAGATTCAGCCACAACTCAGCCATTGTGATTACCCAGCAAGGCAAGTGTAACCTCACCTTCCACAACCAACAGGACCTTGAACTTCACTATGTTCTCAGCAAAGAGAACATAAGCTCAAATTTTCCACTTTCACGTTACGTGTTCTGCACCTATACAGACCGCAAGGTGACTGTGAGCCTCAGTCTACCAGAGGCTGGGGTGTATCGGCTAGGACTCTATGCCCGGATCACTGCCGGAGGAGATTTCAGCCCAATGTGTGATTTTGTTTTAAGGAACAACTCTCCTCAGATAAGACCTCCATTCCCCTGTGTCTACTCTGCCTGGGGGAAAGGATGCGTGCTGTTTGAGCCCCGTGTGGGCCTGCTGGAGCCACTCTCCTGGGTCCTTTTCAGGGTTCGGGTCCCTGGAGCCCTCCGGGTAAGTGTGGTGGGAGAGAGCCGAACAGACCTAAAACTGAACAAGAGCAGAGTCTGGGAGGGGGAAGTTTTCAGTGGAAACAGTCTTCAGCAACTGAAACTGGCAGCTTCTTTGGGTGACTCCAGTGAGATGTCCGTTTTGATGATGTTTGATGTAAAGCAGCTTCAGACAGAAGATGCTAATAAGGACTGACAAACCTCAGAGTCAAGAGAAACCAGTCAAACTGTGAGCTGTGGTCTTTCAGGTTTAAGAGTCAGTTTTAGAACTAAATCTTCACAATAGAAATTATGACTCGACTTTAAAGTGTGAATAGGTGTGTGAGCTACGTTCCAGTGAAGCTCTACGAGACAGTGACTGACTCAAGATTATTATGGAGGTTCACTTTAGATTTATACAAGATTTCTCCAACAGTTCTAGTGCTGGTCATAAAAAACTTGAAGAACCATTAGCAGTAATATTTATCTTCTGAATAACATTAACTGTCTCATAACTTGTATGTTTTACCTTTTGTTCTTTTCCAATCTACTTCAGTTTATTGGGAACATTTTTTGTGCAGTTTGCTAGAGTTCCACTGGTGTACCTCAGTCAGATTGAGGGCTGGGCTTTTATTAGACCATTACACCAGTTTTTTTTTTTTTTTTTGCCTTTGGTGAGCCAAACAGCTGTGGATTTTCTTCTCTGTTCTGACTTACTGTCGTCGTCAGATAATCCAATTTTAAATAAGCTTAGGCAGTTGGTCAAATAACCTCTACTGACTCAGGAAGCCTGTGATATTCAGTTCTCATGGTTGATTCAATGAGAACAAGATGCAAAGGCCCTGCTGCTTCAGAGGAAGCAAACATACAGACCACTACTGTTGTGCTTGACTTTCAGTATGAGGTAGTTCCTGTAAGATGCTTTTTTTTATCTTTTTACTAAACATCTCTACTTCTCCCTCATCTCTCCAATATGCATCTCACTGACCATGCCTTTGTTAAAAATAAAAAAATTCTGACCCAGTGTAGTAGGTGATGAATGTCGTTCATCTGGCGTTAACCTAACTTTATGACTGAGTGAAGACCAGATGCATTTCATAGTCATTATCCGCCTAAGTTCATATACATTTAAAAATGGTGCTAAGTGATGTCACATCAATCAAGAATGCATTGGTGTATAGTCAGTGTGGTATGTAATGCCAAACTGCTGTTAAAAGGTATGCAATAAAAATGCATCGTGAAAATAACAGCTTTATGCAGATTTTTATTCACAGTATTCAAAGTGATGTCTACTTAGATAATTTTATAATTTTTTAAATGCTCACCTCTAAAAAGAGGCAGTAACTGGTTTATCAATCTGCGCCACCTCAACTCTTTTCTGTGCTTCCTTAACCAGAATAAATGTTTTTGGAGTAGGTTTGACCAATAACATTTGTGATATTAAAATATATGGTCTAGATCCCTTAAAAAAAAACCTAAAAACCCCCATTGAATTAGCCCTTTACTTTAACATTAAATTGGAAGGTATGAGTGAGAGCCCAACTTGGGAGCGACAAGCCCGAGGTGTACTATACTAGCATATGTTCTTACAGTGCTAACACCACATTGGAGGATCACACCTTATTCACTTAACAAGGTCTGAGATCATGTTCAGCATTAAAGCATGATTTGTTGCCAGAACATTGAGTTCCCTTTTCATATTCATGTACATTTGGTAAATAAACTCTGCAGTGAGCAGATAAGACACCGTCCATGGTGCCAGAAATAGATGAACTGAAGCTAGGTTCAAGGCTGCTAATCCCACTCTGTCCACAGCACGTCAATATACAGCAGAACACAAGTATGCAAGGCAGTAAATAAAATTTGTTGAAAGTGCTTTTTACAGACACACAGTAGTAAAGTACTGTGCAGAAGGAGAAATAAATTAGGTTAAATTAAGTCGTAACGGTAGATCATTGGTGCCAAGAAGGAAAGCCACCCCAATTTTAAGTTTGTACAGGGAAAATGTCAGAGATTCAGAGAATCAATGAGCAGTAGAGAAGAGAGAGGGCAGTTTTAGCTTGGCCATTTACAGCTTTGTAGTCCAGAAAAAGAAAAAGAATTGTCATCTATCCTACACTCAACTGGGAGACTGAAAAGAAAAGAAAATAGGAGTAATACCAACATACTCCCTATGTTGTGTTGTGTTACTTGCTGGGTAGCAGAATTATAAATGGCTTGGAGTTGTGAAAGAGATGGCTTATGTAGTCTAATGAAAAGCTCATTGCTGTATTCTGGGCATGATGACGACAATGATTGAATGGTTTTCTTCAACACAACTTAGAAAGGCTACTTAAATGGAAAGAGCATGAATATTGATTTGATATGCACTGGAACTGTAAAAAGGGAAGAAGAGCCTGACTAATCTCAGTCATACTGACATTCAAGACAAAACTATGGTAGCTAGAGCAACATGTACAGCTATTAGAGCCATTGTAGACAGAAAGAAAAGTAGTGAATTAGAACAATTTGGAAAAAGAGAGAGAAAGAAAACAAGGAAGTTTCTGAGGTTGAAAAGTCGAAAATGTGCTAAAAGAACTCAGACATTTTCTAGAGAAAAAACCCACATTGTTTTTACTTTTAAATCTGCTTTTTTTTGTAGAAAATCTTCAACTTTGGGAGCTCAGAAATTTCCCAGTTTTCTAGAAAACCTTTTAGATTAATCTTAAGATATCTGAGTTTTTTGGGCAGAAATTTACTCCTTTTTTCTTTCTATACTAGCATAGCTCTATTATTGACACAAAGGTGAAATTAAGTAAAATAAATAAATAAAATAGAATACTTCTCAACTAAAAAAAAAAAAAAAAAAAAAAAAAACTGAAAATGAAATTGGGCCCAGGACTGAAACTTGTGGTACTCCAAAATTAGTCTTAAAACTAGATTTGGACAAATGGTTTAAAGCACAAATGGTTTGCCCTGACTGAATAAATCCTGTCAGATCAGAAGGAAGAAAATCTAAAAAAAATTTAAAAAAATAAAAAAAAGCACATATAGATTAAAAAAAAGAAAAAAAAAAGTTGTCTCCATCTGTGTGAAAGTGAATAAATCCAGCACACCGATCCATTGTTGTAATGACCTGGGCTCACTCAGCAGGCTTTGGCAGACGCTAGTGGAAGTTATGAGTGTTTACATGTTGCTGTCATATAATAGCCCACAAATAGCCTCGGCTCAGCGGCTAGGTAAAAATACAACAATAGAGGGGTGGGCAGGAGAAAAAGGGGAAAGGTGGAGATATGGCGAGTGTTTTAAGTGGGCTAAAAGTGTAAAGGGTGGGTAGTCTTGCCCTTAGTCGCTGGGGAGTAACTGGCGGCGCGGTGGTGGCAGGAGAGGGGCGAGGAAACGCTCATGTCAGAGGTCAGACATGCGGAGGACTGGATCTGCCTGGCAACAATGCAAGGACACGCAAAGGGCCCCGTCTTCCTTTCTCTTTCACACACACACACGCGCACACACACACGCAGGGCTCACGAAGCATTAGGAAATTGAAGGATATGTAGGGCACCATCCTCAATTTCTCTCAGCAGAATTTGGGCCGCTGCTTTCACTTAAAAAAAAAAAAAAAAAAAAAGCAAAAAGAAAAAAACATGTTATGAAAACACACACATAAAAGCTCTTACGTACACTGCTGATCTGTTTAACCCAACTTTCCCAATCCCTCTCTGCCACAGATGGCGCAGATACAAGCTTTCAAAGGCAGGAAGGGCTCATGTTCTCTCACCAGGTGACAAATCCACAGCTGCGCTGAGCTGTCTGGGAGCGCTGCTGCCACTGTCTGGGAACAACCTGTAGGCTTTCAAATTCAGTCCACCACATGCCGCGATGAGGGATAAGAGAAGACCTTCTGCCATATAAATATCTTTATTAGTTATGTGGTGCAATAAATACAACAGTCAATTTAGAAAAGCATCAGTCACAGGAGAAAAAACTGAAGTTACAGTAGTTTTGTGCAAACGCAAGTCGCTTTAGCTCACTTTCCTTGCGAACCCTTCGAATAAAATCTGGAAGTCAGTTTGGCACTTTTAAAAGTTACTTTGCTTCTCATCACAATAGAGAACAAGAAACTGTTATTTTATTTAGTCTTAGCAGCTTGTAAAAGTTGAAAAGAAATTAGCCCTTTTTTTGTAAATAGATATAATCCCGCCATCATGAAATCAAATAACCGCCGACTTCAATCATGACTGTCCTTAAAATATATAACTGCATGTTCTTGTTTTTTTGCAACCAGTCTGTGTGTGGCTACACATCAAATACTCCAAGCACAATTTCACCTCCGTACGCCTCGGTAATGCTTAAGTTTGGTCATTCAAATATGGAACCTTAGGTAAGTTAATCACATTACACCTGAGCAAAGTCCTTTCATTTCCTGGGAGGACTGTAAGGACATGAAGCCTGTGATTTTCTTTTAACCTTACCAGGGCAGAACAGTCTAAACAATTAGCATCAATGTTCCCTTTAGGCTACTAAAATATTCCGGGAGGTAAAATCCGTTTTCAAGCTGCCTTTTCCCAAAACGCACAAAAATACCATAAAAAATATCCATCTTGTGAACAAGTGGGCACATGCCAAACTGCTGTAGAGTTTTAAAGGGATAGTTCAGATTTTCTGAAGAGACGTTTCATGAAGTTACTTTTAGTTACAGAGGCGGTTCTGGCATTAATGGTGCACCGGGAGGTGATATTTTACCAATTCCTCCCCCCAGAAAACTATTTCTGTTTAAAATGATAAATTATTAAATGGTAAAAAATGTGGGCACATTAAAAAGTGTAATATAAAACACATGCAATCAATGTAGAACGCATCCTAAATTTGACAAATTTTATATAAGTTTTCATACTTAATGTATGTTAGTTCTAATGCCAAAAATAATCTTAGGTTTTGGCAAACCTAGAGAAAAAACATTAATAAATCTAATTGTTTTAAATACTTGAGTGTAGGATAATACAGTTCAACTTTGGTCAGTTCAAGTATTTTTTTCATGATAAGCCAGAGAGGACGAGCTGAGACACCTGGATAAATTAAATAATGGCCTCTAGTGAAAAAGTAGGGGGTTAATATTGGGTAGTGTTATAATCCACATGTAAAATCAGTTTGAGTTGCCAAAATGATCTAAAACAGGGGCCCTTCAGATTAGCCATCTCTGACATCTGGAAGCTAACACTGATAACTTCTCAGATCTCACTTAAAAATCTTAACTATCCCTCTAAAGCCAATCTTTAAAAGTAGAAAATAAAAAAATAAAAAAACATTTTCTCAAACTGTAGTTACAAGAATATCACAATTCCTCCCACCTAATAGAACCAATTGACACCAAACTTCGTTTTTGTCCTATAACTTCAGCTACAACACACAAGTCAAAAACAAAGGAGCGCTCAGTTTGCCGAAGAGCTGTGAAGCAGTCACCCGCTGGAGGCTTGTGGAGGGCTCAGTTGGGCTCCCAATTCACAATAAACAGGGATCACCCGATTTTTTATTGTCTTTATATTATTTATTTGTTTTTTCTTGGAGGTTTTCGCAAGTTCGAAAAGAACACCTGATTTTACCCCGAGCCTGCCAGCAGCCTCGCTGTGTGACTTCGCCCACTTTCGCCCTCCGGCTTTGTAAATAAAACACACTGCTTTAAAGAGCGACTCCATGGATTCCTTTCACCAACACTGTTGAAGGACAGATCCTTGCCTGACAGCACCTCCTTTCCCTGTCACAGGGAGAAGGATGAAGCTCTGAAAGCAGCTTTAATCTCTGCTTTTCTTAGCTGTAGCCAAGGCACCGCTGGATCAGAGAAACCTGACATCTCACAACTGATCAGATTCTCGTAGGTTTTTTTTTTCTTCTTCTTTTTCTGTTTTTGTGCGTGCGCGCGCTTTTCTACAAAAGATTTGCATCTGCCTTTACTTTTGCTGAAGCTTGTGCGTGAGGAAACCGTTTTGTTCAATTCACAGTCTTACAAAAATACTATTTGTTGCCAGTTGAGGTAAATTCAAATTCTTCGCAGATATGTAAAATAAACGTGATTTTTCTTTGCTTCGTTGTACCAGTTTGGTGAAAGGCATTTAAAAAAAAATCTGAATATATGTATTGTAATATTCAAATGACATCTCGACACATGCAAATCTACACACAAGAGTTGTGATAGTACTCGTGTATAAATGAGTCTATATATCCATTAGTGGAAACTTTGTTTAAATATCACTAACGTGTAGCAGAACCCCCATCTCTTTGAGGACTGGCTGGGGTCTCTGGCTCCCTACTGTTTGATCCACAGCCGGGTTCAAAGGTCTGCCAACAGTTTCCCACGCATCTGCCGCCCAACCACCTCACTGTCAATCAAGGTAACTCTGCAGTATTACATAAGCGCACAAATATGACAACTGTTGCTCAAAACAGAGAGCCTCACAGAGTGCATCGTTGAAACGTTCAAGCAGGGATCCAGCTTAAACGCAAGTTATCCTTTTGTCACCAAAGGATTAAGGTTCCATATAATCCTGTACCATTTCTGAAAAAGCTCCGTAATCTGTTGGAATTTTGTCCCATCCGTTGTGAGCTGAGGTAATACTTTTTTTTTTCCCCAGTGGTATTTAATTGCAACAAAGCCCTCGATTTTGCCAAGCGAGCAGTGGTGGCAGCAAAGAACAGAAAACCAGCCGTGGGAGCCAGAGAATCCAGCATCTCATTTGTTTCATCTTCGTCCTTAAAGAGGCGTCTGAGGACTGTAACATATAAAAACACACTGAGGAATTGCACTTTTATCAAGGATAGTTAAGAGAAGAAATATGAAACGAGCTCCTCTCCATGTGAATTTTTGGTAGATAATAGTGAAGTTTAGCTGCTTTTCTGTAGTCTACATAACTTGACAAAAGGACTGCAGCACCACTAGAATGAAAGGATATGGCTTCTACAGACCATAGAGGAACCATGGGGCCAGCAGTGTCACGTTGACTTTTAGCTTGCGATAATTACGTTTTGCTCATTTGACAGGTTTACATTCACATTTGTACGAAAGCTTCGCCAAATGAGATCATTTCACAGTGAAAGATGTAATTTAATCTAACTTGACGTCTGCTTTTATTAGCCACCTGACTATAAGGTGCAGTCTGCTTATTACATTGCTAAACCCATTTTGAATGTATGCGTTTAAATCTTCCAATACTATCGGAAGCAGAGATGGACCGAGAAATCGGTTGTTGATCGTGATCTGTTAGACTCAAGAATCTTTTCCCAGTTAGTGATAGTTGTACTGTTAGTACTGATTAGTGTTGATGCTGTTACTGAGTGAAGAAGGGTTAAAGTTACCTATTTTCCCTAACTGTAAAGTCTTAAAGTCAAATTAATATAAAACATGTTATTTTAAAGGGACTGTATTTCTTACAGTTTGCCAACATTTGGGTTGTTTGTTCAATCTGTGAGAGAGCAAGAGGTTCAACAGGTAACAGGAAGGCTGAGCAGAACACCAAAGAACCTTTGTGCTTTAAAACTGTTTAAATGTTGATAGTCTTATCAATAGAAATGTCCGGCTTAAGGTCAGAATCTGAAGGAAATCAACATGTGCTTGCCGTTTTCACAATGTCAGCCATGTAATTCACACTAATCGCCAAAATAACCAAGGTTAAAATGTCAACGCAATCATTACTTTGTGTTGGTTCTGATCTATTTATAAAGGCTGCTTATGTGAGGAAGGCTAACAGTAATTGCTTTTTTATATTGTTCTACCATCTCATATCATCGCGGTTAAAGAGAAATTGTCATTAGACCTGCCGTATGAGCAGGTCAAAGTTTTCCAAAACCTGAAGATCAACAAAAAAAACTGTTGAATTCCTGAATGGTGCATCTTTACTTGGAAGATTCCGACCGAATATATTTAAAAATGGGTCTGGAAATTGAGTTTTAGAGTTCATCATTCAAGAGTGTCTACACTACGTTACTATGCGGCCACACTAATACCAGTACATGTTTACGAGTTAAATCTGCGCTTATTATATCCATTTTCTCAAAAGTTGTAGAATCCCAAAGCCTGTGCAGGACCAGCAAATCACAGGTTTGGAAATTCTTCAATTTCAAAGACGTGCATGTAACATCAACATGGTATTCAATCACAGAGCAAACAGCAACTCACTTAAAAAGGACGTTAAGTCCAAATCTTTGACTAAGCCTTTAACTATGTGCTCCACTGTGTATCTAACACTAACCATTCATGAACATAAATCAAGGTTTTGCCCAAATATTTTGACACCAATGTAATGTGAAGACAATTTTTGCAGTATTTTCTTTTTAGAAATTGTATATATTTGTTTACATATTTGTGAAAACAGTCACCATGACAGCATAACATAAGACAGAAAATCTCTGGGGGGCAAAAATTCAAGCTTCACTGTCTTCACCCTGTGGTCCTACTGCCATCTGCTGAAATAAATTGCTTGGTCAAAAACAACCAGTCAAAACCAGGAGGAGGGTCTTACCACTGTCAATCATCCTTGTGAATGTGCTGCTCACACCTTCTTCCTTGCTCTTTGTTATGCTACAGCTAGTTCCCCCGCAACTCACTCGAGTGAATGCTAAGACTAGTTGGCAAACCAGAAACTGTTTTCCTGTAAAGTTCAGTTGTTTTTCCGCCATTAGTACACAAGCATGATTGACTGCGTGAAGCCCCTCCTCCTTGCTTTGATTGGTTGCTTCTGAACTAGAGCAGTTTATTTCTGCAGATGGCAGAGAGAAGGCAGAGGAGCTCAGGTTTTTCTGTCTCATTTTATACAGTCACAACATGTTGACAGGCTTAACAAATATGTAAAAAAAGAACGAAAAAAAAACATTGTTTTTAAAAGTTACATACTGCAGCTTTAGGAAGAATTCTGAAAAAGTACCACTGATCTGTCTCTCCTATTTGAAAGAATGCTTTAATTAACTGGCTGAAGTGTTTACAGAATAAATATGTCAAGTGGAAATGTCATCTGTGTGACTCCATGTGTTTTTGACAGCTTACAGCTGGTATAAAATGACTAAACCTCAGTTTAGACTCTTAATTAATTTAAAGTACTGTACAATTAGAATCTCCTCGTGGGGTGTTTTTCGTTTTTTCTTTTTTTTTTAAATAAAGCTGGGGATGGCTTGTGGAGACGTGACAAACAGCGGCGTTGAGCCGTCGGGCTTTCTAATGTTTACCACTCCGCGACCAAACGCTCCCTCTGCTCCAGCGTGGCTCGCGAACAAGCTAACAGGTGGACGGCGGATTGGGTGACAACAGAGGAGGAGCGATTCTTGAGAAACCCCACCAGGGAGCCTACCAGGATCACACGGCTATTCAAGCCAGCACAGAAATAGACGCATTAATTCGCCGACTGTGACAAACAGAAATGCTCAAGCTGTGAGAGTGTGTGATTGGAAATCCCCCTTCGGTTGTGAAAGTGCCGTAGCTCACAGGCTTTCTGCCGTTATAATGTCGAGTTTAAGGTCGTGTTTTGGTTTTGGATCAGTCTGTATTTTGATTCGAATGAAAACAACTTGCAGATTCGTTCAGAGCTCAGCGCAAGAAAGGGGATCGCTGCCTCACATGACGGACTGGAGGCCGCTCGAAGACACACCTCGGCTTATTCAGAAAAGAAAAAAAAGTGACGATGTTAACAGACAAATGGAACGAATCCGACAAAGCGGCACCTTCTGAAGACGTGCGTGGTGGGATTACTCATTGAAAACTGTTTAACTGGTGCTGTGTGTCTGCCCCGCCCAACCCACCAACAGGCGAAGCGATCAAACACAGACTCTTATCACGGATCAAACAAGTCAGGCTCCTCTTGCAGCTCCAGCTGACGGTTGAACTGCTCAATCTCTTCGTTGGCCTCAGAGACGTATTCTTTAATGAATTCTTCCATGTCTGCAGAAACAGAAATGTAAGGAAAAAATAAATAAATCAATAAATACAGCAGGATATCCGTCTGCGGAGTGAATTACGAGTTGTTGTTCTCAGCTCTTCTTGCTCCATCTCAACTGACTTACATTTACCAGACTGTAATAACACTAGGTCAGGCTGACGCTGTGTTTTTATTAAGGGTGTCTGCTTGTGGTTACTAAGCCTGAGTGACGTATTAGGACCAACAGGGAATAAGCGGCAGAGTGAAGGCGCCCATTACAAAGGATACTGGGATGGAAGCTCCTTTTTTCTCCAAAGATGTCGACGTATTGATAGCCGTTGTAGAAATAACCTGGTGGCAGTGGATCCAAGTGTCGGGCCACCTAACGAGAAACCATAAACTATTTTAAAAAAAATGTTAAAACATACACCATTGTTACTCACCTGAAATAAAGCCAACTATAAAACAAAAACACAATATAATATGAAACAACTTAAAAAATAATAATAAGCCATATGTGTTATTAATACAGCTGATTACTATGAACATGCAAATCAGCTGTCATGAAATTTTATAATTTACTTCAGTACATGTTAGAGCAAAATTTCATTTCCTGCCTGAGGTGCAAAGATTCTTTGAATTCAAATATGATGGGTGACATGTTTTTACATTTACAAAACAAGCTGATTTTTCTGTTGTCGGATTTAGATTACAGAATAATGAATAATACAAGCATGGACTGATGAGCGTGTGTCCCGTTATGGGTTTTCAAATAAAAATTTGAAGGAAAACAAAATATTTGAGGGTTACAAGTATGGATAACTATGTTATTGTATTTAAGTTTTTGGGGGGATTTGTTTTGGTATGTTCGCCATGGTGATTGTCATTATGCAACTTTTTCTTATAATTTCTTTTTATTTATTTTTTAACCCATAAGAGGATACATACTCATAAGTCCATGCTTGTATTATTCCGTGAGTTCTGTTATGGATTTTCAATGAAAAGAAATTATAAGAAAAATATATATATTTGGGGGTTACATGTGTGGATAACTATGTTATTGTATCTAGTTTTTTGTTTCTGGATTTTTTTTTTGTATGTTCGCCATGGCGATTTCTATCAGGCAGCTGCAACAATGAGAATTGATTTTGGCAGTTCGGCCCGACCATATGCCAACAAAATACATGAAGTTCGCAGTGGTATTGTGATAAATATAAAGAAGTTAACGGACTGATTTTGCTTTATTAAACTGAAATATAAAAGGAAGGAATAATATAAATAATTCAACTGAGTGATAGAATTGTAAAAGAGCAAAGCTTTAAAAAAAAAAAATCAAACAAGAAGCTACAAAAGAACCAGTATGAATCAAAAAGAAGTATTGCTTAGGGTTTTTATTTATTTTTTTACCAAAATGATTCAGTTTCAAGAAGAGCACAATACAATAAAGCATCTAGCTGTCAGAGAATCACAACACCAGGACAGTTGAACTGTAATACCCATACTAACCAGACCAACAACTGTGTATTACTCTCCCGTCAGAGCGCTTAAAGCAGCACAGTGACCTGTAATTTTCTGTCACAAACATCACATCTGGGCTTTTGTTTCCTCTTTGGTCTCTCCCTATTTTCATGAAAGCAATAATGTAATTGTTCTAAAACAGGAGTGTAAAAAACAGTCTGGTGATTATCTGGGAGCAGGAAGGTGGGTGGAGCGTTTTGATTCAAGTGGTCAAGGACAAAAGGCTGGGAACCACAAAAAGCTATACAATACACTCACGTGTATGCTCTGGATTTCTTGTGTCGACAGGGTGTTTGGAGTCTTCTTTGTTTTCTTGGCCTGCTTCTGTAAACATCAAAGAAAAAAAAAAAAAAACAGCTTTCACTCAGTTTTTCCCCCCAACCTTAGGCTGTATGTTGGCAGTCGTAACTGACCTGTTTGGTGCAGAGTCTCAACCAGGTCTTCAGCTCGTCCTGGATGAGACCAACCCCGTCGAAGGTCAGGTAGCAGAAGGGGCTGGTCTGTTTGTGGAGTGGGGTCTTGTCCGGGATGATGGTCAGGCTCCCGCTAACCGCATTGAAGCGCACATCCATCCATCCAGCTGAGTCTGCAGGTTTTAGAGACAACTTGAGTTCATATTCAAGTCTCACATTAAGCTCACACCTTGTGTAACACCTGGTCCACCAGCTTTTTACAGCCCCAGCATGATGTTATTGGAGTGTTAATGCTTTAGCATTCATAGAGTATTTTATTGTGATCTGTACTTATATTAGTATAGAAGCATAGAGGCTTCAAATGTATATACACATCAACACAGGGATGCAACTATGTACTTTCTTCAGTGTATGCACACATAATAATGTGTGGTGTATCAATGCTCAAGTGTATACATCTCAGTTATGGTTTTATAAGTTTAAATACACAAAAAACACTTGATTTTTATTTTATATTACATATGACAGTATGTGACCAATTCAATCTAAAACAAAAAAAAGTGTCATTTATTTAGCTGATACTTAATTCACATTTTGTTAAATCACGATGAACAAGCTGCAGAGTAAATGCACTGCAACTATTAGTCAAGGCAAATTCATTTGTATGAACTTTTGTGTACATGACTACTCAAAATGCTTCACACAAAAATGTAAAGAGTTTAAATATAAAAGTTAACGTGTTAACGCATTAATCTAAAAAGTTTAACACGTTAATATTACATAATCCAGATTAATCGCATTACCTATTTTGGCCTAAATACTTCTCTTCCCCAGAGGGTTACCTGGTTCACGGCAGCACGATACACGGTCTTGTACTGCGGTCAACAATGCCGAGTCGCAAATGCCATTGAAAGAAAACAATTCTTCTTCCACTGAAGCAGTTTATAGTTAACTTTTCTAAATCAACATATGAAACTAAATTACTTCTTTTAAATCTTTTTTGAATATGAACACTTGGAAAACTGAGAATCTTCAGACATGTTTGGTTTAACACAATAGCTTTTTTTTTTTTAAAAGTTCTTATTTACATTTTAAGCTTGCAAAGTTGAGCATGGTGAATGATCGTGATTAATCACAGCGCGAGAGTGTGATTAATCTGATTACATTTTTAAAATTGATTGATGGCACTAATATAAGTCAAACCAGTCTCTCCCAGTCTTGGTGTTTCTGGCAACAGCTACCAAAAGTGGAAAAGTAAAATCATATGAAGAAAAGAAGCAAAGTCTCTATTAAGCAAGGTTTTCAGGATCCAGAATCTGGTCTGGATCTGTTCCAAGTTAGCAAAATATGCAACGCATTTAATAATGCCAGTTGTTTATAACAAAATGTAAAACTCCCACCTGAAAATTTGACTTTCCCCCAAATGTTGTAAACATTTCCTCTGAATGGACTCGACTTTAATGACGACTTGATTGCTGCAGAACAAACAAGACAAGCAATTCATCAAAAACAACACCTAAAAAATATAAATGAACAATTTGCTAAGAAACTGGCAGGCATTCTGTAGCAATAAAAACAATTTTTTACAACAAAGCCTCAGATTGCACTGCCATCTCAGGTGCTTCCATACATGGAGGAAAAGGCAACTTATGTAATAACGAAGCCCTGCCAGCTCATATCTGGAACTTCTGTCACATGTAAGAATGTAAAAAGGAGGGAGGGGATTAGAGGGCGGAGGGAGAGAGGGTTTTTTTTTTCCATCTCACCTTTACAGCGGATGACAAACAGAGGCCTCTCTAGGGGCCGGCTGAAAGCCACACGGTGCTGGGCGACGCTCACAGTCCCCGAGCCAGAGAAGAAGCGTCCTTTGCACCTGGAACGCATGACAGCATGTGCACGTTACACAAACGGTGAGAAATCGAAGGCTGGAGCGGCGTGGTCATCTGCGGCTTAAACTGCAGCAGCTCCGTCCTCCATTTCTCGTGTGTTGGCCATGAAAAAAAAAAAAAAAAAAGTTTCCCGTGTGACTTTTACGAGCTCTGGAGCGGCGTGACTCATACCCTCGCGTGCACGAACACGACCAAATTACACAAATTACTGCCTGCAGATAAGCACATTAAAAGGCTCCGGCCAGATAGTGTGTGTGTGATCTGACGGGAGGATTTAGCAGAGGTTCATATTAGGCTGACCACTGAGGCATGAAGGCTGACTGGCCCTAGTCCAAAGAAAGAAACCCCCCTCCCCCCCCCCCTCCGTGTGTACATGGCAACCGCACAGCCAACTGCCTGTTGCCGTGCGGCCGGCAGGCTGCTGGTGAGAGAACATGAGACGCCCTGAGGGCCTTTTCCAGCAATCAGCGGACGACGACCCCCGCCGCCACTGACGAGCGCCAATTAAACCGACAGCGCGGCAACACACGCGGCCTTACCATCCAGGGTAGAGGACGTAGCGCGCTCTCAGCATCTGCGGCTCACCGAAGCTGCTCTCAGACAGTATCAGGCTCACATCTTCGTCCCTGATTGAGGAGGAAACGATACGGATCAGCCGCTTCACACTTCCTTCACACAATTATGGCACAAATCGTGGCAGCAATGCATAAAAAAAAATTAATAAATAAACGGGACTGGCAGAGATATTTGTGCCGCTTGGACTTTTAAGGCTGTCATGCTACAAACTACAATGTGTTTAACAAGGATTTTATGTGACAGATAAACACAAAATTGTGCATGATTGGATAGATCATTTTTTGCAAAAAAAAAAAAAAATCCCTGAATAGTGTGACGTGCATTTTTTTCTAAATGACTGTCAATTGTATGCTGGTATATCACAGGTGTAGGGCTAAACAATAAGACTGAAAAACATTTCATGATATCAGCATTTCATATCGAGCAATATCGGTAATTACTGATTTTTTATTTTATTTTATTTTTTTGCATTAAACACGTGAAATTCTCCCGAACTGGTGGTTCCTTTTTTATTCAGTTTTCACTTCACACCATTATTTATCGTTAAGCAGTTATGAGGCAAAGTGGCAAAGCCTGATACTGATGCTGTACAAGTTATTCAACAGGTTGTTGCTAGGCAACCAAAGAGTGAAGTAGTTTTGCTTAGCTAGCCTTGAGAAGTTGAGCAGCTAAAGTCTTTTCTCTCCCTACATTCCCCAGAATCCTGTGTGATTTTGGATCAGAGTTCAGTTAATTTTATATATATAGTCACCTTCCTAAAATAAAATTTAGGATTTGATTTTGGCAACAAAAAAAAAAAACATCAATCCATTTTTTTTTTCAAAATGTGATTTAGGGAAAAGGTCACTTTTGGCAAGAAATGACTTAAGCCACTCCTTTAGAAAGGTGAAAATATTGAATATTCTATCAGACAAATCATCTATTGATACTGATCACGTGTCTATAGCAATATAGTCACAAAAGTTATGTGAAACAAATTTGCTAATTTTTTTTCTATATGTGCCACAAAGGAAAATCAGAAAATCCTGATAAAACGTATTCCAGCTTGTAATGGTAATGTGCGGCAAAACGTGAAACAAGAAAAGCTTCCGCAAGGCTCTGTGCAGCTAAACTAAGCTGGAAACTGATTAAAAAGTGTATTTTGGTTCCAAATGAGCAGCGCTCTGACCCCGCCGGATTTAAAAATAGACGTTACAAAGCCGGATAGAATATTTTAGGCGAAGATAAAAGAAGTCAAACGACTGTTTGCAGCATTGATCACGATTCTGTGGGCGCCTACCTGGTGACAGCTCCTCTCTCCGCCGGTATGAAGGCAGCGGTGGGGTTAGCGGAGCGTACCAACTGCTGAACATGCTGCATGAGAGGGTGCTTCTGCTCTGCTGTCAGCCCCGTGAACACCACTGTACTCACAATACCTGGCAACACAAACACAGCACAGTGGAAAGTAAAAAAAAAATAAAAAAAACTGTGGAACTCAAGAAGAATACAGATTTCATTCCCGCAAAATACAAAAACACCTTATTTTTACACTAGATTTGATTTTACTGCTTTGTTCTTTCTTAAATCTAAATCTTAAGTGACGTTTGTTTGTATTCCTTTCGGTGACTGGTGAGGAGGGGAAAAAAAAAAAAAACATTGTAGCAAATTTAAAGGAGGTGTTTGATGGAGTATTTTTACCGCCATGAACACAGCGGGACTAACCTTGACTGCACTGTTCCAACAGCTTGGGAAAAGCAAACCTGAAGTGAAAGACAAGAGACAGAAGAACTCAAGTTAAATTTACAAGACGCTTGAGAATAAGGCTGGGCCGACTGCCAGACATACTAATGCATCTCTAAGACGGACGCATGCAGGCCACGGCGGTGCAGCAACAAAGTAATTCTTCATTACAGCCTTGAAAATAATCCATCACGAAGATCTTTTTTTCACGGCATGACATCGATATTTTGATGGACAATTAGAATCACATATTTTGTTCTAAGGTTAGTCTCCGTTTCTAGTTCTGAGCCAAGTGTCCCGGCTAACACGGCTTAAAGCTCGTAGGGGCGGTAATTAGGAAGGCATTTATCTTTTCCTGCCTGCATGTGATGAGCTGCTCGTGCCCAGCAAAAAGAAGAGGTCACGTCTGACTGAGGAGCTCCATTCAGACGTGTGCCGTGGTTACAAACGTGGATCTAGGAGGGGATTGCAGATCTATGCTGATTCTAGGTCAGGCCTAAGCTGGGATAGCTTCACACAATTAGCGCAACAGTTGTGGTTTACAGCCTCAACGGCGACGCAAAGCATGATGAGCTTCGGTAAATTTTTTTTTTTATCTTTCTCTGGTTCTGGTTTTGTCATTTTTTTCTGGCTCCACTCATTTTTGCCTCTTTCAGTGACAGACAGCTGCATCCTAAGTGCACAAAGAGCGTTATCAGAGATCCTTCCTCTCCTCCCAGCAGCTGTTAGACACTAGAGCCCTTACTGCTTATAAACAAACTCAAAAAGTGTTTACACCCTTACTCGTATTTGCACAGTTTTACTCATTTTTAAAAATGCTGAAACAATTATTGAATTACTAGTCGACTGATTTAGTAATCGAATATTCATTAAGTGGAGGATACAGACTCTAAAATATGCCATCTTCTAAAAAGACAACACGGTCGGAGCAACACAGGACAAACCTGAACAAAAACAGACATTTTGCATTTAAGATGAAAAACTCTTCTTTGTGTGTAAAATGTTCGAACCAGAACTCATTTAGAGGGGTAATTTTAGTTTTATCTGGTTCAAATTCTGAGAAGAAAAGAAACTTATATTAATCACCTTTTGTTTTCCAATTATTAATTGTTTAATTGAAAAAAAAATCAATAGAACTGTCTTAGCTGCAGATATATCCGTTGTGACACATTTTAGGCAACAAAATATTTATTTTCTTATTTAAAAAACAAATTCAATTGTTTATTTGCATTTTTGTGTATTTTCAATACTGCTTACGTGGTTAGACGAAATCTGTAGAATGTGTCAATTTTGTTTTATATAATTAGTCGATTAATTGTGAGAATAACCAATAGATAATTTAAACAGCATTTCTCTGCAGGGTTTTTATCACTTATTGTAAACAGTCTGTTCTCTATTTCTGCTCCAATAAACATGGACATTTTGTAAATTTTTTTTAAATTAACTGCCCCAGTTTACGCTATTTTGCAAAAACCGCACCGTGTTTATGTTGGAAGTTATTCAGGTTTTAGTTATTTTATATTCTTATTTTTGTGTGAACCTACCTGCTTTAATTGTCTGTTACTTTGTACCAGAATTTCCCAACTGTGGAGGAAAAAAAAACAAAACAAAACAAAAAAAAGCATCTAATTTTCCTACTTGTGCAAAGAAAATCTGCCCGTAACACTGAAAGGGAACCAGACCCACCATAGTGTTTCTTAAGCTTTCAGAACAGGACATCAAAAAATAAATGAATCTAATCTAATCTTTATGTTAAGTATAGTGGCCAGCTCATCTTGGCCTTGCAGTCAAAAGCACCCTAATAATCAGAGTGCAATGTCATATTGAGTACAGCAGCGAGAAGCTCTATAAGCTGCATCTAAAGCCAGCGACAATAGCAGAGTGAGATTAAATGCAGGGATGATCTTCTCTGATAAAAAGAAAAAAGAAAAAAAAGCTCAGCCTTTAGCTTTAATAGCTGAAAGTGTCATGTAACCCTGTTCTGGAAACATCCTGTGATCTCACAAATTTATCAGCATACAGTCCTATTTTTACTCTTCTTGTCTCACCACATGTTACTTGAAAGAACAAATAATGCACATTCACTTCAGCTTAACGAGAAAACAGACAACAGCAACGTTCCAAAGTATGCACACACTTTGAAATGTTTCTGAATCTGACGTTACGACCTCAATGGTCAATTTATTCGAGATTTAATGTGACGTAAAATAGCACATATTTATTATGATGACGATGTTTCCAACAGATTTTTTTACAAGTAAAAATTGGAAAGTGTGCTGTGTATTTGTATTCAGGACTCTTTACCTTTAACTGAAATCTAGTAAAACCAGGACAAGTGGAGCCCTTCTATGTGTGAAAAGTGGTGAAAAAAAGCCATTACTGAAAGAAAACCATTCAAAAAGACCTACTTACAGCAACATTCCCACAGAGAAAGACGGTGGTGGCAGCATCATGTTGTGGGGATGCTTTTCTTTAGGAGGGGAGGGGAAACAGCGATGGACCGCTATGGACTTAACGTTATATTTAGAGCTGCACCGATTGTAGTTTTCTGGCCTATTGCTGATCCTTAAAAAGCCTGACCTACCAATTCTGATTTTTTTTTTTGTCTGAAATGTCGTTGATTATAGCAAGAAAGTCATTGAGTTGGCAACAGTGGGGTCACTATTGTTAACTGCAAACATGCAGACATGACCTGGTAGGCCGGTCTATCAGTCAAACCTCACACAGCAGAGCAGAAAAGGACAGTGGCTGATTTTTAGACCTTTGCAGAGGTAGGTAAGATCGGGAAATAAGATCAGCTTCATTGGTCGATTATAAATCTCACAAAATTAAGGGAATCAGTGCTGATAAATTAGCTGGCCGATAAATCGGTGCACTCCGAGTTTTACCATAATATTTCGAGGTACTTTTGTAATAACAAAGTTTGCAAAAAAAAAAATAAAAGTGCTAAATGAAAAATGAGTTTCACCACAATCGTATTAGAGGAAGTGCTGAGTTCCTGAAGCCTCACCAGTGTTCCATACAAGATGCCAGCGGGTTCACACAGGCCGTGACGGCACCGACGGCGAAACGAGTCCGGACGGCCGCATCTGGGTGGAACAGCACAGCCTGGACCACATCCAGAACGTCTGTGTATCTGAACGAGAGAAAATGAAATCAATCGATTCAATAAATTGAAAAAACTCTCAACAGTGAAATACTACACCCGATCCTGTAACAGAAAATGAAATGATAGGAGTCTGTTTTTTTGCTTGATGTTTACTCCTGCTCAGATCATTTTTTTTTCCCCTTCCTACCCGGGTGTGAGCAGCAACAGGCGAGGCTTTCCTCGTCCTCTTCGGCTCTCCAGGAAGCTCGACAAATACTGCTGGAGGTGTGAGGCTGAGAAGCTGTCAGGTTCATACACCACCCACCTGTGTGTGTAATGAACAGAGACGTTTGTTTTGTCCTGTTTGTTTTGGTTAGAAGTGTCAGATCTGTTGTGGCCATTTATTTCTGAAGAAAAAAATAAAAATAAAAAAAAAGCTTACTTTCCATCTTCTTTGGTTTGGTCCACTAAGAAGTAAGAAAGGATGTTCTTATGGCTTCCTGGTAGTCCAGTGATGATGTTAATGATAACCTTAAAGTATATTTAAAAAGATATTTTAATTGGGTTAGATTTATAATCATTACAAACAGAAAGTAAGAGAGGGAAAAAAAAAAAAAGATTTTCTCATCAATATTTTAAAAAAAAGAGATGAAATTCTCTGACCTTGTCTCCCTTCTCATGGGCTTGGTTTGTAAGTTCTGCAGAGGGGAACAGCGCCTCCAGGTGGTCGTACAGAATGGGCTCCTGACCAATGCTGCTCAAAGCAAAGTGCTGAAGAAACCTGGTAGAGGTCAAACACACACGCACAGTCCGCATCAGTAAGCGGATAAGCCGAGAGACAGTGCCACTTTCATGCATTTTTACACCGACACTTTTATTTTTTGATCAATTTTGCTCAAGCAAGTTCTGCAGCACGATATAGATCTGATCCAGCTTTTAGATATGAACGTGGACATGGGGGTGATAAAGCTTTTCATTACTGCCAACTGGGAAGATCATTTAAAGCTCAATTATGCAAAGGAGGGTGATTAACTTCTCACTGCCAAACACGGGGGACCCAGGTGGACATTTTGGGTGAGAAGTGCCACGCAAGAGAGAGATTCACTTGAAAAGTAATTCTGATTTTTTATTTTTTTTTGGTGGGGGAATTTTATTTGACATATTAGCAGAAAGTAGAGCATAAATGTGAGGTGAAAGGTGTAAAATGATACAAAGGTAGTTTTTTTAATTTTATGAATGGAGATGGTGCTTGAAGAAAAGCTGCATAAACTTGTAACTATAAGCCCGTTTAAGAATAAGATACTAATGTGTTGGAATTTAACCTGAGAATGTGTGAAGATTAAAGGAGTTTTCCAGCTACATAGTATGATGTTATGGCACAATCAAGAAACTATGTTACATCCAGTTGTAAAAATGTTAGATATATCAAATATGACTTAAAAGAAATTTGATTTCATAATTGAACATCTTAAAATTAGGCCTCTGTCTCTTTAAGAAGCTCCTGCTCTTTCTGAGCAGGAGCTTCAGGAAGCCTTCAGGAAATCATCTCAACATGGCTTCTTAACGGTTTTACCAGCATTTCACTGAAAAGTAGCTTGTATATTGAGCTCAACAGATGTACAATTCCACTAAGTGTTTGCTAATTGCTGTTGGCTAGTCTGAAGGAGGAGCTTTGTCCTTGAAGGCGGAGCTAGGTCCCACCAGTCATTTTGCACACTCCCAATAAAGGCAACACTCTAAACTATGTTTTTGATGAGAGGGTAAGATTATGACATGATGTAAAGCTAAAAGAAGTTCATTTTTCATGATAATGACCCTTTAATTTAATCTGAATTTGAGCTATTCAGCAAAAAGGATTGGAAGAAACTTTAGTTACAAGGTGTGTAAAACGTGCAAAGCTGTAGTTACAGAAAAGGTCATTCTTCAAGCTGTCAGTACGTTAATGCAATCCAGTCAGACTTTTAAGATTTTTACTGTTATAAAAAACTTGAAAACCATTAAGACTTTTCCTTCTTCACTTCTTTAGGCCAGTTACATAAAACTTTAACCAATTACACTGAACATTGTGGCTGTAATGTGACAAAATGTGAAATAGTTAAAGAAAAACCCCAAATAAGCAAAATCTGCTGAAAAATCATTTCAATATGCTCGCCTTCTTGATTAAGCTACACATTTTGTACACGCCCTGGAGTAAATAATCACCTTCTAAATGCACACGGTCAGCACTGTCAAAAGAAATAAACTAGGCTTTAACGCTATTTAAAGAAAACTTATTCATAGCTGAGCGATCCCAGCATCAGATTTTACTACTTGCAGCGTCCATGTCAGAGCCACTCTAATGTAGTTTGACAGTCTGTGAGTACTAACATTTCCTGCTCTGGCAGCTTGCAGTGTGAAGTCTTGAGGTTGTCTCTGCGCTTAGCAACGGGCGGCTCCTGGCTGTCATGCAGCTTCTGAACTCTGATGTGCCTGGGAAAAAAAAAATTAAATGCTACATTGCAACTTTTAGACATAAATTCATTATTTTAAAGCTATTTTTAAACAATTACATTTTTATATTGGTTATAACTGGAAAACAAAAACCTTCATACATGTTTCTCTGGTTCAAGGACAGCTGTTCTTGGTCCAGCAGCTGCAAGCCGAATCCAGCTTCTGGATCTTTCCACACTGGCAAAACCTACAAGAGGGCAAAAGGTTTATTGAAATTGATCTGTGTCTATGTTTTGAATAAGCATACGAGGAAAAAATTCCAAACATTTTCCTGTTAGTGGACTAAGATTAAAGCTACAAATGTAGATTTACATTGTAAATTACTAACTGATTATAGTAACATCATGGTGATGAGAACAATCAGAATCAATTCCATTTTTTTCTATTATTATAGAGCACCAAAATGGATTTTATCATACTGCGATGTACAAAGTTCAGTTTTAATTCTTCGTTAATGTGTGTTGCTATAGCAATGTGGTTATTGAAATAAAATTAATTTTTTTTAAGTAAACCCAGTCAGTAACAAAAGTAAATCTAAAAGTTTGGGTATCAAGTGATTTGCTTTCTCTGTTATTGGAAAATATCACAACGAACAGAACTACAGAATGTATGCTTATTACTTTAGTTACAGATTAATCTATCGATTATTTTGATGATTAATCAGATGAAAAAAAGTGGCACACTGCAGATTTTTCAATTAAAGACTTTTTTGTAGAGTATAATACATATATAAGCACAATTTATTTTTAAAATAAGAAAATAAACATTTTATTGCCCAAAATGGAATAATGCAGCATTCCTTTAGTGAACATTTGATCATTTGTTGCAAAAGATACATCTGGAGTTTAAGAAAAAAAAGCTCCTGACAACATTTAAAAAGCTCAGTCCATTCTGTGTGACTTAATATCGATATATAATAGAGCTAATCTGGAGGTTAAATTTGGATTACTGAATAATTTATTGGCTAGCAAAAGGTGCTTAATTTGTTAATTTGTAAAACATATCTTAAATGCAAAATGTATATTTTTTTGTCCACTTCACGATTAATCGATTACTCAATGAGTTGGCAATTACTTCAATGATCGATTAATCACAATTAATCGTTTCAGTTCCATCTCAGATAACAGCTCTAAAGTGATATTCCTGTCTTTGATAATTCCAGTCTCCTTTAGAGGTTGCGCATTTGAAGTTTTTCATTAAAAATGAACCACGTCCCAACTTCTCCAGGGCCGGCAAACGGCTGTAGAGGTTCTCGACTCTATGTCTCACCTTGGCAAAGAAGGCCTTGTAGCTCTTAGATCTAGGCTGAAGAGCAAAGAGCAGACACTGATCAGAGCTGTGCAGAGGGAACGGAAGGTGTGGGAACAGGCTGCTCTCGTACTCTACAAACAGAGAGCCCACACTGCAGGAGTCCTGGCGAAAAAGACAACACACACACACTTAATGTAACAGAGAATAGGAATTTGTGAGGTATTTGTTCCCTTGTAGAGCAAATACTTCATGATATGACACCTTTAAGTGTGACAAAACAGGAAAAACAGAGGAAACTTATAAGTGTGCTACTGCTTTTTTCACAGCAACTTTTTTGTACCTCCAGCATTGAAATCAATAAGCTTTAAGTCAATAACTTTTAAAAAATGTATATAAGCATACAGTGCCTTAAAAAAAGTCTTCATGCCCTTTGAAGTTTCTTTTCTTTGCAAGTAAATATGATTAAAATTGTGTATTTTGTTTTCTTCCACTTTACAGTTTGGCACCATTTGTCTCGGGCTGCCATATAAAACTAAATAATATACAAATTGTAAAAGTTCCACGGGTTGGACAAACCAACCCTGGATGACTGGATGGATATAACATCTAACATGTATAACATGAATACAGTCTCAGTTACAAGACCAAACAATTTTGTTTATAGTGGCAAAGTTGGGTAGACTATGTGAAACTTTGTTTACTTTTTGTGACCAAGCTTGATAAAACCACTTTCTTTTAATAGACACACTTTATCATTATTTAGTACTATGTTGTAGTTGGTGCATTTTTATTTCTTTGTATTTGGTATTCAACTGTTTTCTTTTGCATTATCTTGTCATTCCAATTGTTGCAATCTTTCTCTGGAAAATAAAGTTGTAATTAGATGCGCCAATCAGTCCCGATATCTAATTTACATTATATTTAGAATTCATAATTGCACTGTTTTAACAATTTGAAAGGTTTGTTTCAGTTTTCCAAGACAGTCAACCTATTGTTTTTGTCAGTTTCAGTTTCTTTACTACTTATTTTACATTGGCTGTTTTACTTCTAATTTAACTGACTGAACAAATTACTGTTGTTTTTACATGTCTGACCAATCTTGTGAAGCTATTGGTGTAGTGAAGAGTGCTGCACTGGTGCAGAGTTATCAAAATAATTTGTAATTCTGTACAATTACGTATGTGTTTGGTTTTTTTTTTTAATAAAGGAGCTTTTTAACTCAATTTATCACCAATTTTATGTATCGGATCGGTATCGGCTGATACTAAACTATATCAGTATCGGAAGTGAAAAAATTAATTGGAGCATCCCTAGGTTTTGTTAATCAACAAAGGTAAAAAAATTTTTAAAAACGTTCAAGGGGGTAAGTAATGACAGTTTGAAATGTAACAGAGAGGTCAATAATAAAAATGCATACCAGGAGATAAAAGATGATTTTACGAATGTGACCCTTCGAGAGAGTGATGCACCCAAACTGAGAGTGGATGAACAGGAGTCCCTCAGAGAAAAACCTGATTTTACCTGCAGTTACAAATATAACAGACATTTAGCTTAACTGTTTAACAATACCTGGACAGAAATATAAAACAAAAAGAAAGAAAGTCATCCATAAGAGGTTCACCTTCCTCAGGTGAGCAGAGCTGGCCACCGGAGAACACATAAGCAGCATCTGCTTCAGTCAGAGAAGCTCCCAGATAACTGCCACCCTCTTTCTGTTTGCGAAACAGAACAAAGCATTTTTTGTTTGTTTTTTATCTGTTGTACATTGGTTCACATAGTAAAAATGGGCTGGGGGGAAAAAAACAGAAGTATCCTAAGAAAGTAGTCTAGTTACCATAGCGAGATGCAGGGCTTGTTCTGAGTGCTTGACATCAGATTCCATCTAAAAAAACAACAATAAAACAATAAAAAGCCATTTTTTAAAATATATTAACACACAAATGGAAAAACAAGTCGCTGCCAATTTATTTGTTTTAAGATTAGACAAGGATGTATTTTCAACAAAACACACAAACACACACACACCAGCCAGCAGGCGTAGCGGGGAACATTTGCAGTCAGGATGGCGTAGCAGCTGTCTGAGGACACAGTGCCATCTACAGAAGCATAATCAGCAAAGCAAGAGAGAAGAAAGCAAAAGATGAATGACAAACCCAACGCCTGATGCAGGAAACACAGCTATTTTTAGACTAGTCTCTGCTGCTCCATCGAGACTTTTGTCTTTTTCTGCTAACTCTGGGCCTCTGGATTCATATTGCTTATTTCATAAATCTAATTTGCTTTGTGGATTCAATCAGTAATATATTCTAATAAGACACAATCTAATCTAGTGTAATCTAATCTAATATTGTACCTCTCTGCTGAATGTTGATGCTGGACTCCAGAAAAGATTCAGAGTAGAGCACGGTGCCAAACTCTCCCCTGTTCTCCTGCAGGTCTGGGATGTCTCTGACGATCAGGGAAGCCTTTAACAAAGCGCAATTAGTAACAAACACAGAGGCAGAAAATATAGATGGAAAATCACAATATGATTTTTGGGGTCACAATTCGATTCATTATGATTTCTGCTTTGATCTATAGTTGTGCAAAGGATCAGCATGATCTGCCCCAGTTTGCTTTGAGAGGCAGAATTATATAAACACAGTAAAGTGTCTTTTCCACACTAATTAAGTTTTAAACATGAATCCGTATTCTTTAGTTATCCTTAAATGATTTACTTATTTCTTTGTTCTGGCATGTTTTTTTTCTTGTTATTGTTTTCTCTTCTGCTCTTTCCCATTTCTAACCAAAATATGTATGTGATCCAAAATTTATCAAAAAAGGAATATTGGGGAAAAGGAAAATAATAATGCAAGTCGGAAAATAACTGTCAAGATTAAAAGAAAAAAAAGTATCCTGGTCCACATATGTTAAACAATTCCATTTTTGCTGCAACAGCACTTGGTTATGCGTTGTTTTGTCTTTGTCTTAAATGTAGCAATTTTTACGTGTACCTCCTTTTATGATTGATTGTTTATCATATATATTCCATTTTAAATTTTCTTGATGTCGTTTGTCCTCTTATCTTATAGGTCATACCTCTGTTCTGTAATGTTTGTTTTGTATGCACTAATTGGTGAATAAAAAAAATGTTTAGATGGAATTACTCTCTCCCTGAGTCTTTCATTTTGTTTTCACGAAGCGTCACGTAGAGCGACACACCTTTCTGCTGACAGCTTCCTCCGTAGACGACGAAGTTGCTATTTATATTCAGAAATTTTTAGTCATTTGACAATTTTTGTAGTGATCCCGGCCTTTCCGTAAAAATAAAAAATAAAAATAATAATAATAATTCCAAATGTTTACCAAGACGGGCATGTTGAATCGCATTCATTTTTGTAGTTTCCTTTTCATCGTGGTGCCAACCAAACACACATATGTTGCAGTACCGGCTGCCGTGGTGTAGCTACAAAACAGAGGCCAACTGACGGCAGATTTGTTCTATTTTGTTTATTTATTTTTTTTAATTTAATCTGTTTAGACATTTTAAATCAATTCTAAATCTTAGTAAATGAGAATCCAGATTCTTATGTGAATTGATTTTGTTTTTGGCACACCTCTAACAGACAAGCTGTTTTGCTGAAAGCCTAAGAAAAAGATGATTCTCTAACTTACCATTTTGATTAGATAACGGCTGCTTTGGTCAGTCAGAGGAATTGCACTGAAAATTGAAGAAAATTAGCTTTTTAGATTCTATGGTACATATTCCTCAACAGGTTATTGTAAAAACAATCAACTGATAGAAAAAAAAATGTAATCTAAATATTTGGACATGACAAGTAAAAGAGATAAAACCTACACTCCTCGATTATTTGTGGCTTGAATGCTGAATTCACATTTTGACCTTTAAAAACACATGGAAAGAATTTTAGCATTGAGGCTTGTATTTGTCCCACTGCAGCAGCCATGTTAGTATATTTCTACCTGAGATAAGTGCAATAGTGGCCTAAATCCATCGAGTCCAACGCCAGAAGAAACGAGTTCACCGCATCATCTTTAGCCTACAACGGATTTCCTGATGAGAAATGGGCTCGTCTTATAGCGAACGGTGGAAAACCAGTGCGATCGCTACTAACCTTGGTAAAACTGGAAGTACTGGAGTAGCATTTTATTCCAGACAAGACTCCTTGAACCACAGCAGAGTAAATCTGTGATGCTATTCTGAAAATAAGACAAGAAACGGAACAAAACTCAACTTTTTTACATTCTGAAATATTCAACAGAAGACAGCAGGAAGATCCAACGAGAGAAACTGAGCATGAAAGATGAAAACACTCACAAGACGTCAGTTTTCTTTTGCTCTGTCATCTGAATCCCTGCGAGAGAAATTCAGGTTCATGAATAAAAACACCGGAAATGCTAAAAATAATTACTACTGCTCTCATAATATGCCACGTTTAACTGGTTTCTTAAACTCGCACTGAATTCACTTTTCACCAAAATATTTGGGATTTCATCCGACCGATCAAGTTTGTACAAAAAAAGATAAAAAACTTAAAACAGTGATTTTGCACCACCGCTTTTATAGCCAAAAAAAATCACTTTTGGCAAAAAAAAAAAAAAAAAAAAAAAAAAGAATAACAGATTCCAAAATTTCATCGATACTGAATAAGAGATTTGTTTATTTCATTCAATTAATCTCACCAAGATATGGGGTATGAGTAGTCCCAAAGAAATATGTTCGTGAACAGGACAAAGGGCCTTTGGGGGCCACACACTGTAGAATCTGAGAGACACAAATGGAAACAGAATGAGCTCATTTGGGGAAAACTCAGAAGTGTGCGACACCACTTGTTGTTCTGCATTACATCACCAGATGGCGCTGCAGTCTTAAACTTGACTTGGACAGATGGCAGACTAGTGTGGTTATTAGTGTGCAGAGTGTGGCTGCCTCTCACCATGTGTCTGGCAGCAGAGCCCTGAGGTCCCGTGTTGCGGACCTGATGACTCTCTGAGGGAAAGTTGAAGTTAATGTTCTCCAGGTCCTCAGAGGAGGAGTGCTTTCCAAACAGCATGAAGGGCTGCCGACCTTTACTGAAACGCAGTCAAGATGATCAGTCGACAGTATTTTTTTTTTAAATCACAAAACATTTAGTATTTAGAAAATGTTACAAAGATACCTTTTATCTGAGATGTTGTTTGAAATCAACCCGTGACAGTAGAAAGTACGGAAAGCCTGAGAATGGATGACAATGCACTTTGCGTCATACAAGTATATGGAGTTAGAAGTCAGAGAGAATTGAACCTAAATTATTGTTCAGGAACAATACTAAAGCTACAACATCCCCAGCTGGATGTGTTTAGAGATGCACCGATCCAATTAATATCTGTTTCGGTCCCAATATTGAAAAGAACTCTACATCGGGTATCATGACAACGTCCCTGATCCATAAGGGCAGATCTATTCAGTCTAATTCTATGTGTTGTGCTCTGAGCAACGTCAAGCTTTATTATTTATTTTACATTTATAAAATAATTCATAACTAAACTTTCTGAACCATATGGAAGAAGATTTGTTGCAGTTTATTTTTACATGCCTGACCAAGTAAATTTGTAAATTTATAATTCAGTACATTTATGTCTGTGTTTAAAAAAAAAACAAAACAAAAAAAAACATTTTAAGTCAACTCAGCACCATTTTTTGGCATCGTATCGGCTGATACTAAACCTTAGATATCGGTATCGGAAGTGAAAGAAGCGGATTGGACCATAGTTGTGTTCCAATTTTTGTCTTTAAAAATACAGTGTGACATCATAGATATTATAATGCAACAAGGGAAAAAGTGTTTTCAGTCAATTTAAATTTTTTCTCAACTGCAAACCAACATTTCTATCTGACACTTATTAATGAAAGGCTAAAAAGGAGGTTTACTGTTATTTGAAGACTGATTTTGCAGCATGAAGTGGTCGTTAACACACCTCTCCTGCCTGAGCCTCAGACAGATCCAAGATGGAGAGATGACTCTCCAGGTCGATGCGGGAGAAGAAGTTGCTCCACTGCTTCTCAAAGATTCCCAGGTCCTTAAATCCAACATGCAAGGTGTTAATCTCACTGCATAAAATTAAACTGATATTTTTCTCTTCTTCACATCCTTAAGGTGACATTTGATACGGAAAAAAACAAACAAAAAAAAAGTCTTAGTTTGACTAAAACAATGATTGCTGAACAGGTTTTGATATTTTCTGTAGCTGGGTTGTGATTTATATTTTTCTTAGGTAGAGTTAAAGAATGCCTTGTTTAGAAGCTGCATCGTTTTACCTCAGTTAAGAGATTATCCAGGGACACTGGGTCGAGTCTGGTGTAAACCTGCCATAGCTTCTCACTCATATCCACAATCTATAATTACATGAAACAACATGGAATAAGCTACAAAACATCACATTTTCTGGGGGGGTTTTCTTTGGAAACTATAAGGATCCTGACTTTGATATGAGCGCACCTTGTATTTGATGGTAAAAAAGCTCCCACCACCTATCCCTTCAAGGGCAAACGCTTGAATCAGGGGCCACTTCTCCACCATAAACACATCAAACTTCTGGATGTGCCCTAAAATAAAAATAAAAATCATCAACAGTTAATGTAGAGTTGTTTGTACTTCTTTTGTAATCAGATGGAAACAAACTCCTGACCCATTACGTCATCAAAACAAAACGCATCACACTGTCTTCTCGCGTTATATGTGTATGCAGTTCAGGACACTTTCCCAGACTTCAGTTCAGTTCAGAAACACTTTATTGATCCCAAAGGGAAATTAAATTAAATGAAAATTACTTTTATCTTTGTCCTTAACCCGAGGTATGTTATGCCCAGTAGCAAGTTGAAAAAAATATTTTTTTCTGCTCAACAACTTGAAACAATAGTGCACTTGTATAATGTTAAGAATTGAGTATATTTCAGTAATGTTGAAAAAAAAAACCGAGAAGGCTACTGTAGGGCTGTTGTAAACGAATATTTTAGTAATCGAGTAATCTATCGATTATTCTTACGATTAATCGAGTAATCGGATAAAAAAAATTCTAAAATGAAATACTGGTAAATCTGGCATAATACCGGTGTTACTATCAGATATCAATATCAGTCCAATTTTTCATATTTGAGCATCCCTAACAGTTGCTTTTTTGTAGTTTAGAAAACTAACCTGTAACAATAATAGCTCACTTTCTAAGTTAACCAGAAGAAAAGTTATAGAAAAATCTGAAATTATATTGAATTTAATAACAAAGAGGCAGGCTCACAAATATGCTTATAAAAAATGTCTACAATCCAGCTTTTAGTTTATGTATTCATCTTCAGTGAGTTTAATAGATTAATTAAACTCACCTTGCCACCTAACCTGTCACGCTTTGGGTTTGAAAATACGGGAAATGCCGCCTGGAGTGGGAGGAGAGGGCGAATGAACGAACATGGGGTGGAGGGGAGGAAATAGACCAGCGGACTGACGAACCGTTAGACCGGGGAACGAACACGGGGGAAGCAATACGGGATATTTACGACACCTTCACTGGTCACACTCAGAAACTCATCTACCAGCCATGTACGATGCGCTCCGCCACCCGTTTCTTCAGACCGGGATATGAAATTTATTGTGCGGTTCGTCGGTAAAGCTACATTTACACGGTAAGCATCAGCTACTCAGCCGCCCGCCCTGTTCAGGCTATCCGCTCACCTCAGCGCTCTTCCCGCCGTTCGCTTTCAACCAGCAGCCCCGGAGGAGAAATGCTGCCGTACTCCAGGCATTCCCCAGTCATTTTAAGGATGCTTATTGGTTCCCCAAAAACGATAAAAAGTCGGGCATTATCATCAATCAATAAAATCCCCACGGGCCAATCTTGAAGATTGGACTTTATGCCGCTGAGACTTAGCTTTTGTCAACAACTCAGAGGCGGAAGTGAGAGCTCCTCGCAACGCAAATGAAGTCCCGGCCGGAACACGGTGCGCTAACTAATAAAACATAAATTAACGAAGCTTCGAGGCAGGTAAATTTTCCTCGAGGAATTTTAGTAATCGAGGTACTCGAATCATTCGAGGAATCGTTTCAGCCCTAGGCTACTGTACTGCTCCCTAATCTGTTGTCATTTGATACAAATATATTGATGCATTAAAATATCTTTATTCTCATTTCTGACAACTTGGTTCAAAATCATTTCAAAAGAAAGTTGGAAAAAGTAAGCAGTGATATTTTATTTTGCTTTATCAGATTTTTCAAAGAATGGCTGAAAACTTAATTGTGGTAGAACATAATCGTGACATCTATATATATATATATATATATATACATATATATATATATATATATGTATATATATATACATACACACATATCATCGTTGTGACATAAAATAGTCCATAACATGATAAGTAATACATTTTCCTCACCTTTGATATGATGCATTACATAAAGCACATACAAATTTGGCACTTTGGGCTGCGATCATGTTATCTCTTTGAGCATGTGTGTCATTGATGAACGCGGGGATTAAGATGTGAAGCTGCGTACCCTGGGAACTGTAGGCAACTCCGATACGCCGGCAGTCCTGCACCATCGTGACAAAGCTGGAGATTTTGAATTCCTCCGCTGCTTCTTCGTCTTCATACTGTCAGGGGAGGTGGGAGAGTTACAGCACATTAATATAGAGGACACAGAATGGATTAGATAACAGCTTTTTTGGAGTAAAACTCCCACTGACTAATGTTCATGTCCTTATCAGGGTCTGACTGTGAGGAAACTTTGTTCTGCCTCCTCTAAGGTTTGATATTATTCAGCACCCAGTTCAGCCATTGGTCACTGAAAGATGAAACTCTACACGTTTATGCTTTTCTGATCTAAGTTTTGGCACTAGTTTAGAGCACATTGGTCAAAAAAGAAAGAAAAATATGATAGATATGGAAAGAGTCTAACAGTTCAGAGTAAGCAGCTGACTGCCTGATGGACCCAGACTGCTACTGTATGCTGTGTCAATTTGTCGTAATTTTGGGAATTATGTGAGTTGAGTGTTTTGCGGGTCTTTAGAGGAAAATACATTTTTATTGTGTCTTTATTACTTCTGATTTCAATATTACTTTTAAATTGTCCATTTGTTCCCATGCATGCTGAGGTAAACAAATAGAATAGGATGTTCCAGATGTGAACATTTACAGCTTAAAAACTCTGTTTTATGACGACATATACGACACAATCGGGCTGATTGTGAACATTTTTCTTTGTCGTTTATTATGATAAGAGTGAAGCAATAGTAAACAAATTTACTGGCTAACATAACCGTTAGTGAGGGCAATTAAGAGCACAGGATGATAGCATTGCTCTTTTTAGTTCATGCAAACTTTCCGGTCTATTCCTGTTTGAACAGTTTTAATATGTGACTTTTTTTTAAATAAATATTTATGCTAATTTCTTTGGATTTGAGCCTTGCGGAGTTTTTTTTGTTTTGTTTATCCTTTAATTCTTTTTAAAATTCCTGTCAGTCTGTCTTGCGTGCCAGAGGCCATTTTCCATTCTACTGGGAAATAAATATTTATCCAATTCTGTTAAAACCAGAATAAAAACTGAAAGGAGATGGGGTTGCTGCTTCAGCAACAAAGAACGGCTCTCTGACATGCTTATCTTTCTATAAATTCATCCAGAATTTTTGATATGAGCTCATTTTATTTGTTAGAGTTCATTTATACCTACTTCTGCAAACTATTATTCATATTAATAAACCCTTGAAGAATTATGAGGAAGTCTTAAAGGTTAGGGTTAGGTTCTTTAAGGTTCATCTGTGCCCACATTAAGGATGCAGGAAGTAGAAAACTTTCACAAATGCCAGATCTCTCAAGGAACAAAACAGTTGTTACCTCAGCCTCTGTCATGCAGTAGAGCTGCAGGTTCCTCCAGTGTGACACATAAGGCAACAGGTAACTGTAGTTCAGTGGGTTGCAGTAGAGATGGACGCACTCTTCCTTTATCAGTAGAATCACGTCTGACGAGTCAAGACAACAGATGAGCCAAAGGCAGATTCAAATCAAGAACAGGCGAAACAAGACTGGGGGGGAGTAAAAAAAAAACTCACCGTCCAGCATTTCCTCAGGAACGTCATCAAAGGCATGCTCCAGGTTTGGCTGATTCCGTTCATACAGCCCATAGAAAAGGTATTTTGCCAGCTCTGAGCATCCCTCGTTATATCTACTGTCTATTCCTGTTTTTGTCAAAAACATGTTACAATTTGTTAGTGTTTTTTTTTCTTGCAAAATCAGATATAGAGCCAATATAACCTTAGACCAGAATGTAAACAAAGTATATATGTTTACATACCGAGAGAGCACAAAATGCTATCAGGGGTGACGGAGTCTCCTTTGCAGAGCAGGGCTTGAACTTGACGCAGGCGAGAGCAACTGTAAAAAAAGAATACAATAGCTATTAATTATGCAGAAATTGCCAAGAACCACGAACACCCTCTTTGTGCTGGTTTTCAGTCAGAAGCTTCTGCAGGTACAATGCGATACAGATGGCTACAGAAGATCCTTGCTACCTGTAGCCATCACCATGTACTACAAATTAATAAAGTTATTCTGAACTGAAGATGGTTCTACAAAGCATTGTCACTGGGAAGCTGGATACAAATGCACTCCGCATTTTCCAGATTTGTATTTGTAAATAAAAAAAAACAAAACTATATATATATATATATATATATATATATATATATATATATATATATATATATATATATAGTTTTGTTTTTTTTTATAATTCCCCTTCCAATTCAGAAATATTATCTATATTGTATTGGTCTATCACATAAAATCTTAATAAAATACATTTAAAAAAGTTTAAGTCTATGACAATTTTTTTACAAGACGCTGTTCTCAGTGTCGTTTTGGATTAGTACTTATTTACAATTCTACATTTACTTAAAATAGATTTTTATCACTATATAAATAAGTAAATATTCTTATGTTACTGTTAGGTGCCTTTACTTGTAAGTTTAAAGCATCATTGGGTGTAGAGAATGCTAGCCAAGCATTTTATACGCACATAAACGTTTACAGTAATTAACATCAATGCTAATCGAGTTCCAACGGACAGCGGTTGGAGCTAATGTTAGCCTGGCTAGCTTGACAGCTGTAGCGAGGCTTTTTTTTTTCCCGTCAACACAACTCGATATAAACTGTACCTGACAGCGGGGTTAACTCCGGACAATTTCCCGTTTACTCTGCGTATACCGGCCATAGCTGTGCCTTGTCACAGAGCACAAAAATCAAGCGAACACTGTTAGGTTTGAACGTTTTCAGGCCGACTTAATACATATTTCTCTCCATCACCCTGGAGAAAGTCCACACAAGATGGCATAGCAACGGAGCGAACCATTCGAAGCAGGGGGGTGTAGACGGGGGAAACGGGTTTGTTATTTCTTGGCGTTTCGTGTTCAAAAAAACTAATTATTATTATTAATATTCACACTTTGATAATTACTTTACAAATGGTTCCAAATTAACCCTAAATTTTAATTCTAAAAAAGCATTGTTGATTAACTTAGAAATAAATTTCCCCGTTTTTATTTCGTGGTATGTTCCTTTAAGAGGCCCTTTTGCCAGCTGCAGGCATCAGCTGCGGATGATGGTGCAATCCCACAGTAATGTGCAACAATTGCTGATATCATTCGTTGGCAAAGAAACAAAAGTTCTCGTGTTAAGCAGACATAGCAGATTATGTCTGCTATTAGATTTAGCCTATGTTTTCTAATGGCTTGTAGGAATTTAAAAGGAAAAATTTCTGCCTTTGCTCGATTTTCTTCTTTCACGTCTAGTGCAGAAAATCTCAATAAAATCCCTCAAATGTTATCAATTTAAGTTTATTTGTATAGCATATTTTAGAGAAGAGGCAGTTCAAAGTGCTTTACATAATAAAGACATCATACAGCCATCAATTATGAAACAAGTAAACACTACATTTTGTCAAATGCCATCATCAAAATATTCAAATAAGTGCACATCAAATATTACTTATTACTAATCAGAGGCAACTCTAAGAAGGTGGGGTTTTAGCTTTGATTTAAATGAACTCAGTGTTTCAGCTGTTTTGCAGTTTTCTGGAAGTTTGTTCCATATTTGTGGCACATAGATGCAGAATGCTGCTTTTCCACTTTTGGTTCCGTTTCTGGGGATGCAGAGCAGAACCAGAACCAGAACCAGAACCAGAAGACCTGAGAGGTCTGGAAAGTTGATACAACAACAGCAGATCTTTAATTGTATTGTGGTGCTAAACCGCTCAGTGATTCTATTTTCTGAGCCAGTGTAAGGATTTTGGGACTCCGGTGATGTGCTGTATCTTCCTGATTTTAGTGAGAATGCGAGCAGCAGCATTCTGGATCAACTGCAGATTGATGTTATAGGCAGACCAGTGTGGCCACTGTTGCAGAAATCATTATGCCTAAAGATAAACACATGGATGAGTTTCTCTAGATCTTGCTAGGATATAACTCTTCCAATCCTGGAAAGAAGACTGACTTTATAACCGTCTTTATGTGTCTTTTTACAAGTCAAAAGGTTTGAGGAGTATGAATACCTTTGCAAGGCAATGTAACAAGTAGAAAGATTTATCCTGGGCTAAAATGGAAGCTCTTTTGTGTTCACAGGCACGAGGAAGAACACGCATGCTTGGTATGCACTTCCTGACAAGCAGGTGGAATCAGGAAGACTGCTTGTAACAGAGCCAGTGTATCTAGTTTCAGCACTCAGGTAGGCTCATCTGCAAAAGACATGTCTCAAGGTGAGTTGATATCCTCTGATTTCTAATTTCAAAACATGTAATTTAGCAATAACTTTTTAAAAATGTGGTTACTTGGTGTCACTTCCACTGACTGACAAGTGGCTATGCTTTGCTTGACAGACGGGTTAACCAACACAAAGCATGCTTTGGCAGTCATTGCCATGGGGGAGGAATGGGAGTCCTTGAAATCTTTGCTCCAGAACAACTCCGGAGATAAATGTTTCCAGTCTACCTTGAGCTCTCCGGGATCCAAACAAGTCTGTGACTTGGCAATGGATTCGCTTTCGATCAGCTTGCACTACAAGGACTTCAAAGAAGACATGCCAGATGAGGCCATTGGTCAGATCATTGATGACTGCTTCAAGTCTTGCTCAGGTGGAATCAGCGCATTCCTACTGTTGATCCAAGGCGGCTATTACACAAAGAAAGAGAGAAGGATGGTCGAGATCCTGCAGTCGCACTTCGGAGTGGAGGCTTTGAGATTCCTGGTCATTCTCTCTGTGGAAGATGGGAAAGTCACCGACACGCTGGATGACACCCTGCTGGACTTGATAAACATGTGCGACGGCAGATACTGTCGCATCACGTCGTCCACAGCAAACGGCGGTCTGCATGCATTGGTCGAGATGGTGAACAACGTGCGCAGCGAAAACAGCGAAGCCGGTTACACGGAAGCCATGCTGGAGAAATCAAAGAGACGGTGTGTGGAGGACTCGGCCATGAACATGCTAAAGCAGAAGGCGCAAGAGGCGGAGGAGAAAGAACAGGTTTTCATGGAGAAGGTGAGAAAAGAGGAGGAGAGAAGAGCCAAGGAATTGAAGGACCTGAAGGGAAGACATGCAGAGGAAAGAAGGAAGGAGGCAGAGGAAAAAAAACAGCATGAAACGGACATAGAGAATATTCAGGAGGCAATGATGAGCCACAGATCCATGCTGCAGCTGCAGGCAAAAGCACCTGATGGTAAGAGTCATCCCTCAGGTTCCTTGACGTTTCTAAGAACAAAAAAATTGTATAAATATGACGAGACATAGCTAAAATAAACTCATATTATTTAATTTCCAAAATAATTGGAAAGTTGTGATATTAACTTTTGGTGCTACTTTTAATTTTTGTTACGACACTTTTGTCCAGGTTGACTTAAAAAGTGAGCTATTATTGTTACAGGTTAATTTTCTAAGCTACAGAAGAGAAATTATGAGGGATGGAGTAGTTTGAAAATTTGAGCCGATATCGATATCCGATATTTATACTGCTGTTCTGGCAGTATTTACCGATCATATCTATTTCCCTACACTTTTGACGCTGTGAAAAAGCTTCCAACTGCTTCTTGTTGTTTTCTTCTTCATGGTTTGCACCTGTGGGATGCGAAAAAAGTATTTACACTACCATTTTGCGAAACACACCAATTTCAATATGGCCTGCATGTTACATAGAGTGACCGAATATGGTCACTCTATGTGAGATAGTTCGACAGGCAAGAGATGCCAAAGAGCAAAACCAGAGAAAAGTATGTTATTTTATATCGGCTATGAGTCAATACAACAAAAGGTGAAATCATGCAGTGAGAAACTTTCTGTCTTGGGAAACTCCCTGTTGGATTTTGGATCCTCAAGCTGCAAAAGCACAAATAGCCGCTTAGGGTTGTAGAAGTCTCAGGTGGGACAGGAAGCAGTGCCTCCTGTCTTGTTTTCAAATGACTTTGGCTCCTCTTTCCCTCCTGCCTAATGACCTCTCCTCTAGGAGGCATCAGGCTTAGGGAGCCCTCCCTAAAAGTTTCAACATTCCCTTTCAGCTTTTTTTATCCTAACAACTTTCATAAGATGTTTTCCAGACAGAGACTGGATCCTGAATTGATGTTTGTGTTGTCATTACGGTGTTGTTACGGAACTAGTTCACCAAGGGGTAATTTAAAAAAAGGTTGGCAAATCTTGCATTGCACAGCTCAGCAACTAGAGGGTGTCAACACTGAATTTCTTTTCAGGCTTCTGTGTGAGGCTACAGTTAGAAAGCTAAAGACAGTAAAAAAAAAGAAAAAATAAAAGACAAAAAAAGGCTGTCACTGGGATCTAAAAGGGGTTACTTGCAGGGTCTCTTAGCCAAATTGAAAAATATGATCTACTCTTAAATGACAGGGTGTGTTAGTGTCAGTAATTATCAAGAAGCTGTAAAATAAACAGGGAACCCAATGTGATTTCTAGTCAAAGTACTTCCTTGTTCCAAGGAGGCTCAGGAGGCGGGTAGAGTTTTTGGAGCAGTGCCATCCCTGACTTCAGTGCCATAGAATGTATCATCTATGGAAATACAAATGTAGATTTCATACCAATGCATTTCTGTTACAGTTTGTTCAAATAAGTGAAAAATCTAGGAAAGTCCACAGTAACACCTTTGAATGTAGGCTTAATTAGCATGTTGCATGTAGCTAATATGTAGCTAATATGTAGCCTGCAGTAGCTAACTCTCGGTATCTTTGCTTAGAATAAATCCAGATTTGTTGGACCTGGAGGTTGAAGCTAATAGATAACAGTTAAATAAAACCATCTAAAAAAAACAACTCCAATCTCTAAAATGTCAGCAATTTTTGTAAATATTATGTTATAAACATTTAGACTGTCCTTAATTTGCTTTGGACTATTTAGAGAAAAGTCAAGAATTATTTACATTCTGAAGTAACAGTACACCAACAAAGGTTTTCCTGTGTAAAATGTGTGCAGTAAAAGCATTCCTTGTCAGGGTAACTCTCTGATAAAAATGTAAAGCAGTGTAAAATCACAGCTGTTCACGTTCATTTGTTTCATTTTTACAATGCTTGACATTTTCGTTAGGGTTCTTAATCTAACCAGAGATATTTTACAAGTGCTGATGTAGGCCTTCAAAGAGTTCATAGAGTGGGTTGATTGATCTTTCTAAGGGTGTTTTCACAGTCTGATATATTCAGTTCAATTGGGGATGAGCCATTTCTCCCGCTGGCGCTAGACACCAGCGTTTTTATTTTGGTTGTATTTACCCACAATGCCCTGTGCTACAGTCCACTTCCTGCTTCTGGAGCGATCTCTGGTCCACTTGCATTTATTTGCATTGGAACTGCGCTACACTCAACTTAAACCAAACCAGAACCTATAGGTTTGTAGGCGGATCAGAGTTTGACTGCAAGTTCACACCTCCCTCAACGAACCCGACCTTCTAGGTAAAGGAACTAGAGTTGGATTAAAGTGAACTAATCAGGTCTGGTGTGAATGCACCCTAAGTTGTCCTTAGGTAAGAGTGTGTGCATGTGTGTTGCAGGGCAACACAGAGAACAACACACAGAACTGCAATTGCAACACACAGAATCTCTAGCGGTCACCTGATGACCGCTAGAGATAGGTACTAGCCCCTTCGTGACCTTGCAAGAATAAGTGGATGTCTCTTAGTGTTTTTGTGATGCTTAATAATTGTCTCTTACTTTTCACTGCAATTGTTGTTTCAATGGGATTTTCTTCCCTTTTATCTCTATTCTCTCATCAGCTTCTTAGCATTTCTTTTGACAATAACATTTTTCTGTTTTATCTTTGAGGTGATAAGACAAAGAAGATATCTGTCGTTCTGTTGGGCCTCACCGGCAGTGGGAAGTCCTCTGCTCACCAGCTGATCTTAAACAGAGGAGCCAATCTATACTCACTCATTAGCTCCAGTCACGACCAGACCCAGCCAACCATATCCTGCGAGAAAAAGGAGATCTTCACAGGTGGGAAGCGGCTTGTTCTAGTGGACACCCCTGAACTCTGGGATGAAGACGGGGTTGAGAACACGGAGCTGGTGAAAGACTGCCTGGCACTGGCCTTACCTGGACCCCACGTCTTCCTGCTGGTGCTCCAGGTGGGCCGCTTCACCCAGGGAGAGAGCGAAATGCTCGGACGCGTCCAGAGGATCTTTGGACGGGAGGTGGCAGAGCACATCATCGTCTTGTTCGTTCATTTCGACAGCAACCAGCCCAAGCCTCTGAGGATCAACGACTACGTGACCAGGGCCCATCCGATCCTGCAGGATCTTGTTCGGAAGTGTGGGAGCCGATTTTACGAGCTGAACGTCACAAGGTCTCAGAGTGCTTTGAGTTACTCCCAGGTAAGGGAGCTGCTCTCAGGGATCGACAAGCTGGTGGCGTCACACGGGGACCGAGCGTACACGGTGAAGAGGTTTTCCTTACAAGAGCTCCAGGAAAGAAACAATGTGACTGCAGAGAGAAAAGAAGGAACGTATTTATTAAGAGATAGTTAATTTCCCCCATGTATCGAAGTGGGAAAAAAAAACTATGCATTAGAAATAAGTTCCATATGTAAAAATATGTAAAGTTACAAAAAAAAAAATGGCGCATCTACCAATAGAAATATATACTGCTCAAAAAAATAAAGGGAACATTTCACTTTAATTTTGTGTGTGGCTCCAAATCCAGGCCTCCATTGGTTAATAAATTTGATTTCCACTGATGATTTTTGTGTGATTTTGTTGTCAGCACATTCAACTTTGTACAGAACAAAGTATTCAATGAGAATATTTCATTCATTCAGATCTAGGATGTGTTATTTGAGTGTTCCCTTTATTTTTTGAGCAGTGTATATTTGTTCAAAGCTGTGCATAGATAAAGCTTTACGTCTGACCTTATAAGAAACCCAATAGCATTGGTAAATGCAAAGGGAAGATAATGTGAGATCAATTAAATTGCATGAATTCTTTAAAGAAACAATATTAGGTAAAATCAACTTTACAATGTTATTCCCTCATCAAAAACATACCTGGTGTGTTGCTTTGGTTCTTTCATGAATGACTTCAGAAATTCTTTAATATCCATGGCAACCAATCAACTGTGCAAAACCCTTGGTTGGATCTAGCACCACATTTCAGAAAGAGCAGGACTATAAAGTCAAATTTCATAATATTTGACAAATACATAATTTTTTATAATAACTGAAGGTAACAGTTACTTGATTGTGCTATAAAATGGTGCTATGTGGCTGGAAAATACATGCCCATTAATTGAGTTTATTTGTACAACACATTTCAGCAACAAGGCACTTCAAAGTGCTTTACATCATAATATCATCCCTTTAACTTTCTAGCTGCTACCGGTTTCCAACAGTTTTACAAAAGTTGGATAAGCAACAGAAATGTATCTTTAAATGAAGAAATGTCACCAAAATCAACTTTAAATTGTTTTTTTTCTTTTCCTTTTAAATATCAGCTACCTGTAATGAGAGAAGAAATGTGGAAACATGTAATGGTGGTGGTTTGCTTGGTTTGTCTAAGTAACAAAACTCACATTATTGGTGTGCATGTCTACTGAGCCAGGAAGGGAGTGAATGATAAAGTACATCTGCTCCTCATTTACGTCTGCTTTGCTTGGAAGGTTTTTTTTTCTTCTTTCTCTCAAGACTCTGAGATTGTGTTGTTGATATCTGGGTTGTTAAGAAATATAATTCTTGCATAAGAGGGATTCCTCATAAACATCTGCAGAAAAAGAAGAGTTATCTGGTATGACTTTTTATTGCTTTTTTAATCTTTTTTTCTTAATCCATTGTACAGCAAGCAATAAAAACGTATCATTCTGAATGTAAATCACTTGTCTTGTTTTGCTGTTTTCCTCCAGAACTGCAAACTCACATTACTCTTTTTCTGTGGCTTAGGGAATGTTTCATGTTGATCGATTCATTTTATGTGTTCCTTCTCTTCACGGGGTTTAACACACAGTACTTTGCAATAAAAAAAAATAAATAAATAAAAATCATATTCGTTGAGGTTTTTAATATTTTGCACTGTAAAGGAAAGACTTTAGAATTTTTTTTTGGTTTTTTTGGTGTCTATCAACTTTGACTAGGACATGCCAGTCTTAAGTCTTTCTGTCTCTGACAGGTTTTCTTTTACTTTGTTCTACCGCTTTAAACCAAAGAAGTGACTCATCCTAAAAAAAAGATGGATATCCGTCCTCAAAGGATCATGTTGCCAGCAGAGCAATTTGAACTTTATTTAAAATTTCACCTCTTTTCATCTGTACGCGAAAGAAAATTGAATGGACATGCATACGTTTGCAACAAACATGAAACAGTGACAAAACTTTATTCTTTGTTTTTAAAAAAAGTGAGATACACAGGTGAAATTCATGAGATTACACATGTTTGCAGTATGTTCACAGTGCTAGAGTCAGAATTCATAACCTCGTGGCCCAAACACTGTTTCTTTGTGTGAAGTTTCCCTTTAACTTGCTTCCTGTGGAGCTGCAGCCGGCTGAGTGCCCATGGTGCTGTCTATCCACTCGGTGAAGTGGGAGATGATGGTGTAAACCCCGGGCTTTTTAATTTGGCCGCACTTTTTCCCTCCATTGGAGGTGATGCCAACAGCGATGCCGTTGTAAAGCAGAGGACCGCCAGAGTCGCCCTAAAGAAATGGAAATGAGCAGGTAAGAGTCGCTAAATGTATATACTTTTTTTTAATTTTGGGAGATTATGGGGTTGTTAAAATGATGTAAATGAAGAAATCTTAAATGTTTTTGTTTTGATTTAAGGGGTGGGGGTAAAAGCTACAACTCACATCACAGCTGTCTTCCATTGCATGAGAGTGAACACAGTCCTCTCGGCAGACTTTGTGGGCACATATCATGTTGTTGGTGAACTTTCTGCCAAAGTAGTCGGTGCGCCTGCATTTAGCCCGGTTGATCACTTCGATGACCACCTCTTTGAGTTTGTCTGGCCTTGACCCCAGGTTGTCCAGCGACCCCCAGCCAGCCGTCTCCACCACGGCGCCCGTGTCGGGGTTTGTGCCTCCCGCTCGCAGCAGTTCAATGGCCCTGATGGCATTGGAGGCATTGAACGGTCGGTCCAACTGCGAAAATATCGTAAAACATTTAGATGTTTTTATCTGACATGGTGAGATTAAATTATGTTTTCAAATTGCGTTTTTTCTTTTAATGTTAAATTTATTTACATTTTGGACAAGTGTTGCACAAAAAATTAAGTACGTCAGCCAGAAATAAAATATATTTTTTTAAAAACGCATTTGTAATGGTTGTTTAAAATTATTTTAAATAGGTGTGTTGTAATATTACAACACAGAGATTCACATGGTTACTAGCTGTTCAGAGTACAACTAGAATGGGAGGATTTATTGAATCGCTGTATTTATATGCCAAAGCATAAATTTATAATGGCATATTGGGGCCATTTTAGGCAGAAATAAAAGGAGGAAATTATTTCCAAAAAACTCAGAAATCTTGAGTTTCAACTCAAAGATTTTCTGAAAAAAAAAAAACTTGGAAATTTCAGTTTCAAAAGTTGAAAATTTGCCAGAAAAAAAAATATTTTGAGATTAATCTCAGAAATGTTCTAAACATTTTTTTTTTTTTTTTTTAGAAAATTTATGATTTCCAAAGTTGAAAAATTGTCCACTTAGGGAAATCTAAAATGTTCAACTTTTGAAGCTCAGTTTTTTTATAGAAAATTTATGAGATTAATCTGCCAAAAAAACTCAGAAATTTACTCTTTTTTTTGCCATCTACAATGGCCCTAACACATCATCACATGTATTGAACTCATGGAAGTGCATCAAAAATTCTGTTGGTTGATGTTATTATTGACCAAAAAAATTAATGGGATATCTTAGTTTTAATGCAGGGGTGGGCAACTCCAGGCCTCCAGGGCCGGTCTCCTGCAACTTTTAGATGTGTCTCTACTTCAACACACCTGAGTCAAATAATGAAGTCATTAGCAGGACTCTGGAGAACTTGACTGCACTGAGGAGGTGATTCAGCTGTTGGATCCAGGTGTGTTGGGCCAAGTTGCAGGACACCGGCCCTCGAGGGCCAGGATTGCCCACCCCTGTTTTAATACTTTTAATAATATAAAAAAATTAAATGTTTCTGTATTTGACCTGATGAATGTAAAAAAAATATATCGATTCCTATATATCAAACAAAACTGATGCTAAATTTTAGGTTTACCTTGATTAAAGCAATGTCATTATCATAATTTTCTATGCTGAAGTCGGGATGGTTGTGTAGCTCCATGATGTCAAAGGTTTGCTTTGTATCTTCAGCATCACTCAGAGAATGGACACCCAGCACCACTTTCCTTCCATTTGCACTGTACAAGGACAAAGATATTGAAAAAGAAAATGAACAAATATTCAAATTAATTGTAATTGCTAAAAATTGCAGAGGTTGCAGAGCAAATTCCTTCACAAGAAGAAAACAAAAACACAAATGACAATAAACATTTACAAAGAAATGCTCGTCTTCCCTGCCTGTCTGGTGGTTAGAAGAAAGTTCCCTCACCCGTTCGGCATACAGTGTACTGCAGTCATCACCCACTGATCTGCAACCACAAATCCCCCACATTCATGCTTCAGCGTGTTGCCCTCTGGTACCTGGATGGAGGCCATGTAGGGTCGAGAGTGTGGCACTGCCTCTCTGCCACCGATTATACCCTCACCTGATGGGATTTACAAGCATATTTCATAGCTTTTAAAATTATTCAAAATACAACAATAAATCAAATGTAAATCTGTAAAAAGTCTTAAAACTCACCATGGGAAATGAGGGCAATTAGAAAAAGAGCAACCCCAACAGCTGGTTGTTTCTCCATGGTCCTGTTGTAACTAACCCCCAAAACCAAAAATGACTCTTTTAAAGCCTTCCTCCCGAAAGAAAGGAAACATAAATTAGGAGGATGTTGTGCAAGAGAGAAGTGGAGGGGGGTGCTGAATTCCTTCTCTTCTCTTCTTTTTTTTCTTTTTTTGGAACAGCAGGAAAACATGCAATGCTGAAGAAATGTTCTGTTTCTTCTCAGTGAGGAAAAACATCAAAGTTGTGCAAGATACAAACATTGCAAAAATCCCATCAGTGGAACATGAAGAACTGTGGACACAATATCTTAAAGTTACATAATGTTTTGGAGTCAATTTATTAAGCTGTGCATAAAATAAAAAGAAGATTTTGTCCTGGATTTCTTCCAGTAAATACAGCAGAATACAAACAAGGAGCAAGACTACGTTTTTTTTTTTTTTTTTTTTTTTTTTTTGCAAAACTTTGGGTTTCATGCTCTTTAAATATCTACACAAACTCCTGTGTCTCTAACTCTAATTGTTGCAGTCAAGTCTGTCTCTCCAAGTCTGAAACATTGACAATATTACTATTCATCGTGTAATAGTGTAATAGAAAGCTACAATTTGCACTGTGGAAACTCTAAAATGCCGTTAGCATCAAGAGCTACCTGTAGCTTAGCTTGAAACTCTGAGACCACTCATACTACAGTTCAAACAATAAACGAACTGAACAAATCTTAAAATTCAAAAGGGACATAATACAAAAATTACCCGCAAGAAAAATGCCAAAACCCACAGACTGTTGCATTTAATAACAACATAAAAATATAGATTTGATTGACTGTCATTGTAATTAGTAGTACAGCTGTTCTTAGGGCATTTATAAACAAACAGTCAAAACAGATAAAACTGGTGTGATATGGGAGGGGAAAAAGTCTCTGTGGTGGGCAGGATGACGGCAATAAGGCGATGGTGATTCAACGCTGCATTATGGTCAAAAAGGTAGATGTTTGGTTAAACCAGTTAACTAACGTTGAAAGGATGCCATTGAATCAATGTTGTTTAGCACAAATTCTGGTCTACAAGTTCAAAACATGCAAAAGCTTGTAGATATGCTATTTATGAAACACTTTGCAGTTGTTCCAATATACCGGTTACTTATTGACATGACCAAAATTGGGACTAGGAGAGTTAATGTGGTTAAACATAATGACTTGCATGAACATGAAAGAACACTATGAGCTGGAAGATCTGTGTATGCATAAAGTGTAAAGACAAGTTTATGGCTCTGCTTTGTTTTTAAATTAAATGACGTCATGCTGCTGACTAACGCAGTGCCTTCATTTACTCGTCTCTGATTTAGATTGCTCGGCTGGGTTTAGTAGGAGGCAGCAATTCAGCCAACATAAGAATGTTGGCAACTTCTATGACTAACGCTCTGTCCAGTCACTTCAACTGGGCTGGGGAAAAAATAAAGTCTTCAGAAAGCAAGAAGCCATTCAAGGACACAACGCTGCAACACTGCATGTAAGGTGAGCTTCTTCCCCTGGAAACCTCTAAATAGGTTAAATTTAGAGGTTTCTTCGTGTGCCATAGAGTAGAGAATTCTAATCCAACTCTTATAATGTATTGCAATCCTCTGTGCTACAAACACTCAAATTTGTCCATGCATTGTCAGTGGGAATGGACTGACATTCCCACTGACAATGAATGTTTGTGAGACACACATCAAAAGCTGGATATTGGAGAGGATAACACTCTATCGGATATACATTCTATCTTTCTCACTCTTCCGTTTCTTTCAGCTGCTGCTCAGGAGTTTGAACCGAAGCTAACTGACCAAGCCTACAGTGAAACTGTAAAGAAATGACTTTGCTATACACCAGAAAGGGAGGCATCTGAAGGCAACCAAAGTGACGCCAACTAGAGTGAAATTAAATAAAATGTAATATCAACGCTATGTTATTTTTAAGCTTGTGTACACACATTTTTGGAAATATGTCAATGTAAGATAATTTTGAGCAATATAATTCCTATTGTCTGCCAACAAAATTATGTTTTTAACACCAGTGAAGAAACTTTTAATGGTATGTTATGATGTAGACCTATCAGCAGCAGCTCATTGGGGAAAAACTAAATTTTTCTAATGGGCTTCACATAGCAAATTGCTTTAGAAAATATGAATATTTTAAATGTACTTGAATCAACATTGATTCATTGTCAAATAAACTAAAATGTGCATGTAGATTCAAATGTAGAAGATGGTTGAACAAACATTTCTACAGTATTTTAAAATCGATTCTCTTACTAAAAGAGGAAAAAGAGATGAGTGTTAAAAGTACAACACATTTTATTGTTATTCTCCATTCGATTCATTTGTAAAGTTTGGATTTCTACAAACACTTATTTGAACAAAATAGAGATTCTGATATTATCAAAATGGCTGTGAATACTGTTTGAGATGTGCACTTAAGTGGAAATAAATCTGATTCAGAGGACTGAAAGCAGATTGTTTTCCATGAAATTTGGAGACATCTATTTCTCAACAGCTCTGGTGGGATTATTTTAATCTGGATTGTAATTAGGGTGTTGTAGTGCCTTGATTTTTTTTTTCTTCCTATTAACTGATCCCATTTAGATTTACTTCTTTGTTTGGGATTTTTGTCCTGTCACTGGTCCACTTTGGTCAAAGTGTCAGCTGAATTTATTTTGACCCAAGGATATTCTTGTATACAGCGGATTTCATGGTCAACTCAGTAACAGTGATGTGTTCCAAGTATATATCTTATACAATAAAACGCTATTTACATGCACCTGCACACTTGACAATAACTCAACCTGACCCATAGAAGAGACAGTGAATAAAACATGACTGGATAAGAAACCACCAGTTATGCAACTGCAACAAAATTCCCAAAATGTTTTAAGACTAAAATAAAATTTTTAACGAGACAAATACAGAAACCAACAAGTGATGACGGTTGCCTTTCATAGCAACGGATACATTCGTCACAGCCAATTGCAGGTGTGAAGTTTAAATATTTGTAGAATCTGTATGGATTCTCATGTGTGCATTTAAATTTGATTTCACACTAAATCTGTGTCCACAAAGTTCACAAGAGAAAGGTTTCTGTCCTGTGTGGATTCTCATATGTTTGGTTAAATTTGACTTCAGGCTACATCTATGTCCACAGATATAACAATGGAAAGGTTTCTGTCCTGTGTGGATTGTCATGTGTGCGTTTAAATGGGATTTCTGGACAAATCTTTGTCCACAGAGATCACAACAGAACGGTTTCTGTCCTGTGTGGATTCTCATGTGTGTGTTTAAACTAGATTTTATGGTGAATCGTTGTCCACAGATTTCACAACAGAAAAGTTTCTGTCCTGTGTGAAATTTCATGTGTTTGGTTAAACTAGATTTTTCAGTAAATTTATGTCCACAGAGATCACAACAGAAAGGCTTCTCTCCTGTGTGGATTCTCATGTCTGTGTTTACATGTGATTTTCGGCCAAATCTTTGTCCACAAACATCACAACAGAAAGGCTTCTCTCCTGTGTGAATTCTCATGTATCTGTTTAAACAAGATTTTTTCAACAAATCCATTACCACAGATGTCACAGAGGAAAGGTTTCTCTCCAGTGTGGTTTCTCAAGTGTGTGTTTAAATGTGACTTCTGTTTGGATCTGTGTCCACAAAGTTCACAACAGAAAAGTTTCTGTCCTGTGTGGATTCTCACATGTGCGTTTAAATATGATTTGCAACTGAATCTGACTCTGCAAAGGTCACAACGAAGATCTTTCTGTCCCGTGTTGATCTTCTTATGTCTGGTTAAAGCTTGTTTTCTGGTGAATGTTTTACCACAGTCTTCACAGTTAAGCTTTCCTTCTGTCTGGACTTTCCTTTGTGAGTCAACATTGTTCCTCTCAGTCAAACATTTCTTATTCTCCAGAGAGGTTGACCCCATTTCTGAATTTGTGTGTTTCTGGAGAGACAATGAATAATGAACAAATTCTTCAACATCAGAGGAGCTAAAAGTCTTGGTAAAGTTTTTATTTGACTCAGGAGCTCTGCTCTCCTTCCATTCATTTCCCATGTTTTTAGTTTTCAATCCAGAGTCTGACAAGTGTGTCAGCTCAGAAGCAGGGTGCTTTGCTTCATCATAATCTTCATCCTTCTCAGTGTCTTCAGGCTCTAAAGAGTTGGAACCATCCCCATGATCTTCTATCATGATTGATTCTCTGCTATTGTTCTCTTCTGGAAGCTCTCTGTGTTTAATTTGGTCTTGATGAAGCTGTAAGAGCAAAGGGGAATGTTTATCATCCTCACTCTTTATGGCAGTAGCAGTGACTGAAAACTTGAAGGCGTGAATCTCCTCGTTCCCACAGAGCTGCTCTCCTCCCAGACTGATGAAGACTCCCTCCTGTTCCTCCTTTATCTTTATATAGAGGAGCTTTGGGTCGTGCAGGTCAGCACAAGCTGTGGGGTCTTCAGGAGCTTCTTCTTTAACCATCACCATCTGCTTATCACATGCACAAAATATTATGCATATTAGAAAGTATTTACACTGCAGCCTGGACTGAGTGACTTTATTGACTCAGTAAGGTTTTTCTCAGTTTAACCATTTCTTATAGCCTTCAAGAAATGGCTATTGATGTGATGTGCTGATCAGTCCAAGAGGAGGTATTTGTTTGAGCAAGCTGTGTTCTAACAACCTTGCTTGTACAAGCTGTTCAGCCAAGGATATCCGCTTTCCTATTCACGTTAGCATTTTTGAAATTGTTTTCAATCTTGAGGATGTCTTGGAGAATCAGGTGGACAGCTTAAAAAAGGTATGCGAGTTGAGAAAAGCCAGGTGTGTGGTGTCTAGGACAGCAGCTAGACCAGGTCTGATGTGGTCTAAAATGGTCCAGAAAGTGGTAGAGTCACAGCTTCAGTCATGGCAGGATGGGTGGATGAGTTCTTGATTTGGAGGTTTCTGTTTAAAACATAAAACGTTGTCAATCTTACAGAAAGAAAACATAATACCATTTGTACAAAGTTTGAAATGCAACGATGAAATATAGGTGTGCAAATGCACATGTACACTTTTTTTCTTGTTACACCTGAACTTGAACAAAAAAACACATCTAAATCACATTCAGAATTGCTGCTATACTTCAGTACATTCGATTACTGGTCATCTGACCATATTTACTCTGGCACAATATTAACAAATAATATTTTTTCTTAAATTTACACAAATAATGTGACTATTTTTATAAGATGTGTTAATCCCAATCTCTAAATTAATTCTTCTGAAGAGTAGAAAACGCCGAATTCAATCCTTGGTAATGCTGTTCCTATATGTAACGCTGTTTACTGGTATCCTATCCGGCGTCGCTTACTTCCAGTCTATTGTTCGGACGTGCGTGACCAAGAAGATAATACCCAAAGTACTGATTACTTTGCTCTTTCGGTGGTGTCCACATTACACAAAAGAGCCCAGAGCTGTACAACTTTATATGCGGCTAAGACAAATTAGACTGTGGCTTGTGAAATTTAAAATAACTCCAGATGGGCTGCCAATAAGAAACTGGGCATAGACATGCGCATAAAGTGTTAGGCAACGTTAGCTACTGCTAACTACTATCAACGAGTTGGCTTGTTATGGGTCCTAAACCATTAAATGCACATGCACAACTTGCATAAAAAGTGTGGTAATCGTCCCTTTATTATAGCTCACCTGCAGTTTTCTGTAGTAGGAGGGAAACCGCAGACAGGTAGGATGCGTGCTGAACTAATATGCCCGGATAGCAACCGTTATGGTACAGGAATTGTTCCGGGTGTCTATGGTGGAAAGGAAACAAGCACAAAACAGTTGCCGCTGTAAAACAGCAGCGCTAAGCCTTTTCCATGTTTCCATATTGCATTATTGTGTGTAAAAGTTCGAGGAAAAAGATAAATTAAAAGCAATTTGGAATAAGACTGTAGTATAAAATGTGGTAAAAGTGAATTGCTGTGAATACTTTCCAGACGCACTGCATAGAGAATAAATAAACTGTATCAGCAGAGAGTTGTTTCAGGAGACAGGCGACATTTGGTTCAGCATTCTGTTTAGAGTGTGAGATTAGAACGGTACAACTAAATAAGGAGTGTAGAGGCAGTAATTTTTGATACTGATTATGCCATTTAAAATAAAAATGGAGTGGAGTCTCGGAGGGCTTACATTTTACCGGAAAGGTTCAACACTCATGAGTCAAAGCAGTGGCACCCATCCAGTTCATTATAGCACCAGAACCGTGAAGCTTGATCACTTGCAGGTGCGCAGCAGTAGAACACCAGCAGAGGTCCGACCTCAAGCAGCTGCAGCACCTGGCTCCCGTGCGCCCTCTGGTGGAAATTACAAGGAAGAGCGTAGGAGAAAAATGAGCACACGTCACAATTCTTCCAGAACCTGGTAACAGGTAGAGAAACAAAACTAATAATAATAGTCATAAAAAATAAAACAAAACAAAGGAATTAAAAATGAATGAATGATGAGTTGACATGCTTATTGGTGGAAAACTCTGTTTTCCAGTGACTTCTCTCATTTCACAGTGACAGAGGAAACACTAGTGATGACACACGGCAAATATCCCAATCTGATGTAGAATTCCAATTGTAGATTGTTTTACTGACTTCTGATCTTTTAAATGGAAAATATGTGGCCAAATCTAATGTAATTTTACTACTATGATCATTTTATTATTTCATAAAAGTCACAAATAGTTTTGTGTTCTAATCATGATTCAAATCAAGCCTCAAAGCTGTATTAAAAGGAAATAATTGAGTATCTCTGTTAATTGGAAACCAAAATCTAAGCTCTCAATTAAATTATTGCATATTATACTCCTTGTTTAGCAGAATACAAACGCAAAATTAATATAGGGGGAGGAAAATAATAAAATATTGCTAAAAATGACTTCTGAATGGTTCCCATGTTAAAACTGCACATCAGATGTTGGAGATTTGCTGGGTGTCCTCTAGAGCAGTTCTCTTGTCATTCTGAAGCAAGAGAAGTCTAAAATTTTTCAGCAATAAGAACAGCAACTCAGGGATATAATTCCACATCAAATCAGTTTTAAATTGTAAAACAGAGGACTATTTAATTTCCATATAAGTTCAATAAAGTATTTTTGAATGGAATTTGTATTGTCTCAGCATAACCTGGGATTAGAAAGATTCTGAATAATCAAATGTTAAGCATCACCAAAATGGACTTGAAGATATTGCAAATCTTTATAGATACATTAACTTTTAAAAACAATTTATTGATTCACATTCATATGCATACATTCCATTTCCAACCACTAATACACGAACAAGAAGCATTTTACTTTGAAAGCCACTCTTAAAGGTCATTTCTTACTGCCACTCTGGAATCAACCGTGAACCGGAAGTGTGCTTTTATTTTGAAAGGCATTTGTAAACGAAGGCACCGTTAACGCTTTTGTTTTGCCGTCTTGCGGGTCAAAACCACCCGAAGGCTGGCTTGAACACAGTGAATTACACCAACGTAGCGACCTTGAAAGCTACCATGGAGGCTCGTTTCAACCCCAAGGTTCTGCTACACAGATTAGGTTTGTATATTTATTTTTATATATGTGTCAGCTGTTGCCTAGAAACGATTTTAAAGTGGATTAGCTTCTTGAATATTGTGCAACCATAGGTGGCTACTTCCTTCTCGCAGGAGGCTATATACATTTATATTCCGAAGCCACGGATCTGATTTCTGATAGGCCGGTACCTGTAACTGAGCAACCGGTAACTAGCTTTGGGCAGGCTGGTGACTAGCATGCCTAGTCTGGTCACCCATTGGAATACCTACTTCCTCTGTTGGCCATTAGCACCGATCGGCTGGTTTTAGCTTCGGATAGACTGACCACACATAGGCCGCTGGTCTCCTGCGACTCGTACTAAATTCTTTAAAGAAAAAAATGTCAAGTTCGCATGCAGTATCTTCAACGACATGTATAAAATGTATTGATGTGTTCTTTTGACAAAGGTTGCTCGAAACCAAGCAGTATAAATAAAGTGTTTTATTGAGGGATTATCAGTTGACGTCACTCTACGTCAGCATCTACTGTACTGCGCATGTCGCCTGCAGGAAAAAGTGAAAATATATTATTCATTGATCGTGGTATTTTATTAGCCTTTACAATTAGGCTAATCTAATTGGAGACCCCTAACGCACAAACACACTTGGACTTTTTTCTCCTTTTTGCTGGACCAGTTCTAGTGTGATCCAAATGAAAAACAAAACAAAAAACAAAAAGAAGCATTAATATTGCCTTTGAAGTTTCACAAATGGAAAAAAATATATAGTAAACACTTTGTTCTCACTGGCAGTATATTGGCCTGTTCTAACATGTACACTTTATTTGTGGCGAGGACTAATTTTCTGTAAAGTTCAGTATTAAAGTGTTTCTTCTGAGGCTCAGGTCAAACTCAGTTGTCCCAGGAATTAAAAAAATAAATAAATAAAAAATCAGTCCAAATGTTTGTCTTCAACGAAGATGGGGCTGGTTGAATCTTTCTCCATTTTATTTTTGTAGTTTCCTCCTTGTTTTGGTGCCGTCCACACATTTACTTCCAACTACTGTCTGCCAGAATGTCAGACAATACAGGTTAAAAAAACAATAGTTAGTTAAAAAATGGAGGCTGACATACAGCTGATTTATTTTATTTTTAAAATCGTGGTATTGAGAATCAGATTTCTTATGTAATTTTTTTTTTGCCACACCATTATCAAGCAAACTCTGCTCATCCTGACCTCAGATATAGATTTTAAAGCCACATCTCCAGTTATTCCCTTTAGCACTCTGTAATAACCTTTTCCCTTTCCTTCATTAAAATGTCTGGAGCAGCCATAAACTGTACAAATAGTATTTTTTTTTTTTCAAATGGTAGATCCTTAGCTACTTCTCTGCCTGCTCTCCATCTGTATTCCTCCCTTGTGTAAAATAAATGTGACATCACGTTAAAGTTACATATTTTAAATATGCCACACTGCTGAACAGGACACGTAAAGAAAAAAAAACTCCTTACACAGGCTCTATCAGTTTCTTTGTGTCAACACAAACCAGCACACAACACATTCACATTCCACTTTCTTGTAAAGATTACGCCAAAAAATATGCAAAAATTACCCACACAAAGAACAGAATATTCAGTTTGTTACAATATCATGTTTTGAAGCTTGATGATTATTTTGCAGTTATTAATAAATGACCATCTGAACACATCTGTTTGATTAGCTAATTTAAACACCTGATGAAATGTATATATGTCAGAAAGTAGGTGTCATGTTATTTTTCAAACTGAACCGAAACACACTGAATTCTGCAGCACATGTACATGTGAAGATTGTCAAAGTCAAGCTAGCACAACTAACCTACCTTCCTCTACTTCTCTATTTTTTTTTTCCAATTAAAACTTGTTTCTGACCTGTGAAATGTGATACTCATGGACTTTTTGTAGTTGCCACAGTGCTGACAATTAGTAGCAAATCACTGTGTAAAAAAGGAAGTGACCATAGCTCTCGTCTACATGGTCAGAGAGGCACTCGACTGCGAGAGCCGCTCGGTGCTGTTCACAGCTTTAATTTTCTTTTATTATTTTTAGTTTGAGGATTATTTAATAGCTGCCCATGTTAAAAAATGTTTAAACTGAGAAATGGTTAGTGGCTCACCTTATGTGACAGTCTGGTGCAGTCTAAATACTTTCTAAAATGTGTAATGTGCTTCATTGTTTCTTGCAGATGTTCAACAGCTAATGATAGTTAAAGAAGAAGCTCCTGATGACCACAAACCTTGTGTTGACCTGTATGACCCAAAGCCCCACCACATAAAAGAGGAACAGGAGGGAATCTGCATCAGTTTGTGGGGAGGGCAGTTCAGTGGGAAGGAGAAGATTGATGCCTTCAAGTTTCCAATCACTGCTATTGCCATAAAGACTGAAGATGATGAACATCCCCCTCTGCTCTCACAGTTTTATCAAGACCAGATTAAATACAGAGAGTTTCCAGAAGAGAACGACGAGTGGGAATCCATCAAGATAGAAGATCATGGAAATGGTTCCAACTCCTTAGAGCCTGAAGACACTGAGAAGGATGAAGAGGACGATGATGATGTAAAGTACCCCGTCTCTGAGCTGACACACTTGTCAGACTCTGGACTGAAAACTAAAAACATGGGCAATGAATGGAAGGAGAGTAGAGCTCCTGAGTCAGAGGAAGACCTTGTTGACCGAGTTTTAAGCGTCTCTGAAATTACTGAACAACTTTTTCGTTGTTATTCTTTCCAGAGACATATGACAGATTCAGAAACAGGGCATTTAAGCTCTTTGGATGACAGTGGATTGAAAGAGAAGGAAATTGTGGACTTAGAAGTCCAGACAGGAGAAAAGTTTCACTGTGAAGACTGTGGAAAGATGTTTAGTCATGAACGAACTTTAAATGCACATATGAGAATCCACAGGGAACCTAAACCTTACTGTTGCGTTCTCTGTGGAAATGGATTTAGCACAAAATCAAGTCTAAACAGACACATCAGAGTCCACACAGGACAGAAACCTTACTGTTGTGACCTCTGTGGCCGTAAATTCTCTCAAAAGGGACATTTAGCACAACACGTGGTGCTCCACACTGGCCAGAAACCCTTCTGTTGTGATGTCTGTGGACAAAGATTTAGCCTGAAAACATGTTTAACCAGACACATGAGAGTCCACACAGGAGAGAAATCTTACTGTTGTAGCATCTGTGGATATAGATCTTCTCAAAAAGGACATTTAGCGCAACACATGGTCGTCCACACTGGAGAGAGACCTTTCCATTGTAATCTCTGTGGACAGAGATTTACAGGGAAATCGAGTTTAAAGAAACACACGAGAATCCACACAGGTCAAAAACCTTTCTGTTGTTATCTCTGTGGACATAGGTTTACACAAAAATCGAACTTAAATGCACACATGAAAATCCATGCTAAAGGGGAAGTTGCTTAGTTATGAATAAACAAGCAGCAGAGCTGCAGTTGACTGTAAAATATTTGATTAGTTGTTGGTTTTAGTGTTTCTCTTGTGATACATTTTTGTATATTTCAGAAATTAAAGAAATATGACTTTACTTCACACAGCCCTATCCTGGCACCTTGATATTGACCTGTCTCTCTAAGAAACTGCGGCTCTTTTTGACACGCCCCCTTTCAGCATGTCATCACAATGCTTCCCCATCCCTGTACAACTGAGAAGTTTGTAAAAACTCAAAACTTTTTGAATTTTGAGAAAAATGTCAGAATTTTTAGAAAAGAGTCAGATTTTTTTTCTCAGTAGCCCTAATCCTTTTCTGTAGGTTACTGCCCCTATTTTAGATATGATTAATTTCTCCTTTATTCCAGACAAGTCCCACAGACTCTTGAGGTGGCTGCAGTTAAACGGCTACCTCTTGAAACCTCTTGATCAAGATGAGTTCATAAATTAGACCTTCAGTGGTGTGAAAAAGTTTTCTCCCCTTCCTGGTTTCCTGTTTTTGGCCTTTTGGTCACACTTCAGTGTTTCAGAACATCAAACCAAACTTTGTTTGAATAGTTCGTTTTGAAGCTGGGCCAGTCCTAAAGTGGCCCAGGTGCTAAAACGAAAAAATAAAACAAAACATGGAAATCAGCCATTGTTGAAGTTTCACAAATCACACGCTTGGTTTCAAATGTTGTCCAATTGATATAATATTATAGTGTTTTAGTTTTTTAACTAGAGCAGGTAAAAGATACTTTAGGTTGTGAAAAATTTATTTCTGCATTTTTTATTACGTCAGGATTGGTCCTCCAAAGTACTATAGCTTAGCTTATTATTTGGTAGGGTTCTTTTTATGACAAAAGATGCATTAAAAAGATTGTAGCATGTAGTGTCTCTTACATGACAGCAGATGTCAGTACTAGGTTGACTTCCTTCATGCAAGAATTCACCACGAATTGAGATCTGAATGTTAGAAGTCAATTTTTAAACATCTGTGTATCAGTCATTTTGGTTAGGATCATCAATGATCAGTTTTAATATTTTGAAAATGCAAACAGTCACTTAAAGTAAGCTCAGCTTAGTGACTCTCAAATACTGAGGCCAAGGCATCAGTTAAAACTAATCTTATATATACATAGTATATATATATTTTATGTTGTATTTCAGTTTTGCATGTTGTAAAAATACCTGTTGGAAAAACACTACTGCTTGACTTTTGCACATTTTGGACAGTGAAAATGAGTTTAACCAACCTATGTGCTAAACATCCTTTCAATTCCACATTTCTGTATTTTTTTTCTTTTATCAACCTGACTTAATGTTCTAATCTAAATATGTTGTATTTTGATTCGCTTTAAATGGAAAATCATCATAATTAACTGAAATAAATGCTTAACATCACTGTGTAATTAATCTGTCTCAGTGAATTATTATTGAAGAAAAATGAACTTTCATATTTACTGAATACATCTATTCAGTAAATACTGAATATAAAAAAATGTATCTACTGAATATATTTTGTCTCTAAAAGGATAATTAGATTTAGCAGAAAACAGTATATAATTATTGCAGAAGTTCTAAGTATGCAACATCCATACATAATTTGAAATGTGCATTTCCCTCAACTCACCAACAGAAAGATATTGAAACAAAACATTTTTTCCTCATGCCTCCCCCGTCCCGAAAACCAGGACAGAAAGAAGTGTGGTGGGTTTTTGATGACTTTAGTCCCTTAATTCATACCCCTGGAACTTGTTCACATTTTTCAAATGTTACAAGAACAAATTTAATTGTATATTGTTGGTGGTTTGGGCGAAAAAGTAGCTCAAAATTAGGAAGAGGAAAGGAAATTATCCACAGTTTTCAAATTTTTTATGAATTCTGAAAATGTTACATGTATTTATATTCAGATCTTGTAATTTAGTAGTTTGTGGAATAATTAGAGCCGAAAGTATTTGTACGCCTAGAGGCTGAAAGGTTTGACCCTTTTTTTTTTCTTTTTTTTTTTGCCAAGCAAGACAGCCTCAGTCATATTTGATGGAGAGCACTGGTTAGCATCAATTTCAAAGTGTTAGCACTGGACCATTCCTGCACTTTGATATATGCTATCCCACTGTAGTTCTGGCTGTGTTTTTAGGGTTGCTGTCCTGCGGTAAATTGGATCTCTGTCCCAATCTGAAGTCTCGTGAAACCTCAGATTGTTTTTCACCACTTTTGCCCCGTGTGTAGCTACATCCTACTTTTCTGTTTTGGGTAGTTTGTATTTATTGACTGAATTTAGACACTAAAGTTAATTTCAACCGTGTCTTGTATAATCTTTTGTATAACAATTGATGAAAAATAGCCAATTGGCTTATTCTTGCGCATTTTACAGCAAGGTTGATTAATGTGCATTGCCCCTGCCAAATAAATTAATCAATTCTCAAACAGCATCCCAACAGCAGGATGCTGCCACCACCATTTTCCACCAGATGCATGATGTGTTGAGGGAAGTGTGGAGTTATGTTTCATCTGACCAGTCTCCTACATGGCTTGTGGTAAAATTCAATTCCCACTTCTTTTGTCCTTCTTTCAACAATGACTTTATTCTTGCTGTTCTTCCATAAAGGTAAGATTTGTGGAGTGAGAAAGTGTCATCAGACTCATCTTCACGATGCTGTTTGCTAATGTTACCGAACAAACCTGTGAAATTGTCACAGAACAGCTGGGTGCGCATCAGTTGTTCTAGATGTAATCCATAAATTAGGTTATTGTAAACATATTTGACATCAATTTGTTATCAAATTACTCAAAGTTGCAATAAAACTGTTCTCTTTTACAACAATGCAGAATTTCACTATATTATCAATTCACTTTTTGTAAATTGCAAAATTTTTTCCAAAAACAATATGAAAAAATTTATCAAAAACACAGTTAAGGTTTAATAATTCAGACGAAAGCTATTATTTGAAAACAATGTGCTAAAAAAAATAAAAAGCGACGTGAATAGCACAGACTATGCTGAACGTTCTCAACACGACACGGCGGGGACAACAGTATGGTGACTCAGTCAGAACATGAGGGGCAATAGATAACGTAACAAGGTATGGCTTTTTTACGCTTTAACTACAGTAATATGAAATTTCACAATGAAAAATGTAAATTTGGGCACTACCTTCAGTTGAAAGCAGAGCGATGAACTTTCAGGAAACTAACAAATGAGAGCTAATGAGGCTAGCAAAGTAGTTCCAACAGTGCTCTTTAAAGTCGGCAGAAAATTGAAACTCTAGTCTGTTTCTCACTCCAGCTGCGTTCAGCTAAAAAGTCAGCTGATAAACAGCAAAACTATCTTTAAAACCATTTGTTGTAAGTTTATATCCTGTACTTCTTCCACCTTAAACTTCATAGACTCTCACGCTAACAGCAGACTTCTTCTTCTTTTTTATGGCGGTTGGGAAGCAACGTTTAGATGTGCATTACTGCCATCTACTGGAATGTAATGTGGATCTGCATTTTTTTTAACAATATAACAATGACGCAAACATAGAGAAGAAAGGCGGCACCCACAGCGACAGTCTGCATTCTGATTGGTGAAACACGCTGGAATCTAAATATTTTGGTTGGTTATGCAGGTTATCCAGCTTTCCTAACCTCGGCTTTATTAAAGAGACACCCTCGTTTTATGTTGGTTACATTTGATTAGAGAATAAAAGATTTTCTTAAACATATTTAAGACTACGTTTATTTTTACATCTCAAGCTTATGTGATTAATCACAGCGCTAGCGTATTATTAATCTGATTTTTTTTAAAGTAAGCGATTGACAGCACGAACATTATGTCATAAATAAAGTTCTAATGTCCAGTCTAAATATGAGCCATGAGCAACGTATTACTACATCAGCACAGAGGCTCTCTTCTGTTGCTATTTCTAGATTTGATAGCCTGCAGCTTATGAAAGCTACAGAATAAAATCCTTTCATATCCAGCGCAAACCCCACACCCAGGCTGACAGCTAGCTGGCCACTCTTATAAAGTGGGAATACAGAGGCTCTGTGTGTAAATAATGATGGTGTTTCCTGTTTGACATGCATGTAAATTATGTGGTATAAATAAAAAATACACCCCAGCTCACGGCAGGTGAGACATCAAAACAAAATCTGGGCTACTGGTATTTCATAACAAAAAATGTTTGGAAGTCAGTCAGTAACGGTTAACAGCTAGAAATAAAAGATTTGACAACAGGATCATGATTTGCTCAATTTTAGACTTGCACTGCCCTCTGCTGACACAAAAACAGAACTACAAGAGCCTGTTTACGTTGAAAGAGAAACCCTTTCTTCCTTTTGTTGACCGTTAACTGTGTCCTACTACTTAACTCCATTACTCAGTGTTTTTCAGTATGTTTTCAGGAAGTTTCTGCTGTTTTTGAAACTACTGCGTGTTCCAAAACAATTCCAACCATTTAAAATTGTTCACTCTTTACAACCACAAGGTTTTTTTTTTTATATTGAGGTTTTATTTAACAGACCAACACAAAGAAGTGGAACATTTGGTTTTTATATCCTTTTTTTGTTCGTTTGTTTGTTTGTTTTACAAATGCAAATCTGAAAAATATTTATTTATATTTAGTCCTGGTGAGGAAATACATTGTAGAACCACCTCTCCATGCCCTTGTTGATCTCTGCAATGCTATTTGTTCACTGATGCTCTCTAACAAACCTTTGAAGCTTTGAAGTCTTCACAGTACAATGAGCGTTGAAAGCACAGGTTGACTGTTTACCACACAAGTCGTTGCGTTTCCATTGACCATGTAATTGGGCAGTTGGTGTGTTAATGGAAACACACCAATTTTGAAAAACATTTTTTGATTAAAAGTTTTGCCACTCGGATGTGTTTTTTTTTAGACTGTATCAAAAGGAGTGTATTTCACAAAACTGCAATAGAAACACTTTTCACGTCGCGTCATCAACGGCCGGCTCTTACTGCTGATGAGAAGACGACAGGAAGTGTTAGGGGGATCATGGCCCAGCATGTTCTTAAATCACTTATCAGGTGAACAGACTTATTCAGTGATTTTAATTATTTCTTATTTAAACAGAAACACCACAATTGCAAAATTGTGGAGTTTTTGTTTTGACATTAGCACAATATCTACAAAGTTTTGTGCACATTTTTAATGGAAACACAACCAGTGACTTTTGAAGGGAACTGGTTGTTCCGGATTTTATTTTGTGGCGTCAGGGCAAAGAGTGCTAATTATGAATTATGAAGTGTTATCAGATTTGTAATCTGATAGTACTTCCAGTTCCTCACATTAAAGGAGGTTATGAATCAAAGTTGTAACGACGCGTCTGGACGGCTAACGGACAATTTAGAAGGTAATCTTCAGCAGGATGTTTTTATATCCTAAATGAATGAAAGTTCTTTGAGCAATTCACAATATTTTCATGACTCTGTTTACTGATTGGTCAATGTATTTCCTAACACTGTGAATGGATAAAGTATTCCTTTAAATTCTCGCCTATGGGGTTCACTTCACTGAGGCGTCGTTGCTTGGACTTTCCATTGTCAAGTACGTATCGTTGTAGTCAACAATGAGACGAATTACAACTACAACTACGGCCCTGAGCAACCAAGCCCACCCAGGTAGGCGTGTGTATGTTCATCTATTCCATTTTTATGTGTGTGTGTGTTTGTGCAGACATCCATATCTGATCATCCTTGTGTGTGGTCTGGAACCGAACCAGCTATCAGAGATGAGTTAAAGTCATTTTCTACTTGTTTTTTTTCCCCTACAGGTTTCATTCCTCTTTCCTCTCCATTCTTTCTCTCCCTCTTTCCTCCCCCGTTCACTCATTCCGCCACCTCTTCCTCTCATTCTCAGACACTGAGTCAGCGGCCTGTCAGTACGTCTGTCAGTCAGTCAGTCAGCTCCACTCTGTTTACGTCTTTGATCCCTCCTTGCCATTGGCTCGGCGGAGTGCCGGCTTGCTGTGTCGTCTTCCTCGTTTTAATTTAAACTCAACAGAACACCTTGAGCGCTGAAAATCCAAATTCTGAAAAAATGAAATAAAACCAGCCACTGCTAGATAGTTTCATTTTTGGGGAAAGACACATTCATGAATTTCTTTCAAACTGATTGATCAGTTAAAAAAATGTCTGAAATGCTGTACTGTGTGCTGTCTGAGACAACACATTCATTGTGACCTAAGCACCGTGCCTCGCAAAGGTTTTTATATCGATCTTTTCATATTGTGTGCAATCATAAACTTTAAATTGTATTAATGAGATTTCATGAGACCAGAAAACACCAAAAATGTCTATAATAGGGAAGAGGAAGATTGTTATTCTTTACAAAGAATAACAAAGTCTGGAGTGCATCACTCTGACACCCCTAAATAAAAGCCTGTATAGCCAATTTCCTACTGAAATTACTACAAATGGAGCATGTGTATTATTTAGTCTTACAGGGGGAGTATTAAGTATTTCCCAGACACATAGTGCCATAGGAAACAGTGAAATAATCTGCCAGGGCACAGATGCCTTTTCTTAGACAATATTTAGGAATTCTTCACTTAAAACAGACTTCTATATCTTGCTGAAGAGTTACTTGTAAGTTAGTTTTGTCTTATTTCAAGTGCATTTGATATTTGCACTAGAAAATAGACCAGAAATACTTTTGTATTTGTGCAGTGAGTACAAAGAGATTGGTCAGAGTTGTCTGGAAGATAGAGTTTAATTCAGGGTGGCTCTGGAAAAAAACCTGCCGGCTGTAAAAAAAACCTTTCACTGGTGTGAAAGATGAGCTCCAGTAGGATGTTACTAAATCAAAACTACAGCTAGAGTGACTTAAAGTTCAGGTCCAAATTCAACTGAGAATTTGTGTGACGTCTTAGAAATGCTTTTCATGATTAAGTTTGGGTTATTTAGCAAAGAGGGCAAAACAGACAAAAACAAAACAAAAAACCTGTTTCTTGAAACACCTGCACTTATTTGCTTTTAATGCAATATGAGAAATGGGAAAAAAGGGCGTGGTCAGGGTGGTCTTCATATTGTACTTTTGTACATCTATACAGCACTTTGGTTTAGTTTGCTGTATTTTTTTTTTTATTTTTTTTAATGTGCTACATAAAACAAAAAACTGAATTTATTGTGCAAAGCTGGGAAAGACATCCCACAAATGCAGCGATTACAGCCTTGAAGCTGAACTACTAACTACTGAAAGGAAAGTAGGAAAAGATGAGTGGTGCTTAAAGCACATGTTTGTTTACAAAAAATATCTATGAAGGTACTCAGAATAAGCTGGAGGTTTTTCTCTTTTCTGCGAGAAAATGTGATAATAAACTCTATAGGTGTTTGGGTTTTTGGGTTGCCGCTTGTGCATTAGCTTATTGTTCATTTTGAGGCCGTTTATTATTGCTGTTAATGTCTTGCCATACATAGCACTGTTTTCTTATTTCTTGCTTTCTGACCTCTGTGCTTTTAGACTTTCATATGTACTCTTAGTTCTTTTTCTCTTGTAATGTTTCTTCAGCTCCCTGTTTTCACTCTACACCATTTCCCCATTGTATTCTGCTGCAGCATTAATCCCATATCAAAAAGAAAAAGTAAAATACAATCGAAATTCATTTGTTTTCTCTGTCATACTGCATTTAAATTATAACTCAAAAACTTTTTTTTTTTTTTTTTTTTTTTTACAGACCAGTAAACAAGCAGACTACAACTGAAGGCATAAAACAAAAACAAATATAGCCAAGCACACTGCAAAAACACAAAATCCTACCAAGTATCTTTGGTCTGGTTTCTGGTTGCAAAACAAACTTACAAGTAACAAACTGCAGGAGTTTGTTTTAAGTCAATAATTTCTTGATATCGATGAAAAATGAAGTTTCAGTTGTGGGAAAAAAAATGAAATAAGTGAAATAAGTGGATCAAGTAGTTTAAGAAAAAACAAAAAACAAAACCAATATTAAGAAATAATTAACTTAAAACAAGTTGCTATATCTTGATGTGAAGTGACTAAGTTAGTTTAGTCTTATTTCAGGTCTACTATAATATTTGCCTTAGTAGTTACACCAAAAATATTTAGTAAGATTTTGTTTTTGTGGTGTCTCATTCAACATTTCTGATCATCCAAAAAAAAAAAGAAGAAGTAAATACAAACAAAATAACAATCAAATAAAGTACATCTTTAAAATATTCTGGGGAATAAAAGAAAAGCACAGAAGTTGCTTAAATGTTTCATTTAGTCATTATGGGATAATGGAGCTTATCAGCAAATTTTAGAATGAATCTCAAACTCTGTATCTGTGTTTATATATATATATATATATATATATATATATATATATATATATATATATATATATATATATATATATATATATATATTTATTTATTTTTTTAAATAGAGCTGTTGTTCTGTTGCTCTCTGGTGGAGCGGTGGTCGCCTGCTCCGTCCTGGCACTGCTCCAGAACAAAGGGATTACTGCTGAACAGGTATAATCTGGGCTGTTTCCTCCATCAGCGTAGGCCTATTTGATGGGAGCTGGTGTTTAGAAGAGGCTCCACAGGATGAGATGCTCTTTAGCTCTAATCTCTGTAAGCCCTTTACTTACTGCAGGCCGGGGTCCCACAGACGTTCCCTTGTCACGTTTTGCAGCTCACTGCTGCAAGTCTTCTGAAGACAGTTGACAGCATACAGTTTTATAGAACATAATGTAAAGTTGCCCCCTTTTTTTATATCTTTCTTAGACACATGATTCTGTTTATGGGTCATGTGCAGTGCTTTCATCATCTTTGAGGGAATAACCATCTTGTTATGAATCACAACTTCTTTTTTTGAGTTAAAATTCTTACTTTGTTGTTTGTATTTCAACATATGAATATTTGCCATCTTTAAAATGATTTTCCAATTCTTTTTTTATAAGAATCAATAAATGGTTAAAAGTAAACCATAATGCATTGCCATAATGCATTTAAAAGGGACATTGCTCATCAATGATTTAAAGTGGTTTTTCAACAATAATCTGAACTTTTGGCACAACATTCAAAACTCTGAAGTTAAAAAAGCCAAACAAACAAACAAACAAACAAACAACAACAAAAAAAAACACTATTTATCACTCTGAGCACACAATCATGGCCCTGAAACATGGTAGTGGCAGCAACATGCTGCAGAGTGTTTCTGCAGCAGGGACAAATAACCCGATGAGAGTTTATGTCAAGTTTATTTGCGTAGCAAATTTCAACAATCAGGCAGTTCAAAGTGCTTTACATCTTAAAAACATAACATAGTCACCAATTATGAAACAAGCAGTGGACATTGCATTCTGTCAAATGCCATCATCAAAATCACACAGAATAATAATCATTAAATATACTCATCAATGCTCCAGCTATTATTAATCAAAGCCAACTAAGCAGGTGGCTGGCAGGTTAGCCCTGATTTAAAGGATCTCAGTGTTTCAGCAGTTTTTTGTTTGTTTGTTTGTTTGTTTGTTTCTGGAAGTTTGTCGAGATTAGTGGAGCGTAAAAGCTTCATGCATCGTGCTGTGGAGATGTTGTTTCTCAGCAAGCTAAATAAATATGAATGCTCTCAACACTTTTCAGACTTTTATTTTATCGGGTTTACGTTTTACAACCTCTGTAAAAAGAGTAATACTTGGAAACCAGTTTAAAAATGCTTATGACTTCCTGTTTTGGTAGTTGAAATACTAAATGTACTTTAAAGGGACAGTGTCGTGTATTTTAGAGGCACATGGCGCCATTTTAGATCACAATCCAGTACATTGAGTTGTTATCAAATGTAATATAGATCAAATATGACATAAAAGATATTTAGCTTCATATTTTATTGCCTTGAAATTGTGTCTCTGTCTCTTTAAGAAACTCCTGCTCTTTCTGAAGCTCTGCCTTTAGGAAGTCATCACATCATGGCTCCTATATTAACCTTTTAACGTTTTTTTTTTGTTTTGTTTTTTATTACCAGCGCTGCAATGAGAAGTAACTTGTATAACGAGCTCAACAGACATACAAGCCCACCAAAGGTTTGCTAATTGCTGCTGGCTAGTCTGAAGGAGCTGAGTGGGGGAATCGCAGGGGAGGGTTGCTCTGTGAGGTGGAAGCTTGGATACTGCACCTCAGAGGAGGAGCTCTGTCCTCGAAGGTGCCGGTTGCCATGGAGATTAAAGGATTTCTCAAACATGCATGAAAGAATCAAAGCAAAACTCCAGTCATGTTTTTTATGAGGGGATAACGTCATAACATGATGTAAAGCTCAAAAAAGTTGATTTTACATAACACCATCCATTTAGTTTGAATTCATGTTCACTGTGGAAACCATATTAGCAGGAGCTAATATCTACAGTCTTCCTTATTTCCTGTCATAAACGGTGCGAAGTTGTGGTGAGGAGAGACGCAGAGAACCCAGGTTGTGATGAAAATGATGAATTTATTGTATAAAGTCGAGGAACAGAACAACGGGGAGCACCGGGAAACAGACTGGTACACACGACGACATTAGACGAGGATCCGACCAGGAACACAGACAACAGGTGAGACTAAATACACTGGGAGGGTAATCACAGGAACGAGACACAGCTGGGATCGATCAACGGGGAGGACAGGACAGAAACTCACAGGGAAACAGGACTAAACACAGAAAATCTCAAAAATAAACACACAGAAACACGGATCATGACATTTCCTCTCTTAGGAATACAGCCAATCATCGCCAACGGGAAGAAATGGTGCTACTGGATTGGCTGATTTGCAAGCTCTGGCCTAAAGCAGGTCTAGTAGTTTTTCAGCTTACCATGCTGTATTTTCCTTCAAATGTTCCTTACATGCCCTATAGGGGAAAAAAGTCAGATTTTACACAAATAATTCAGAGTCATGTTCCACAGAAACTCAGTGAATACTGAACTGTGAACAGGCAGGAGTTCACTGTACCCGTTCTCCTTTCAGTTCAATATTATGCACACTGTCACAAAAAAGTACTCTTATGGTACATTCAAGTTTATGGTTGTAATTTAACAAAAAGAGAGCTTCAGGTGTATGGATACTTTTCAAGGTGCTGTGAACCAAAATCTTCTAATATTTAAACATATCCAGAAAATAAAGGCATCTACAAATATTTACATGTGTGAATGTGCTCACCAACAATTTCCCATATTTGGATTCATCTTTTCCTTTTGTTGTTTATGTATATATATATCTGTGTGTGTTTATTACTGTGCCTATGTAATCATCTGCCTGCAGATCATCAGCTGTTCTGGTCAAATCTTCCGAGAACGGGACCGTTAGGTGCCTCGCTGCGCCTGCTGGTACGTGTGAAGCCCCCCAGCTTGCTTTCTCAGGAGCGACAAAAACGTGCCGAGGTTATTTGCTTTTCCACCAGCCGTCAGCGTTTTCCCAGTCGAAAACTGTGTGTGAAAGCAAAGCTCCATATACCGTACGCAAGTACGTCAAAACCTGCATGTTTCCCAGGAGAAACTCTGAATCCCGCAAATCTTGGCATCTCCATTCCCGGTGTGGGTCCCAGGAGGATCAGCGGGAGATTCCACCTTTCCCACATTGCTTCTTGATCCACCTGACTCCTCCTCGCCTCGCCCCATAAGCCTACCTTTGTGCGCAGAACCTGGGTTTGTTTGAACATCCAGACAAATGTGGTGAGAATGTGCCACAAAATGGAAATCGGGATCCTCGCATTCCCACAATGAAAGAAAGCACATCTTGAAAGACTTTGATGGAGAACAAGATACATGTGTAATTTCCTTGACGGACTTAATATTAATCCCTCAATAAGCAATTTGCCTCAGAAAATAACTGGGAAGAGGCATCTGCGATATCCCAGGATTCCACATTTGCTAAAATCACACGTTTGGTACGACTGAATTTGGTTAAACCGTTTTAGTTTCAGTAATTCTGTAGGGAATAAATTATTGGCAGGAGCTCTTTGCTTTAAGTTTTGTTCTCAGATCGATCTGATTCATGTTTTTGAGATGAGCTTTGCGTTTGCTGCTAGATAATGACACTTTTAAACACAGGATGTCATAATGTCAGCTTTATAAAATGACTTAATTACAGGTTATAGTGAAGAACTTGAGATTAAACAAAGGAGGACACTTGACTCATGATGTGAATTATTTGTTTGTATTTTTGTACTTGTAATTTAATTATCTGGCCTGTGTTTGCTTTCCTCAGGTATCGCTGTAACTTGTTTATTACAAATTGTTACATGTATAAAATTACATTTTATTAAACCGTATCACATTTTGGACAATAAAGCCGAGCATTCCTAAGTTTGCATTTGTGAAGATCTGACTCAAAGGACAACACAACAGAAGATGTTCAAAAGAAAAAGTTTGTCAAAGTGTTTGGGAAAAAAAAGAATCCTTTTTTTTCTTTTACAAATTGAATAAAAGTTTCACAACTTACAAACTGTGTTTGAACCTGTAATCAGTCCAAAATAACCACACCCAGGACCCTTATGTTTTTTAATTATATACGGTTTGTTTTAATGCCAAAAAGCTCTGAGAATGAAATCTTTGTGTTTTAACAAAAACAAAACATGTTTCATGAATCTTTTTGTTTAAAATATTCTGTTCTGTTTATAATAATAAATTTTAGCTTTGGTTCATCTAAGCATCTTAGATTTTGAACGAGAGGTAATCAAATTGTCTTTGACTAAAAATAATGGCAAAAAACCCTTTTGGTTTATTGTTGAAAAGGAACTAATGCAAAGTTTAGCCTTTTTAGGAACTAGTTAAAAAGGATAAATACGGCTAGCTAGTCATAGTTGTACAGTCTCCTCTGTATGTGAGGTTTAGGCCTTCTCTACACAAAGACGAGATTTGTCGCATCCGTAATTTTTTTTTTTTTGTCTTTTAAGTCATGCATCCATATGAATCCACCGTTTTTCGGTGACCATTTTTGATCATTTCTGAAAATGTCTCAGTGAAAATAATGTCAAATCAGCGATTTCCTGTTTCTGTGTTCATGTGAGCCGTGACTTTTCAAAAACAATGACGTCGAAGCTGTATCTTTCTCTGCAGCCCACATTGTCGCTCCAATGCCTGAATAAGACGTGCTTTGGTTTACTGTTGACAGGGAGCTAACACAAACGTTAGCCGTATTAGTGGCTAGCTAGGGGCATTTTCAGATACTAATAGATGATAAGCGCTAGCACTGTGGCTGAATTAAGTAAGTTATAGCTGTTTACATTTGTTGCTGCCATGATTTTAATGACATGTAATTTTAATTTAATTTCTTATTTAATGGAAACACTACAAGAGTGGAATTGCATTTTTAATTTTTTTAATTGTTTTTACATTAGCAGAATATAGACGCATCAACAGGTACAAGCTTAAAGCACCAGATTCATACCGAACAAAGCTGAACAACCAGATTGCGCTTCCCGAGGCATAATTGTGAGAAAAAATATCTCAGCCTTTTCATCTCGCGAGATCTCGTGCTTCGAGATCTTGTTGCTATTTATGTTGCTTAAAGCTAGCAGACAGCATAGTGATGGTGTTGTGGAACTAATTAAAATTTCTGTCTTTTTTTTTGCAATAAGAAAGAAAACCAAAATGTCTCAGATATGTAACATTATTCAAAACGTCACCCAAAAATAAAATCACAGGAAGGGAAACAGGAATGGAGAATGCAAAGAAATACAGAGAGAGAGAGAGAGAGAGAGAATGATCTGTAACCGTGTGCCTCGTCTGAACATGTTGTGAAAGTGAGGTTTTCAGACGCTGTAATTTACACAGATTCACATCACTTTGGCACAATATCGGACCACCTGCACTTCGGTTCATGTGAGAGACTCTCAAACCCCTGAGAGCTGGGAACAAGAACCAGTTTCATCCAAAAAGCCTGAGATCTGAGGTCAGCGGCAGCCCCCAGAGCTCCTGTGACAGTCTGACACCTCCGGTGTGTTTGGGTGTACACGTGTGCCTCTCAGCCCGGAGCTATTCTCAAGGTTTAATACAACTGTCAATTTTAAAGATTAATTAAAATTAAAAACTGTCAGTGCTTTAATTACCTGGATCAAGTGTCTGCTTCTTCTGTCTGATTCTGACCCCATTTGCTCTCCTGGGCTCATGTGTCCTAGTCACTCTTCTTTTTTTTCAATTAAAATAACTTTTTCCTACTCTTGGAACTGTTTCTATAAAAAGTTGGGGAATGGATTACACTGAGATTTATTTAGGGATGGCTGAAAATAAATGCAGGAGCCAGATTTATGTGAAAAACATTTTGAAAATAGATATTTTGTCTTCCAAGTCAGTTTTACTCAGCTTTCTTCATCAGTGAATTCAAGTTTGTAATTTTAACTTAAGAAAGTGTGAAAATGTAAAAGGCTGAGTGTGTTAATTCATAGAGATTTCTGTTGTTACAGATGTCAGTCTTATCCATAAAGCATACCGTACTGCATTTTGAGTATTTACTGTAAGAACCACTGAGGTTCTCCTGCTGTTTTACACAAGAAATAAGACATTCTGGCACTGAGGAAAAAAGTCAAAAACAAATATTTACCGGTCTTCGGGCTTGAAGTGGAGCTACACGGTTCTGTGGCTGAAATGATCGCATGAGCTTAGACGCACTTCAGAAAATCCTTCTCAGCAAACACAATCTGCCTCAGCAAATCTGCGACGCAAAGAAGATTGTACGTAAAGACTCTGAACAGCTGATTCAAGAGGGAATTAGACAATATGGAGTCGAGTCTTTTACCTTGATCTGATGTGTTTTACAATATAACTTATATTCCTTTGATTGCTTTTGTCAGAATACAAACTTTAATGTGCTTTTTTTGGGATCTATTTGAGAAACCCAATATAGCAGACAGCTGTGGAGAGTATGGAAAATGAAATCATTGCACATTCTTCCTTTCAAAATAGCTAAAGCTACATCAGACCGGATGGAGAGAATCTTCCGACAGTCTTGCCACACATTTTTGATTGCATTTAGACGTGGACTTTGAATGGGACATTCTAACAAACCTTTGATCAAACCTGCTCCCTTATAGGTCTTGTAGGGTTTTAGTCAATGCTGTCCTGCGGGATGGTGAACCTCCATCTTGACTTTAACTGTTTTGAAACCTCTGACCTCCTTTCCATTCGCTCTTACCAGCTTTCCTGATGAGGACACCACCACGTGTTGTAGTGGGAGTTTGGGCTTGGATTTGTTTTATGCAAATATCAAGGATTAATACATCTCCAAATTAATACTTCTTGGAGTATTGTTCAGAGGTAAGCTGGATCGAAGAGAACTGTAACAGGATGGTCAGAGGAAGCTGAAGAATCCACCATGCAGGGTGAATTTTGAGGCTACTGATTGTGATGCTCTGTGCCAGTCACTGCACACAGATGTTTAAATCTGCTGTAAATACGGACTGCCTTGAGCCATCAGCATTTACAGCTCTTTGAAATAACAAAAAGTATAACATGAGTTATAAAAACATTTAATTTCCCTTTTGCATTAATAAACTATTTTTGAATTGAACTTGAATGCATATGAGCTATATTCATTTTCTTCCACACATGTGTCTTGCATGTAGGTAGAAATGCTGATTGTTAGCTAACAATTGTTAGCTTTCTTGTTGCCACTGCATCCATAAAGGACACATTTATGGAATCCACAAATTCCGGTTTAAATCACAAAACCCTAATTTAAACTTCTCCACATCACTGTCTGTGTTCTGCCTGCTGACTTTGTAGACATTAATGAAGCTGCTTGTTCATGAATGTTCCCTGATCCAGAGAGGACAGCCTCACAGATCGACTGGATTTATGTTTCAAATGAAATAAATATGTATTCCAGTTTCTAAGGAGGTGGGTTAGAGTTAGAGTTAGGGTTATGGGTTATGTGTCGCATAATTTACATTAAAGTTTGCTTTTGCAAACATCAGAAAATGTGAAAAAATGTGTATTTCTGTTACGTGGCATTGAGTTATCATTGCACCGTATGTCAACATGCTTCACAAAGGCTTTTAATACACCAAACACATGTATATGTACTAAAACCCCAACACAGATAGTAATTGTATAATTCCTGGCAATGGCAGAGCGTCAGCTAGATACTTTGATGTGGATGATGTGACAGTTTGTCTCCTTTGAAGCCGGTGTTGGGGGGGGGGGAACGTAGACGGTTAAAGGAGTGAAGAGATGGCTGTGGGTCACAGACGGCCGCTGACCCCTCCAACTGTTTTCACACAAGATTGAGAGTCACTCAACAGGGGAAAAAACAGTTTCACTTTGATCCTGGTTTTCTTTAGTATTTTTACATACATCATCTCTGGAGATTTTGGGTGTCATCCCCCTGACTCTCATTCACAACCACAGCAAGAAAACACGATGCTGAATCTGAATCTTCTACCAGTCTGAAAAAAAAAAAAAAACTGGGAGTAGAGATTGCTAGACTAATTTGTCCAACATAGTAACAGTTGTCAAGGTGAAATATGCCACATTTGAAGTTCTTCTGCTTGCAGTGTTTATGTTGGAATAGGCTGATTCCTTTAGCCTCTAGCGTATTTTGGCTAGACGGGCCGATTGACAATAACAGGCAGCCACAGAGCTGTGGAAGAAACAATGCCCATCTGCCTTTGCCTGCTGTGTAATTAGCTAAAATGAAATCCAGTGTGTTGAAATACAGGCAGGAACCCCTGCTACGCAAACAAAAAGGTTCATGCCCAGAGAAAACATCAATGGGTGGCCTGACAGGACATAATCAGCCTTATACTTACGAGCGATGCAAATGATGCCGAGGGAAAATGGATTGTTATATATAAAATATGACAATAATCATAATAGAAACTAGATGTGTTATTTTTTTACATTGGTTTATGATGGTGTGGACGAGAAAAATACATCATCCACGAGTTTCATTTGAATTCTATGATTTGTCAACAGTTGACGATGTAGGAGTGGTTCTGGGGGACACGTTTCTCGAAAATGTTTTTATAAACTTTGTCTTCTTGATTTATTTTAGGCACATATTTTCTCACTTGATGTTATCATAAATTTTTCAGCCCTTACCTTAAAGCTGGAGTTTGTAACTTTTAAATGTATTAAAACTGCCATCATGTCATCACCATGTGGGACAGATAAATATTGAAAAAGAAAAAAAAAATCCAGTTCCTCCGTTTCTAGTACCAACTAGAAACAACCAGTCAGAGCCAGGATGTGTGTTTTAGCGCTGTCAATCATGCCCGTGTGACCACCTCCCCACCCTTACTGTCTGTTACATCTTCTCCCCGACAGTAGAGCCAGTCGTGAATGCTAAAGCTAGCTAGCATGGCCGTAGATCACGGCGGATTTATGGTTTTCCTGTAACAGTAAGCTATTTTTCCACCATTAGCATACTTAGCAGTGCATACACGAGTTTGATTGACAGCGCTTAGACCCTCCTCCTGGCTCCAATTGGTTGTTTCTGACCTGGAGCGGTTTATTTCTGCAGATGGCAGTAGGACCACGGGCACAAGGTGGAGGAGCTTGATTTTTTTTCACAGATTATCTGTCTTGTTTTACACTGTCATGACATAATGACAGTTTCAGCAAATACATAAAAAAACATATACTTTTCATAAACATTGCATACTGCAGCTTTAAGTCTGGGGAAGGACTTCAATTTGCCTTAACCAATCAAAAGAGATCAACATGTACATTAAGAACACGCAAAACTCAGAAGGTTAAAGGTGATGGTGTTTGTTGAAAGTGAACATTTTGAACCGTTGCGCTCCACTGGTCATAACGTGCCGCACACTTTTTCATTCCAAGTCACAGAAAACAAGAGACTTGAACTCTGTCCCTTTTTTGTCTCTGACTTCGTCATAAGGAACAAGTGTTCGTTCTGTCCCAGCATCAGATGAGAATTCTGCAATCTTTTGAGGCTATAATTTAAACGGCACCGAAGAAAATGCTAAGGACAGCGGCTCACTGTAAGCCGTCGGATCACACACTTTCCGGCCCCCTTTTTGTTTACAGGATCATAATTAGGCACCCAATCAGTCAGAACAGAGGACGGGAAACACTGGCAGCCTTGTTTAGAAACAGTCCCACAAGACTTTTAACCCCCTCATAGAGACAAATCACTGCTCTCAACCGAGTAAAACAAATCCAATGTTGACTTCTGATTATCATAATGCCTCAAGACTTTACTTGACAAATGATTTCAAAGGAAACTACTGAAGTAAGAAAGTATGTATGTATGCGTATTATGAGAAAGCGAATAATTTGTATCTGGAGCCAACAGAAAAGAATGAGGTTTGTGATCTTGGGTTCAACACTAATTATTTATCTGTCATCCTTAAAGCAAACACACCAGTCAGGTATAATTGGCTTTAATGGGAGGAATTTGAAATTGGCAGTACATATTTGGATTCTAATTAAACCCTTTTGTCTTTCTTTTTTTGTTTTTGGTAACATACCTGAAATGACTTTCTAGTTTGAATTTAATGATTTTAGTTTAATGGAGTTCTGCTAAACACAGAAGATCTGACAGAGACTTGTTTTCAGTAGAGCTGCACCATTTTTATGAATGATTGGAAACTTCTCTCTAGTGCTTAACCAATCAGGAGGAGGGTCTTAGCGCTGTCAATCAATCTCGTGTACTCTGCAAAATGTACTAACAGCAGAGAAACAACTTACCGTTACAGGAAAACCATTTATCCCCCGACATTGGTAGCCATGATAACTAGGCTGAGCATTCACGATAAGCTCTGCTATCCAGAAGACGCGTTAGCGTCAAGAGCAAGGAGGAAGATGGGGTAGGTGGTGTGTACACAAGTGTGACTGACAACTCAAAGACCCTCCTCCTGGCTCTTATTGTTTTTTTCTAGTTCCACAGGAAGCAATCATTTCTCAATAGCCAAGCATCCAGACCTAGCCCTGTAGAAACCAGCCCCTTGTTCTACGCTTCGCTACTGTCATGATGGTGGGTTTGGTGAGGTGAGGGAAGACGGAGGCAGGCCAGGATGAAGATGAAGATGAAGATTTAATGACGAAAGACACAGGAACACCAGAAGATGGCAGAGCAGACTGGTTAGACACGACGGCACAGGGAAACAGGCTGGTACACACAACGAAGATCCGACAAGAGACAAAGACAACAGGTGGGACTAAATACACAGGGTGGGTAATCAAAGAAATGAGACACAGCTGGGATCAATCAACAGGGAAGACAGAGACTCACAGGGAAACAGACTAACACAGAAAAACCTCAAAATAAATACACAGAAAACAGATCACAACAGCTTCGTACAGACAGTCTGGATTCTTAGCCATTGAGAAACTATTGCTTCTTGGAGGCGTAAATGCTGGTGAGGTTTTAAATGTCACCTAATCGCTACCTTTATAATTCAATGCTATGAATCTTACCAGAAATTGCCAATGCCAGCCTCAATACAAAGAGTGAAGAAGACCCGATCCGAATGAGGAGGATTTTAATTTCTAGACCCATGGTGAACATGGATGTAACGGATTTGTTCACTTCCTCTGCTGCCATTGCTAAAACTATAGCAGGGCTACAATTCTAAGAAAATGATGCAGAAAACCAGCGTCACCATTCCCAACTTCATAGACATCAAGTTAGATGATTTGTACTTGGAATAAAAATGAAACCATATGTCATTTTCCTTCGCTGTGTTATGCTCGTTTGAACATTAAGGGGTTTGCATTCCTATGCAAATCATCGACAGGTAACTTCACGCAGTGATGTTCGGTTGATATTGTCGTTGATGTTACTTTCTATGTAATCACAGCTTGACGACTTATTTATATCAATCATCCCGCTAACAGCGGAGTAATAATTTCTCCCTGGCTGCACATAAACAGCTAATGTTTCGCAGCAGGGCCAATTACGTGACTGTTTACATACCGATAGGCCGTCTCAGGTACCGTAGCTTACTTCAGCTCCTCACACCTTGAGGAGCCTGTTTGCTCAAGCTTGGTTTGAGCTTGTCAACAAGCACAGGAACCTCCTCCCATCCTGTCTTCACTGTACTTTTTCTCTCCAAGCCACTGAAACAGCCTCCACCCCCTTCTACAGCTCCCGCCCTTCGCCTTCCCAAGCACCGGTTTGATTAATGGGCTTGTCGAGCTACCTGGCTCACGACAACAGGTTATTTCCATTACTGCTGGGATTCTCTTTAATAAGGGGATCCGATGTAATGGCAGAGCTCGGGGCCCAGCTGTCTTGTCCCAGCTGTGGGGGGGTGGAGTGGCGTGGTGGGGTGGGGGGGCGACGGACAACAACAGGCCTCCTTGGAGCTAAGATATTCACGCGCTTTTGTTCGAACACTTGACCTTTCGTGTTTATCGGAGGCAACGCGGGTTTTCAGCTGGGGTTTTTTTTCTCAATGGAGGGCTGTTTTGTCATCTTTATGTATAATTTATGTTTGAGTCATTAAAATGGAAATCCACCACACACAGACACTTACGCAGGCAAGCAGCTGGAAACATGTTAACGTTCGCCCAGAGCGTTTGGCCCCGGCGCACAAATACATCAACACCTTAGCAATTTAGTAATGCATTTACATATGAGCTAGTGTGTGTTGGTAATAGGAGAGAGAGGTGGCAGCGAACTGAGAGGGTTTTTTTAAACGTTCTGCTGAAGAGCCGCGTCTGTCGGCAGGGCGCGACGGCTGGCTTGACTGAACAGTTAGGCTCTTTGATTTTTAGCTCAGAGTTGTTTTTGGACTCTTCTGGCTTGATGTTTGCATCACTTCCCCTCTGGGGAGAACAAAAAGTGTCACTCACCTGCTATCCAAGAGCCCCTGACCCCTCGACCCCCCAACACGAATGAGCTGCTGAACTGGAAAAGCGTTTCGGGTTGACTGTAAAGGTGGGCATTTATCGCATCGTTTATCATTTATTGTGATCATTTTCTCATCGCGATAATGATTTTGATTTATTGCTGTCAAGATAAATTACAATTAATTATGTCTTAACCCCTGACGTCGCCACCCCAAAAGCTGTCCGCATTGCAGGGATTGTTACTTTTACCATTTTCTGCAGAGTTTATCCAATAAATATCAATACAATTGCAAAATTACAAAGAGGAATGTTTTTCCAAGAGCATTATTTGTGTTCGTGGCCATATAATAGCCATATAGCTGACTAATAAAAAAAGTTATAAATAGTTCTTATTATCACTTTTATCGTTATCACAAAATATTGCGATAAAACTTTTAGTCCATATCTCCCACCCCAAGTTGACTAAATTAATCTTTGGAATGAAATAGGTGTGGACATTTATCGAAGTGTTTATCATTTATCGTGATACATTTCTTATCATGATAACAATTTTGATGATAAATTCCAATTGATGATGATTAAATTCCCCCAAAACTGTTCTTACTTTCGGGTTCGGTAGTTTTACTACTTTTTTCTCTGTTTGTTCAAGAAAAGCACCAATAAATGCCAATAAATTTGAAGATAAAGTTACCGTTTGCAGTTAAGTGACACAAATCACATTTACATGACTATGATTGCTGTGGCACAAGTTTCTACAAATTTACCAGGATGACAAGGAGGAGAACTGTAATAGAGAGTAATGGAAAAAATAGAAGAGAAATGAATGGCACTGGTGGATTTGCTGCTGTTCTTTCAATTAATTTAAGAAAAAAATCAACAAAACGGCAAATGTTCCTTGAATAATATGGGGTTACCACAAAAAAAACAACAACAACAAAAAAAAAAACCCATCTGAATACTGAATCGAGGTGGGGGTTCACGGCATAAAATATAAATCTGAAAATATTGCAACATGTTCTCCACATGTTCCCAGGTGATTCAGATAGAATATCCGCATTTTAAATGTAGATTTCACATATTGAACACTTTGCCACATGTGAAGTAGTTCCCATACTTTTTTTGCATGCACATTTTGCTATGGTGATTTGCAAATAATACGTTTATGTGTATCATGTGAGGAAGAAGATAATCTTTGTAAATGTGTCCAAATAAAACTGGACAAACTGTAAAGAGGTAACGTGGGACATTCAAACTAGAGGTTTCACTGTCTGTATCCACGGAAACGAAAACAAGAATTTCATTATGAAGTGTAGGGTGAATTGACAGATGCTTGGCTTCAGTGACTGGAAACTTTTGCCACACACCATCTTCTCTGCTCATGCCTAAAAACTTGATGGTGTGTAGACCGCAGCCCACGATGACTCACAGCTCTTATTATTATTGGGAAGTTTTTTTTATGAACCTGGATGTTTTTTTTTAAATATTATTATTGTTACTATTTTATTGCTGTCAAGCTGTTAACAGATTAGCTGTCTGCTGTGTCTGCTTCTCCCTCTCTGGTGTTCGCTTGAGAGTTTTAAGCTTCATTAACATTTGCAGAGCATTCCTCCACTCATAAAGTCGCTATTTAAATAACACTGTTGATAATATTCAATCAAAATGTAGGTGCACTATTTATCTATTACAATTGAACTAAGTCATGGACAGGCATTGAAACAATATACCTTGGGGAGTATTTCAGAAATTAGTTGATTTATGAAACTATTAACTGCTCTTTTTTAACTTTTTTTAGTCTAGTTTTAAATTCACATGAACATTCTCGGAAAACTTTTATTTAAAGAGCTCCAGAAAAATGTTTTACTTTTTTTTGCATATTTATATAAATATATACTCACAACATAGTCTTATTTTTTAACATTGCAAATAATGACAAATACTTGGACTGATTAAACTTTACTCTTGTTTAGTCATTTGTATGTCTGAAACAAATGACTTTGTGTATGAAAACATACACAAAGTAGTCTACCCCAAAATGCTGCTAATATCCTATCTTGTTTTCTATATCCAATTTGTTATTGTTCCTGCATGCTGGATGTCTCCTTATGTTGTTTAAAAAAAAGAACACTGAGGAACATCAGACAGCAGTGATAATGGCTGCTCACTTTCCAGTTACATCCTTTAATAACAGTATTAGTGTTCTTGCTTGAAAAACAAATGTAAACCAATTATTCCCCCATTTTCAGTCCTTTAAAAGATTCCAAATTTGAAGTCGTCTTTGCTTTAGGGTGATTAAATTTTATGTAATATACCCCATAAAGTTTTTATGTCAGTCATGGAAAGGTTTTTAGCTAAATTAGAAGGCGTGAAGGTGGTTTCAACGCTCATTACCTCCGCTCCCCCAACATCTCCCCCCCAAAAGGTTTTTGAGGTTTGGGGAAACGGGACGCCTCCATACGACAAGATTACACAAAGTCACACAAACTGTAGCTTGTGCGTGTAACACGGTGAAGTCCTTTCTCTTCGTTCTTCCCAGACTAGAGACCGCCGCACACCCAAACAGGCGGTGGGGTATAGTTGTGTGAGGAAAGGGTAATTTAAAGATGAATTAGGGCCTTTTATGCTGATGCCATATTGTCAACACGGCCTGTAAAACCTCCTCCTTCGCTGCTCTTCCCTCCCCTTCCCTGCCATTCTTCCCTCAGTTCCACTTTATTTGTTCTAATTCCAGGGGACCGGCTGGGTCTTGCCTGGATTTGGAGAGTGCTTGGTTTCAAAGGGTAATTGACACCTTACCTGTAATTTCATGGTTTCACTCCACCTGCCTTTGATGTCTGGGTCTTGGTTGAGGTTGGGATACGAAAGGAAGAGGCGATGTCGTTTTGCCGCTGCACGCTCCTCAGCGAGCCTCTTCAAGTTGGGCCCCGAGTGGCGTTTCTGAGCACAAAGAGCAACGTTTCCATTACAGACGGGAGGAAAACGTTGTCAGTGTTTTCTGCTGGTCTCGAAAAGAACCACAATTTCGCAATGGTGGCATTTCCATTAAATAAGAAACACAATTAAAATCACACCTGGGTCACGCCACGGCATCTTCCTCCAACCACTTCCTGTTGTCTTATTTGTGGTTTGTGCCAGTGGCAACATCCGGCTTTTGATCACGTGACTCGTGTGATGCAAATAAAGTGTTTCCTTTGCAGTTTTGTGAAGTAAATCCATTTTGAAGTGACCGAAAAAACTCACCGTATCCTCTTTTTTTAAAAATCAAACACAATTTTTTTTTTATTAAAATTGGTGTATCGGTTGAGCAAATTTATCTTCAAAATGTCAAATTGTTTAATAAAACGGAGCTGCTGGCATGTCGTCAAAGTCTGGTTATCAGAAAAGTCAGGAGAGGATGGTGTAGTAAGACAAACATCCATCATGGCAATGAATGTAATTTATTCTGGGCTTTTAAGGAACTGTTCTTTTTTAATGTTTGAGTATAAAACAAAAAATGTAAATGTTTTGTAAAAACAAGAGTCAGGTATACAACTATATACAATATACAAGGTATATAAAGCATATATACTTAAATCTAAACATACAGACCCACTCATATTTGATTGAATGACTTTTGGCTGGTTAAGGAGAAGTCACTGTCAGGAAGCTTCTGCCAAAATTCTGCTTGTTTGATCAACCACAATATCAGAATGGCTCTGAAATTTGAATTGCTTGGTTTTCTGGCTCTGATATTTAATTTAATTATAGTCCATATAATTTCCAAAGGGATCAGACAGGAGCCTAGAATCATCCTGTTTCATCCAGTTTTGATGCAAGCTTGAGGTCAGTATCCTGTTGGTGCGTCCAACTGTTTCAAACCTTCAACAATCGGATCCCGTTATTTATTTTGATCTGCACTTTTTTTTTTTTTTCAAACATGTGCATAACAATAAAACTTAAAACAAACCAGACAGTTAAGCTGAACATAATTTTAATCCCTGTCAGATTTAGGTTTAAAATTGTGAGGATTTCACAAGAAGTTTGGCATCTTTCAAAATATTATGAGAAAAAACAAAATGAAAAAAAAAAACACCCAACCCAAAAATAGAATTTATTTGCTTATTTACACTCTACTATGAAATAGTATGTCAAAAATCATTTATTCCCTCTCTAATAATCAATGTAAAAATGTGCTTCCATTATATAAAACTCTCTCTTTAAGCCAGGAGGCGGGTCTTAGCACTGTCAGCTAACTTCGTGAAAGTCAACATGACGTCTGCTAGTGGTGGACAAACAACTCACCATTACAGGAAAACCATTTATCCATCATCAACTTTGGCCACGCTAACTAGCTTTAACATTGAAACAGGCTCTGCTAGTTGCGGCGTAGCAGGAAGCGAGGTGGGCTTTGGGGGTGAAAGGCTCGCACATGGGAATGATTGACAGCGCTAAAAACCGCCTCCTGGCTCTGATTGGTTGATTCTACTTGGCACTGGGAGAAGTCAGAACAGCTACATATTTTCACAGATTATCTGTGTCATATTATACTGTCGCAATATAGTGGCAGCTTTGACAAATATGTAAAAAGTTACATACTGCATCTTTAGTGTCAATCAAGTAGTTCAAAGTGCTTCACATGATAACAAACATACAGTCACAAATTGTGAAACCAGTAGCAAACATTACATTTTGTCATCTTCCATCATCAAAACCATCAATACACATCAGTTATGCTGTTCAACGTTCCAGTGATTATGGGTCCAAAGCTCTAAACAGGCGGCTTCTCAGCCTTGATTTAAAGGAATTCAGTGTTTCAGCTGTTTTGCAGTTTTCTGGTGGTTTGCTCCCGATTGGTGGTGGGCAGAAGCTGCAGCCGTCCAGCACCATCCAGCAAATACATCTACAGTCGGCTCATTTCAAAGACTACCAGAGAGAGCAAAATATTTACTGGACTTAAAAAAAATTATTTCATGTATTTTCGCAATAAAACCTCTCAGCCAATCATAGACGCTCTGCTCCGGTCTGAGAGGAAGACCTGCAGATGCAGGCGTGCAGCAGTGAGTGATGAGAAGGGAGTGACAGGAAAATTGCATTTGTGCAACCATGAATCATTACAAACAACCCTTTAAAAGGCTCCCCTCACTGTAATTACCTCCTGTGCGATGCTCTATTACGGGGTGCTTTATTACCTTCTATCACTTTGCCGTGCCGGGCTTGGCAGATGGAGACCTCACACTGACTAACAAAAAACTTGGCAGGTGAATCTGGAGGACTTGTCTGTTTGGGGGCAACAGTAGAGGTCCAAAAAAAAAGAAAGAAAGAAAAGAGCGAGAGAGAGAGAGAGAGAGAGAGAAAAGAGCAGCCGTGTCAAAAAGGATTACGTAATGTGTGACTGTTTGATTGCAACAACATAGACACACCACATCTTAAAGTTCGACTTTAAAAGCAGGTTTGAATTTGCTCCAGGCTCTTCTGTCAGTTTGTTAATCAACAAGTGTATAAAAGCATTAGACTGCTATAAAAAAATAGACATTGCTAAAATGTTTTAAAATTTAATTTTAAATACTTTCTGTTTCTTTTTCTTTGTTTGTTCTGTGATGCTTTTCTTCTAAATCATGTACTATCATCATAGTGCATGATTTAACATCATGTATTAGGTACATGATAGATTTATATTAAAAAAGAAGAAATTTGATAGTGTTTTAAATTGTGATGCGTTAATCCTTTACAAAGTTAGATATAAACACTGAATTCTTAATATGTTTTCAAAATTCTTCATGAAATAGAGACCCGTTTAATAAATGAGAATAAAACTTAAAAAGTTAATTTATGTCAGGAACTTTATCACAAAGTGTTTAGATGCCTTTATTTCTGTTAATTATGATGATTTATCACAGACTGAAAATATTTGGACAACTTAATATGGCAATAATAATTTTTTTAAAAGTGTGAAATTATTCAAATAATCTGTGTAAACAATTGATTAAATTTTAATTAAAATCTCTGTGTAACTACAGAGTGAGAGAGTGAATTTCACGTGATTATTTCTATTCATTTAGCTAAATATGGCAAACATTTAATTAAAACCCAGCAGCTTTAATACATAATACAATTACAAATACAATTTTACTAAAGAAACATTTTTGGTATTCTTATGCTGCTATTTACACAATTATGGGGAAAAACTGCTGACAGTTGTCTAAGAAAGGAAGGATAATTATTTGCTAAAGAAGCTGACTCTTAATATGTTTGGCCAGGCCAAGCACATAGAGGGAAAGTTGAGTGGAAGGAAAAAGTGTGCTTGAGAAATGTGCACAAGCAACACAAGGAAAAAAACTAGGTGGTGTATGATGCCATATTATGGCCATTATGAATAGAAAAAAAGGGAGTAAATTTGTGAGGAAAAACTCAAAACTTTACTGATTAATCTCAGAAATTTTCTAGAAAAAACACAAATATTTGTGGATTTTTTGGCAGAAATGTTCTAATATCTACCACGGCCGTAATACATTGTCATACTGATCTCTGCTGACCAGAACAAAGATTATATTTAAACATCATTTCAAAAGAATAAACTATTGACTTTAGAAAATTTCTGAGATTAAAATCAAAATTTCTCAGCAAATTTTCAACTTTTCAAACAAAGAAATTTTAAAGTTTTCCCCCACCCCAGAACATTTCTGAGATTAATCACAAAACTTTTGAGTTTTTACCTGCAAATTTCCGACTGTGGGAGCTCAGAAATGTCCTTAATTTCCTTTGATTAATATCAAAATTTCCATGTTTTTTTTTTTTTGTGAGAAAGTACCGCTCTTTTTTCCAACAGCCCTAATACTCTGTCATAAATATCTCTACATAGGTCATATTTAAAAAATTTTTTTGTAAGTCTGTTTGCAAGTTATTGTAGATTGAAGATTTTAAATAAGATTAAGAAAATTGACATGCACCATATCTTACGGTGTTGTTCTCTATTCAACTGTTTTTCTGCGGGAATGCCTCACTGACAGTGGAGTTGATGAACCATCGCTAAGAAGAGACCAACTGAGCCGATCCCAGAGCAGCGGATGGATGAACGAATGAAGACACGTTGGTCGTCATGAGTTTGGACCCACTTCCCCCGCCAAGCGGGCCCGGGGCCGTGGGCGGCATCAGTGCCTTTGCCACCCGGGCCCCCAGAGCGGCACTCGGCACAGGTCCAGTTTTCCATCTAAATTACCAGCTCCGCTTCGCAGGAGAAGGCCAGCGGGGTGAGAATATCTCACCCTCCGCCCCCCACCCTCTCCGTCTGATCCCCTCGCAGGCCCGGTGCGAAGCTGACAGAGCGTCTCGGATGGCCCCAGATTGCACCTGGACCGGGGGGCTTTCCAGTTCCTCCCCACTTTGGTTCACACACATGCACAAATCCATCATAACAGTCTCTGGCTTTTTGTGGCTTTTGGTCTTTGGCTCTGAAACCAACATTCCCTTAATTGTAGAACATAAGCAGCTAGAGTTTTGCTAATTTTGAGAGAGATGTTAATTCTTAGAATGTATTTTCGTGAAGAAGGTTCTCACTGCTCTAAGTGCAGTTCAGTGGCTCAGATATTACAGATCCTATGTAAATTATGGATATAGAATTTGGAAAAAACTATCGCCCGAAGAGCAGAAATTAAAAGATAATGCATGATCTTATCGCATGATCTGGCTCAGAGGTGGGTAGTAACCAGTTGCATTTACATGAGCATCTTTTTGGGGGAAAACCCCCCCAAACTTTTTGGAGAAGTTTAGGTGCATCAATCCATTTTCTTCACATCTGATACCGATACTGATATCTTAGGTTTAGTATTGACCGATACCGATGCGATACAAGAAATCAGAGCTGAATTGACTTAAATTACTGTAATTCAGTACCATTGTGCTGACTTGCCAACTCTGCACCAGTACAGCTCACTGTACTAATTAAAACAACAGATGTCGTCGGAAGTGTAACAATGGTAGCGTGTATTGTGTTTTCTTAAGACGTGACCAAAGGGTAGGGTAGGGGGTAAATGAGGCATCATCCTCTGCCAATGAGGATGATGTTGGAGTGAGAAATTGTCAAAGTAGCATTTTTCTACCTCAATTTATTTTATTTGTAAGAATTTTTTCATTATATTTTTAAAAACACCAGAATTATATCTTTTTTCATCTGATGAAACCATCAGCTAGTATTTAAGTAGCTATTCTACAAAATACTTTTTTTCCCCTGTCACTTGAGTAATTTCTTGGATAACTACTACTTTTTACTTTTACTTGAGTAAAAATATATCACCCACCTCTGATCCTACTTGAGTCACCATCTGACTTGCATATTCATTCACGAAGGGGGCTGTAATATGTTCACACAGGTGAAAGAAAACAGAAATGTCATGTTACATAAGCCCAAGTAAAATATATATTAGTTTTCTCCCTCATTAAATTTGCAAACTATATAAAAACAAACAAACATCTTCCATGACAAAGAGTCTCCCTGAGCGTTTGCAGCGCTGCGGGTATCATGCATGTCGGACAGCTTCCTGGGGCTGCGCTGCTTGTCCTGGCCTCCCCTCAGGGTTGGGGGTTGTGTTTACCTCATAACAAAGTGCAACACGGTTTTGATGCCTTGCCACTGTGAAGCTGTGTAAGCTGTAAACAGAATACACACAAACACACACACACACATTCACAGTCACCTGTTGCTCTTTGTCACCGTCTGGGTGAATTTACAGAAACACAGACGTCACGCCTCGCTGTCATCACTGCCATGTGGTCATCCTAGGCAAGGCACTTAACCTAAAGGTGAGTCCTGTGGATCCACCAAGTGAAATAGTGCTTGGCAAGTTTAGATGCACAACTGTTTTTTTTTTTTGTTGTTGTTTTTTTGTTTTTTTTTAACCTTTTAGTTTACAATAAAGTGAGTATTCTTCAGAAGCTTAAGTTGTAAATTTAAGCTTTACGGGCCTTACAGGGCGTGTTTCTACTAGATTAGTATTTTCTTCTTTTTTGCAGGGTTGCTCTTCCCTGGTTGATGTAAAATTTGTTAAAGGTGCCAGTAGCTGCGTTTCCATTGACCATATAATTATGCAATTTGGCATTTTGAAAATAAATTCTAAAGTAGTTGTAGTTTCCTCTTTGTAGTGGTGCTTTCTGCATTCCACTCCCGTCTGCTATGTCAGAACATTGTTACAAAATGGAGGCCGACAGATTTGTTGTAGTTGTTTTTTTTGTTTGTTTGTTTGTTTGTTTGTTTTTTATTGATTTTGGGACATTTTAAGTCATTTCTGGATTGTAGTGGATGAGAATCGGGATTCTTAGATGAATAAATTTTTTTGACACATCTCTACTAAGAACGGTTGTAAACGACATCAATGGACGCCATGTTGAGAAGCTGAAGGGTTAGTAGCAGAATCAATAGCAGGTCCTTAAAGAGGCAGAGGCCAGTATCAAGGCGTCAGGTGACGCAAGTCAGATTGCTTTTCATTTGTATTAGTTATGTTTTATATATTCAGCGTTTTCATACAAAACTGAAAGTAACAGTTACTTGATTGTGCTGTAAAATGGCTCCATGTGCCTGGAAAACACATAACACCCATCCTTTAACATGTCCCCCCTGATGTGTGTAAGACACTTGGTCTGTTCAGATTGATGTCCCATTCATTAGCTAATTGGTTGACTTATGAACACACTTGATTGTACTAGTACAAAGTAAACAGAGCAGAATACAAATGAATTCTGCTCCCAGCAGTGAGCCACTTTGTGTTTCCCTATTACACAAAACTTCAGAGTATTTTTGTAACGTATCAAAATGTGCGAATGCTCAAGCGATATGAATACTGTAGTAAGACCCTTTACATTTTATTAATTGCTTAGCCATCGCAGCTTCAGAGATCATTAAAAGAGCTTAAAGTGCAGTTATCGTTCCTGACACCCGCCCTAAAATTGTCCTTCAACACTAATCCAGGGAAGCCACTTGTCAGCTATCCTTTCAAAACATTTAGTTTCAGTCTGCTGCCATCTTTGAGGGCTGACCATTGGCTCGGCTGTGACCCATGAGCAGGCGTCGGGGCAGTGAACCCAGACAAATGTGAGCGAGGAACCTCAGAACCAGTGAACTCCCAACTCACGGACATGCACACACACTAGCTCTCTCTCTCTCGCTCGCTCACACACACACCTACACACACACACACACCTACACACCCCCACACACCCCCCCCCCCCACACACACACACACACACACACACATCCCACCACCAGCCCCCACTTAAGCGAATGCTTCTCCAGCTCATGCTCCTCTCCATGGAGGCTGATTCCGGCCTTTGGATGAACCTTTCCCTTGGACCTTAGGCTCAGAGGTAGCTGAATTATGTGGAGTTTTTGTGTAAGATAAGACAGGCAGATAAATAGATACACTTTAGGAGTTTGCACAAGACATAAATATTGATTTTCAATTTAGAGTTCTCTGGACTTTTCTCATTTACCCTTTGAACATTAAGTTGAGCAGTTAAAAAAGCCCAGTAGTTTATTTTACCAAAAATAAAAATACATACCAATTGAATTAAAGTGTTAAAGGGGGAGAATTAGGTGTTTTCCAGACACATAGTTACTTGATTGTGCTATAAAATTGCACTATGTCAACTTCAGCTGTTAAAAAAAAATGCTTAAAATAAATTTGACTCTGTAATTTAACATCTTGACATTGGGCCTCTGTCTCTTGAAAACTTCTGCTCTTTCTGAAACTCCGCCTTCAGGAAGTCGTCACAACTTTGCTCCTTTAACAAAATTTTTACCAGTATTAGACTGAAAAGTAGCTCCTATAATGAGCTCAACAGATGTGCAGTTCCACCAGGTGTTTGCTAATTGCTGCTGGCTAGTCTGAAGGAGCTCAGTGAGGGAGTTGCGGGTTAGTGCTGTTCTGTGAGGCGGAAGGTGGACAATGCACCACCCAGGAGAAGAACTCGGTCCAACCAGGCGTCTGATACAGCTGATTGGTTGCCATGATTTTTGTATACATGCCTGGGTGATGTTTTTTCTTTTAGATTTTTATTCACTGGTGAATTTCAATGTTGTATAAAAACAAATAGAGTGTGACAGAACATAGGGCTTTTCAGTACTCGTGATACTGATCAGTGTGACATTAATGGCTAATGGTTAATAACTATATTTAGCAGATTAACTTGTTTTTTTTAATTATTTTCAGGACCTTTCCACTGACATGGCTGCATCAAGGAAGGACATTTTCAAGAAATGCTCTTAAGCTTTTAGACAGGCTTTAGAGATTCTTGCGAAGAAAGAGTGTCAAAGAAAACCCCATGAACAGAAAGTCCTGCTGCTAGCCCAGCAAGTAAGCAAAGCAGACGACAAGATGGCAACAGCAACGGATGAGCTGGATATGCTTCAGAGAACGGCTGCATTTTGTGATGGTGATGGCAGGCATTCGAATAGAATTTCTTGATATTGTTTTTGTGCTAAAATCTTTCAGAAAAGAAAGTTGCCGGCAAACAGACAGATTTGAGTTTGAGTTCTAAAGATATTTGAGAAATAAATGCCATGTGTAGAACTGAAGGTCTAGCATTAATTAGACCATTAAATGAAAAAAGGAGTCCTCAGTGTTTTAGAACTTTTTATTACTGAATCTGAGGTATTAAATATGAATCACAACGTATCTTCTCACCACAGGGTGGAGCTGTGAGAGACGGTAACAAGAATACTGAGAGAAAATGAACAATAAACATGAGGGGAGCTGAAGAAGACAAATAAACTAAGAGAAGGCTATGACTAATATAAAGGGGTGTATTATGTAATTACCAGGCAGCTGTATAAAAATGCTGTATAGATCAAACATAACTTAAAAACGGCAAAGGGCAAAAAAAATATTGAAAAGCCTTTAGTTGAAATTTGTCTAAAGACTCATGGGCAGGTAGATGACATAGCAAATTCCATCCGTTTAGAAACTGGATACGGTTTTCTATGCGGATATTAAAGCCTCTCTGACGACTTGAAACATATAAGTGTGACAAACAAGCAAGAGCAAGAAAACAGTTGCTGTGTTTCCATGAATAAAAAAATGTGCAAATTGTGAAAGTAAATTCTCTTAATGGAAATACGACTATTTATTTTTAAAACTCATTTTCAATTAAAGGTTTTTGTGCATTGATGAGGTTGTTTTTTCCAGCCGTATTGAAATGCATGTATTTTTCAAAACTGCAACTGAAACTTTTCCATCATCACAGGAGTCACGTGATAAACAGCCGGATGTCACGACTAAAAATGATGAAGAAGCCCACAGGAAGTAGCGTGAGGATGAAGTTTGCTCTTGTTTTTTCTGTGGAAGTGCAGCTGGATCCATCAGAGCACTCACAGCGTCACACAATTCATAAAAACTGGTGTTACATTCCAACGTCTTTAATCCATAGCTTTTCTGTAAAATAGCCGACTACAATTTACCCAAAACGCAGCATACGTAACCGCTCACAAGTTTGTCACTCCAACGCCTGAATACGTTGACGTCTCCTCTGATTGGCTGATCGATGATGAACATTTTCACTACGACTGAGTTATGAATATGTCTCATGTAACTGTTTACATTTGTTGCTGTCATGACTTTTAATAACTTATCACGTGGACAAACTTGTTCATGTATGATTTGGATTTTATTTCTTATTTAATGGAAACACCACAATTGTGAAATTGTGTGTGTTTTTTTTACATTAGTAGGAAATAGACAAAGATTTGTGTACATTTGTAAGGGAAGCACAGCTACTCAGATGGATCAAGTAAATAAATACATTTTATTTATATATCCCTTTTTACTGATAAAATATCACATGCTTCATAGTATACAATAAAAGAAGAAAATAAAATGACAATTGAAAATAAAACTATGTGCAACACAGAGGTGTTAGGATTTGTTTTGACAAATATAGACAGACTTGCACACATTTATAACGAAAGCGCAGCTAGTGAGTAGAATGTGTATAATTTATGGTTCTCTAAATGTGAGTATACTTTTAGTCATTAAAAAAGGAGGAAAATACGACTGCACAATGTATAACAGTGACACAAAAATATTAACACACACACACACACACACTGTCTCTTTCTGAAGCAGAGGGGCTCCTCCCAGGACTCCCCCCAACACACACCTGTACGCTGCTTTGCCCCAGCATGCCCTTCATCAACACAGCACCCTGCACACATGAAAACCTTTACATCTTTGCAACAGCTCAAGAGGAAACTCTGGAAAAAAAAAACATCCTAGCTTTCACTCAAGCTAAGTTTAGCACTCTCCCTGTCCAAAAAACCCACTTTGATAGAGAACTGCATCTATTCTGCAGCAGCCTTTTTACAACGCGGTGACTGACTTTGACACTCAGCCATGAGGGGTTGAGTTCTGTACATCCCCAACTTAAAACACAGCTCTGCGTTTCTCTCTGCTGTGGCTGCATGAAAGCATTAATGTTTCAGCCAGGCTGCAGTGCCAAAGCCCTGAATTTCTGCCTGGCTGTGTCAGGACTTGTAGAGATGGATCACTATTAAAGAAGGTTCACTCTTAGTCCCACCATGCAGTGCTTGACTTGCTCTTTCTTACAGGTTTCAGTTATACAGAGGAATAATGTAACACCTCTCTTGAGTTTTAAGCATTTATTACAAAGTATCCATATTTTACTGGGTGAATGAATGAAAACAGGTCAGCAGGTTTTTCTCTTTTTTTTAATGGTAGAACACAAGCCCTGTTCGCATTGGATTAGTTTTATTTAGGGGCCACGTGCTTTGGAAACTGTGTCGTTAATCCCATGCAAATCAGCCACGTTGGTAATTTGTAAAGTAAAAATTCCATCGAAATTACCTGCTACTCTGAGGTCCTGTGATAATACTAATCCAGTGATTAGTATTATTTGTGAGTTAAACAGAAATGGGTAGAGTCCGAAGTGTAATTACGTGTTGTTTATTTTTCTGGGCTCATTTTTATTTGTTGTTGGCTAAAAATAGAGGTTGCATTGAAAATCTTCTGGGTCCCAAAATCCTTTCAACCCAGCATCAAAAGCAAAAGACTGAAGAGAAGGAGCAAAATAACATGGAAATGGTGGCTCACATCATCCATTGCACTGTGCAGTAAGAATCACTGTTTGCAGCTTTCTGTTATACCGCTTGCTAGCATAACACAGCACCGAGATGTTTCCACAGCCTGAAAAGTAGTTTTAACATCAACTCGCGTCATTCCTCCAGTCGACATGCGGTAACATCTCACCCAGGAGATGTCTGTCAATTACTGCAAACATTCTGTGAAAACGCACCACGTAGAAAGCAGACGTCAGGGAGTAATTTATGTATAATTTGGGGTCCTGTGCAATTGGGTAGCCAACCAGGAAACAATGGTTTCTCAATAACCAAGATGGAGCGAAGCGTAAATCCAGGGGCTGATTTTTACCTGGGTACCAATAGACTGATTTGTGTAAAAATGAAAAAAAAAAATAATAAAATGGTTCCATTCAGAGAAAATATGAACAAGTTTAGGGGTATGAATACTTTCAGAAGTTACTGTAGTTTTTCAGGTAAGCAGTGTAGCTGTAGAAAATACACTATAAAAAAAATTAAGTACTTTATTTTATTTTTAACCGTTTCTGGATAGCTGAGGATATGAAAAATATTGTTTATGTTTAACATTGTGAATTGCTGGTGTATGGCCTGATGGGACCTCTCAATTCGTTAACAGGTGCTTCATTGTTTTCCATTGAGGCAGAAAGTCATATTTGTACCAAAGCAAGATTGCTGGATAAAAGGTGTTACCGTTTGTTTTGTTGTTTCCTGGGGGGCACTGAAAACGAGTTCACCACTACGTGATCTCCTCCTGTGTTTACCTCTGACCCCTGCATACCCTCCCCCACCCCTTCTTCCCCCAAAAAACAGGCAAAAGCTGCCCTGGGATCTAGGCAATAACAATGGCTCGACTGTGATGTCCCGAGTCCCAGTCCCACACAATGACCATGTCCATGTCGATTAACGTAGGGTGGCGGTGGAGGCCGGTCTGGCGGAGGCTAATAGCTTATTACACAGTGTAAAATTACAGTGCGATCTGGAGAAGTTCCAGTAGAATGGGTCCAATTAAAGGAGAAAAGAGAAGGTGTGTGTGTGTGTGTGTGTGTGTGTGCACATATGTGTGTCTGTGGAAGAGACAGTGGTGAGAGTATCAGGGGGTTAGGACAAGTTCAGCAATGTACGTTCCCCCTGAGCTTTGGTCTAATTTACCCCCTCAGAGGTTTCCTGGGGACTGACACCCTTCGTGACTAAAAATATTTGAAGGTTTTCCTGTTCTGCTGTTCCATAAAGGATCTGAAATAACCCTCCAAACAACCACAATCACCACCACGCAGTTCTGGATAAGTCAGGGTGTTTACTGGTTCATATCAGCTGAGAATCAGAAGTAGGAGAAATATGAGGTTATATATATATATATATATATATATATATATATATATGTGTGTGTGTGTGTATATATATATATATATATATATATATATATATATAAACAATTAACAAAATACATAATATAGCTCTTTAAATTAGTCATATCCTTTTAATTTGTCTTCTTCAGCTCCCCTCATGTTTTTTGTTCATTTTCTCTCATTTTCTTTTTGTTGCCTTTGGTTTTCCATTCCTATGTCCATGCACTATGCTGTGCTCTTTATTTATTCCTTATTGTTTAATCAAAACAAGTTGTTCTTTGATTGGAGAGATTCCATTAAGTGACTGTTTCTGAAATGTGCAGTTAAGTGGTTAGTGGGAACACAGCTAGTCATTCCTAAAAGCAAGTTAGAAAGTCCAGTCACCCAAACAAATGTGAACTGTAGCAGGAAGCTGGAGTACCTGGTGAGCTTCCATACTTATTAAAGGAGAAGATGGACATGTCACACATGAAGACTCTGACATGGGGTTTGAAGTGACAGCCTTTTTGTTGCAATGTAACCCCATCGAGAACTGTTTGCCTATGCTGCCCTACAAAATAAAAATATCACCTAAGAAGGTTTGCTTGCATATATTATCAGCCTCATTTTATTCTAAGTTCAAGTCTGTTTCAGATTCTCTACTGAAACTCATTTTGTCTGTCGGTTCCTCCTAATTGTTGCATATATTGTCATGAGTTATTGTCACAAAGTGTCACTAGCTTCTTTTTTTTTCTCAATGGGATGTAGAATCTTGTCAGTTTGATGTTTAAGCCAAAAGAGGAGAGCCAACAGAAGGGGTTAAAATAATCCATTTCATTGGTTGGGAGCTCTAATAACTGCTCTCTGTCTCTCTCTCTCTCTCTCCCTCTCGGCGTCGTCATTGGCCCGCAAAGTTTCCATTGTGCTCGCCGGTGCAGGTGTGGGACATGCTTTGTTGATCATAATCCCCCTGGCAAGCATAGAAGCTTTGAGTGTGTTTGACGTACCCCACCGGCAGGCCCTTTGCTCCTCGGCCGCCGAGCAGCCACCGTCTCCAGCGGCCGCTCATGGGATCCGACAGGCGGAAAAATAATGAACAACACCTCAACCCGGAGCTGACCTGGCTCCAATTCACCAGCTCCACACGAGGAGTAAACGAACCACTTAAGTGAGCCTTCCGAGATCAAATCATGCGGCCCAAACCCCACCTCCACAACCCAGCTCCCCACTGTCAGCCCCTTACACACTCCCACTTTTAACTTCCCAAACAGTCAAGATATTTTCCTACATAAACAAACATTCTGTTTCATTCTTCTGTGACTGGTTGTGGCACCCAGGCCTCTGTCAGGCCTGCTTATGATATCAACTTGTATTTGTATACTGGTAAACTATGGTTGTGCTCCTTTAGGTCAGTTATGGATACCAACATCACATCTGCTTGATAAGTAAAAGCACAGTCAGAAGTTTATAGAAAATGTTTTATTACTTTATTTAAATTGGGAAGTTTACATACAGTTCACCAGTCATATTGAGTCCACTTTAATTAAACTCTAGTTTATTTACCTGGAAAGTGTGGTTCATTCGTGGAGGTGTGAACATGTAATCAAACTCTGATGCTAACCAAAAAAGCTAACTCTGGTCCGCCTACAAACCTAGGTCTTGGATCGGTTAATGGGAAGTTCATATGTGAATGAGTATGCTCCAAAAGCAGGAAGTGGACTATAGTGCAGGGATTTCTGGGTAAATAAAACCAAAATAAACATGCAAATCTAGCGCTAGCAGGAGAAGCGGTTCATGGTCTTTAGCCAAACACAAAACTGAAATCCTACAACCGCTAAAGTCTGATCCCAATGTATTTTTGTTTACATTTTGTAAAGAAGGAAGTCACACTCAGTGTCTTCTTCAGAAGATTTTGGGTTGTTTACTTCAGTGGATCTTGGTGCAGCGCCCCCACAGGCAAGGAGGGGAACAGGCTTTTCAAAGGTATTGGTTCGTTTGACACGGTGCTGTGTGAAATCGAAATGCATCAGCTGAAAATGCAACAAATGTTGCAATTCCGGTCCCCAATCAAAACTACTCTACCAGGCTATGAGGTGTGAAAACACTCTTAAGGTTTTGGTGAAAAATTAATGCAACACTAGATGAAAATAAATCTTGTGACATTGCCAAAGCTTATCAAAACAATGCCACAGCAAATGTGAGCGGTAATCAAAGCTAAAGATGTTCCAATGAAATATTAATGTATGGCCTTAATGTTGTTTTGCTGTACTTTTCACTAAGCTCACATTTCTGTTTTGAGATGTTTCTTTTTTTTATTGGTCTAATGTAATATTCTAATTTCTAATTTATTTGAAATTGAAGATCGTAATTAACAGAAATAAATGCTTTCAAACATCCATCTGTGTGTAATTACAATAAGTGATCAAATGTGCTTCACTTATTGATTCATCCATTTATTTCAGGAACTTTATCGCTAATATTCTAATTTATCAACTGGCTCTGTATTTATCCCCTTTTTACTGTGTTGCATCAAAGTCAATTCCACTGCAACCAACTGCCTTTAAAATCATGATTTGGAAAATAAATCTTCCACTTGTGCAGCATGTGCTGAAACATGGTGATCATCATCCTGTCAAGTTTTTGATGTTTAGGAATCTAAGCCATGGAATCTGTTACTGTAGATCATTCCAGGACACGGGTAGCGCCTTGCTCTGACATCACCATCACTCTGTGTCCTTATTTGACGCCCGCAGTCAAGAAATCCTTGATGAAGCTGATCCCCTGTCCATCATGTCAAACATGCTGACTAGACGGAACAGTTGCTTTCTGTCCTCTCCCTAAGATGTCTCTCATTAGTGAGGCGCACCTCTCTCCCGGTCCATTGTCAAGGGAGCAATTTGGGGCTGCGGGGTCACGTTGGGTGGGCTTAGGTCATGAACCTACAGTATATAGTCATCCAGCGAAATAGCACCGGGAGACCCGTGCTTAACCCGCTTCCCAGCCACTCCAACAATACCGCTTTTCACATGTCGAGCTGATACAGCCGTGTGATTGCCAAATTAGGACGGGATGCCTGATGTTCTAGGCGCAAAAGAAGGTGATCAAACAGAGCTCGGGTCAATGGATCCGCCTCTAATTGAGAAGTTCACACTTGGCAGCGGAGCAACTCATTCAGCAGACAGTGCTGCTGCTGCCTGCCAAGGGGGAAGAGTTTTGAGTCTGCCCGGGGTCATCTGCTGGTTGTTCAGAAGTCATTGGGGCACAAAGGTAGAAATCTGCTTCATGTGATGAAGGTGACAGAATGTAAATGAGCTATACTGATCCAAATTCTAGGACTTAGGTAATCTCTGAATATGGATTTCTTTGGGACTTTATGCAGTATTTAAAAATAGCACTTGGGGCTGGAAACAACTTCTTCTATCTTCATTAGAGCTAAAATGTTATTCCCTGATCAAAAACATACCTTTAGTGTTGCTTTGATTCTTTCGTGCATGTTCGAGAAATCCTTTAATTTCCCATGGCAACCATTCAACTGTCCAAAACGCCTGGGTGGACAAAGCCCCGCCTCCGAGGATGAAGCTCCTCCTCAGAGCTCCGGTTTCCAAGCTCCTGAGTGTCCGAACTCCCCTCATGAGTTTTTGTGTCGTCTTAAAGTTAAACTTGATGTAGTGTTTTGATTGTTGATTCTATATTGCATGATTTTGAGTTTTTGTTATGATTTAAAGCACTTTGAAATGCCTTGCTCCTGAAATGTGCTATACAAATAAAACTTGATTGATTGATAGATTAAAGTCAAAGACATTCTAATGTGTGTTGCAGCTAAGCAAGGATCTGGGGATAAAAGTAAACTGGATCACATCTAGATGTCATCATCCTTAAAAATAGGCCTACATTTTTGCTAAAACATGATTTAGACAAATGAACAAATCACTTTGGGCAAAAATAATTTACTTAGACCATTATTTTAGGAATATTGTTACAATATTCCTAAAGGTAATATCATCTTTAGGAAGGTGACATTATTAAGATTACATTCAAAAACTAACAATAATAATTTAGGTTATTATTGACATAACTAATAACCCAAATTATTTGGGTTATTTATGACAATGAGACTTTGTAAAATTAACCAAAATTAACCAAATTTTACCATGTTATTAATTAATTTATAAATGTCACCGTTCCAAAAAATTATTTCATATAATTTTAAATCTCACCCCATTACAGTATGTTGCATCAGCAAGAGGGAACACATAGAGGTTAAACTGCACATGTCCCAATATCAAGCCTAGGGGGATTCCAGAGTTAATTATACATATATATATAAAAAGGTCCAGCCACCACCGACACTGATTCTGATTCTAATAGTCGAGTAACGCAGGAGAAAATGAGTCTCTCCTTATCATGAGTCATCTCTAATCATGAGTCATCTCTAATCATGAGTCATCTCTACTCATGAGTCATCTCTTGGAGCTGGATCAAGTGTAAATGACAGATCACCAACGCTCAGATCCAATCCAATCCGAGATTTGGGCAACAGAGTACAAGTCATTTCTGTGAGGCGATTAAAAAGCCTTGACGCACGCTTAACTCCGTTTAAAAGAACTCCAGATTCACAAAATCCTCAGACCGTTTTCCTGTATCAGCACCATGTGTGGTAAATGTTTGCAGAGATGTTTCACGATGTGCTGATTCTTAGCAGAAACAAAGTAACGCGGCTCCCTCTCTTATTTGGGACAAAGTGCTGGAAACAAAGGGGATGCTTAAATCCCGTTGGCCTAACAGGGATATCTTCACCTCTCTTCAGAGAGTACCTAATTGATACATGCGGATTGGCGTACAGGACAGAGGACAATGGCGCCATTGTTTCAGGGTTTTCTGTACCAAGACATCTGTCAACTGCTGTGTCTTTGCGAAGCGCTTGGCTTCGCTCCAAACGAGAACCTTTTCATCTTCCCAGCGCGCCTCATTCCCACCTCTGGCTGCAGAGCTCGTGTTGGAGGAAGTCGGGCTTCATTCATTTATCTTTTCTTGTCGACGAGGGTCGCATTCTATTAGTGTTTTACCGAAACACTTAAACTAAGGGTGAGTTTAAGTGTTTCGTAACATTCAGGTGGAATGTCACAGAAATAAAAGAGTCGTCACTCTTCTGTGTTTCCAGGGATGCAGTTTTAATAACCAAGAACAAAAGTATGGAGGACCTTTTAAATTTAATCGTGCACTTGAAATAAGATAAAACTGACTTACAAATAACTTTTCAACAGGAGATTGTTTTAAGTCAATAATTCCTTAATACTGATGAAAAAGTACTCGTTCCGATTCCAAGTTATAGGTGAAATAATTTGCCAGTGAAGCAGGTACTTTTTCATCAATATTAAGGAATTACTGACATAAAACAAGCTCTTATATCTTGATGTAAAGCTACTTGTAATTGTGTTTCTGACATGAAATGGTATGGTTGATGGTGAGGAGAGACGCTGAGACCCAGGTTATGGTGATGAAGAAGATTTAATGAAGGCTCAAAAACAGTCCAACACAGGCAGCACGGCAGAGACAGGCACACAGCCAAATACCGGTAGCAACTGACAACAGGACTTGGAGACGAGAGCTAACGCAAACCAGGACTTAGCAGTTCAACTGGCGCGAATAGACGACAACTTAGACAAACCTAGACATACGACGAGGATCCGACAAGGAACACAGACAACAGGTGGGTTTAAATACACACGGGGTAATTAAGGGAATGAGACACACCTGGGGAGCAATCAACGGGGAGGACAGGACAGAGACTCACAGGGAAACAGGACGGAACACAGAAAACTCAAAAATAAACACACAAAAACACGGATCCTGACAATACCCCTCCCTCAAGGGCGGATACCAGACGCCCACAAAAAACAGAAAAGTCCAAAAACACAAAACAACCCAACAGGGTGGGCGGAGGGGCGACGGAAGGAGGGCAAGAGTCCATAGAAAGACAGTCCAAAACAAAAAACTACCCATCAGAGTGGGCGGAGAACCAGGAGGCTAATCCGGCGGACGTTGCCGGCGCAGGAAGCGAGGAGACGGGTCCGGCGGTCTCTTCCGCCGGCGCAGGAAGCGAGGAGACGGGTCCGGCGGGCGGCGTCTCCGGCGCAGAAAGCGGAGTCCCGGAGGCGGGTCCGGCGGGCGGCGTCTCCGGCGCAGAAAGCCGAGACGTGGAGGCGGATCCGGCGGGCGGCGTCTCCGGCGCAGAAAGCCGAGACGTGGAGGCGGATCCGCCGGGCCGGCAGGAAGGCCGGCTGGGGTCTCGGGGGAAGCAGACTCAGGAAACTCGGGCGGAGCAGACTCAGGAAACTCGGGCGGAGCAGACTCAGGAAACTCGGGCGGAGCAGACTCAGGAAACTCGGGCGGAGCAGACTCAGGAAACTCGGGCGGAGCAGACTCAGGAAACTCGGGCGGAGCAGACTCAGGAAACTCGGGCGGAGCAGACTCAGGAAACTCGGGCGGAGCAGACTCAGGAAACTCGGGCGGAGCAGACTCGGAGAGCTCTGGCTCGGGGGAAGGCTGCGCTCCGGCAGCAGACTCGGGGAGCTCTGGCTCGGGGGAAGGCTGCGCTCCGGCAGCAGGCTCGGGGAGCTCGGGCGGCTGCGCTCCAGCAGCAGGCTCGGGGAGCTCGGGCGGCTGCGCTCCAGCAGCAGGCTCGGGGAGCTCGGGCGGCTGCGCTCCAGCAGCAGGCTCGGGGAGCTCGGGCGGCTGCGCTCCAGCAGCAGGCTCGGGGAGCTCGGGCGGCTGCGCTCCAGCAGCAGGCTCGGGGAGCTCGGGCGGCTGCGCTCCAGCAGCAGACTCGGGGAGCTCGGGCGGCTGCGCTCCAGCAGCAGACTCGGGGAGCTCGGGTGCGGGCCACGCCACTAGCCGTGCCGCCTGACGTCCCGGGGACAGCCTGGCTCCTTGAAACCCCAGCACCACGGGGACTGTAGCGACTGGAGACGGGCGGACGGAGGTGGCTGGAGACGGGCAGACGGAGGTGGCTGGAGACGGGCAGACGGAGGTGGCTGGAGACAACGGAGGGGTGGTGCGGAGGGACGGAACGGGAACAGGTATGGTGAATACTTTCTTGGCGAGAAACTCTTCGTGGAGCTCGTGAACCAAATCCAGCATAAACGGGTCATTGTGAAACAGATTGAACAGATAACAGAAATCCTCCTCGAACTCGATGTTGTGAATGTCCTTTGATTTGAGGAATGGGAAGAGCGGTGGAGTTGTAGTGGTTACTGGGTCCATGATGATAAACTGCGAGCCTCACCGGTCGTGGTCGGATCCTTCTGTCATAATGTGTGGTTGATGGTGAGGAGAGACGCTGAGACCCAGGTTATGGTGATGAAGAAGATTTAATGAAGGCTCAAAAACAGTCCAACACAGGCAGCACGGCAGAGACAGGCACACAGCCAAATACCGGTAGCAACTGACAACAGGACTTGGAGACGAGAGCTAACGCAAACCAGGACTTAGCAGTTCAACTGGCGCGAATAGACGACAACTTAGACAAACCTAGACATACGACGAGGATCCGACAAGGAACACAGACAACAGGTGGGTTTAAATACACACGGGGTAATTAAGGGAATGAGACACACCTGGGGAGCAATCAACGGGGAGGACAGGACAGAGACTCACAGGGAAACAGGACGGAACACAGAAAACTCAAAAATAAACACACAAAAACACGGATCCTGACAGTTTTCTTATATTTTAGTGTACTAAAATATTTACACTTCAACCTAGACCAGAAATGCTCAATAAGATTTTTTTGTTTTTGCAATACATACAGGGATCCTTTTTTACACATATAATTACTGATTTATTTATTGGTCTGACCAATCAGATGTCTTTTTAGAGAGTCACCACAACAGATAAAATTATTGTATGGTGCGCAGTCAAAAAGAGACCATGCAATTATTGCTTTTAACATAAACATAGCTAAATTGCGTAAACATTTATTTACAATTTTATTTAAATTGCTACATGTATAAAGCATTAAGTTTATTTATATGAAGAACTGTGGCACATTTGGGCCTCCATACAAGACGACCCATGTCCAATGAAAATTACATAACCAAATAGAACAAGTGTTTTCTTGTTAGAAAACAGTCATTCTAAGGTTAAATGCCTTCCAGAGGATGAACTTTACTTTAAGCTCTGACTTCCTGTGAAAACAGTTTAACATTTACTGTTTAATCTGAGTCGAAGCTAACACTTAGTGTATTTTTCCCTATAAATCTGGGTCTTTGGACCTTACAGTCTCAGAAGTCAAAATAGAAAATCTGAAAGAAAAACTTTGTTCATATGCTTTTCAATCGACAAAACAATGATTAATGATTTTTAGAGTTAGACTTGGCAAATTTAGTAAAAAACAAACAAACAAACAAAAAAACCACTTAAAACATAACTTATTAAAACAAAATATCCATCTATGCTCATTTAACCCCAGTGGGGTTGTGAGGGGTGCTGGTGCCTATCTCTAGTGTTCTAAAATAAAATATAGGAAACAAATTATAAAGAAATTAATTTTATTCATAACACCAGGTTTAGCTTTTTTTTAATGCAAATGTTTAAAAAATATGAAAGATGCTGATATGTAAACATAAGTAAAGTTGTGAGAATACAAGAAACAAGAATGATTTTGTTTTTCTGTTTGTATTCTGTGTGAACTGATATGAAATAGAGCAACACATTACATTTTTGGCAAAGCCCTAATAATATATATGTATATACAAGTAAAATGCATTAGAAACTAGATCAGTTTTATTTAGTATGATTGTGTGATGCATTTCATCAAGAGTAAAAACAAAACAAAATGTCAATAATTGATATAAAAGCCATTTAATGATTGTCAAACTGAATCCTGAGGAAAATAAACAAGACAGAATATATTGTTTACAGATACCGTATATTAATAAAATCTGTGTTTTTTTTTAGTGATGCTGTTTTTTTTGCTGCATCCTGGAAGCTAATATTTGCATATTTAATCAGGCAGTGTTTTTTTTTTTTTTTTTGGACAAACAGTAGAAAATGCCTATGAACATAAATAGCATAAATACTCCCAAAAAGTATTTTTTTTTCCAAAAAATGTTACAAAAATACACATCTATCAGGTCCACGTCTGTTTCCACAAGCCACAGTGCTGAGCTATCAGTCAACATGGAGGACGTCAGAAACAAGGCAGCAGGGATTGGCTGGTCGGGCAGCATTTAGCGCGAGTACCACAGTTTCACAGTATTTACAGAGGAGTTTAAAACAACAACAAATGTAAAACATGATGTAGTTGCTGTTACTTAAATCAGAAAACAATTAGTCCTACTGGTGCTTAAATAACACATCAGTTGTCACTGTTGCAATAATGTCTGTAGCTGCATTTCAATTGGCGTTAAAATTGCGCAAAGTTTAGTTCTGGAAATAAATACGGCAAGATTCTGTATGTTTTTTTTTTTCTTTTTAGCTGTATCAAAATTAATGCATTTTGCAAAACTGCAGTAAAAACACTTTTTCTTTGCAGTTTTTATAAAGCAGAAACCCACTAATTTATAGGAGCTGGCCTCCTTGGACGATGCACAGCTGGCTCCACTATAAATAAATCGCATGTAACTGTTTACATCCGTCGCCGCCATTTTTTTTAAGACATATCGCGTGAACAAACTTCTTCACGTGTGATTTTAAATGCATTTCTTATTTAATTACAAAATTGTGTTTTTTTAACATTAGCAGAATATCAAAAGTTTTACACACATAATGGAAATGCAGCTGCAGACATTTATTCTGATCTTGTTTCACAAGTTGGAGATTAAGAATCTGATAAATTTAGCAGTAGTTCTTAAGTGCTTATCGGACAGAATATCAAGTTTTAGGTGTTATGGTTACATAGCAACAAAAGAACAGCAAGCTGGGTAATTGGTCAGATAATTCAGCAGGGTATTGAGTCTGCAGCTTACCGATGAACAAACTAACTGAAGTTTTCCAACAGCATTTTGTTAATAAGCGTAGTGGGTGATGCTACTTCAGTTCCCACAGTGATTATCAAGTTTTTATTTTATTTCCAAGCAACAAGAAGTTTTCTTTTTGTAAAACTTGGGAGAAGCACAGCGTTTCCTTTCTCAGCCTGCTCACGAGCAGTGTGCAGCAGCATGTTGGGGAGGGGCAGCTATGAAAACCGTGAGAAATCTTGTCAGCGCTTTTTCTGCCATGTCATTAAAGGACTTAAATTGTAGGAACGATTTTGAAACCGCAACTTCCCAAAATCTCAGCTGGTCCTGGTTCATAAGGCAAGCATATGAGTGAACATATTAGCATAACTGCATTTGTTTAACAAAATAATACAAACCCTTGGAGGGCCACTGTAATAAATGACTGTCATTCTGAGGTATTGTTGGCGTCACATAGGCAACTTTGGCAGCTTGGTGTTAGTGATGAACAAGCCCTTTTGTGGTGAAAAACCTATAGAACTGTGAAGGTTTGGGCTCAACTTTAAATATGGTTGTAAAAAATCAATTTAAGTTTATAAAATATTTTACTTTTTGATGTTACAATATTGAAGTTTAGTTGAAAAAGGTGCTCAGGTGTAAGTGAAAGGAGAAGATTTTTTTTTGTTTGTTTTGTTTTATTTTGCATTTTTTTCTGCTCTCTGATGATAATCAGACACTCCAGCTCAGTCTATGCTGTGACTTCTCTGTGGGAAATATGAAGCGTATCGAGTATTGATGCGTATTCTGAGTGGGATTCTCTGAGAGAGTCTTCCAGCAGGTGAGGCCTTGTCCCCCTAGAGCTCAGTCCCGTCCCTGGGAAAGATCAAGCTGTTCACACTGAAGCTGTTGTAGAAGTGAGCGTTGAACTGTCCGCTCTGCCCGCCGCCGAACGTGTTGTAGTACACTCCCCGGTTAAAATGCAAGCCCTCGCCGTGGTCGGGAGGCCCCGCCCCCACCTCCTGCCCACCGCCACTGCCGCCGCCGGGGTGGTACGGGCTCAGAGCCGTTATGTTCCTGTTCGACAGCTCGTTCACCAGTCCGAGGGACCCCTGTCGGCCGGGGGCCCCCGAGCCGAGCGCCGACATGTTGCTGTAAAAGTTATTGAAACACGGAGCGGCGGCGGCCAGCCCTGCTGGCGACGACGACGAGCTCTTGTGGTTTTCGTTCATGGCTTCCATCTCCGGGGAGGAAGGCCCCAGGAGCTGGGGGCTGTCCGAGGCCTTCATGGGGCCCGCCGCCGTCGGCCGGCCGTCCTCCAGCTTTGTGGCTGCGGCCGCAGCAGCTCCCCCGGAAAGGCTTGGGTCTGACCGTCGTTTCCTTTTCCGCCGGAAGTTTCCGTTGTCAAACATCTTTTCGCAGTTGGGGTCCAACGTCCAGTAGTTTCCTTTTCCTGCAAAGAAGATTAGGAAAATAAAATAATTTGTCATTTATTTTCTCTGCATGCAAACCTTAATCTTTAAAATATGTCAAGTGAGATTTTTTTTTTTTTTTACCAAGACATGGAATAATATCTTGGATTTTTATTTTTTTCTTCAGAAAATATAAATTTAATTAAGTATAAATAAATAAAAATTGATAGATGTAACTTTAAGTACATGTAATATAAACTTTAAAAAAAGGTAAAAAACACAAAAAACAAACAAAAAAAAACTGTTGAAACTTTGTTCCCTTCTTCCTAATTTCATTCATAAATGCATTTCTTTTTGAAAGAGATGATTAAAATCTAATTTGTATCGTTGTGTACATACTGGAAAAATTAGACAAATTCTTACTTTACATCTTAAGTAATTTTCTGGGGGGAAATCATGTTTTTATAAAGTTTCTTGAAAATACATCCAACAACTTTTGTCAGATTTTGATTTTAAGATGAAACTGGTAAATTCTCTTTTTATAAATGTTTGAGAATTATTAGTACTTTTGTCATAGGTACTGATCTTTGTATATTTATTTCTTAAATGTTCTACAAATTTTGACATATACTTAAGTCTTTTTTGCCCTTTTATCTTTATTTGCAGGTATTTCAAATTAAAAGATGGGGGAACAAAGCTAATTCTATGAAGGTTTTAATGCTACCCATGCAATATATAATTTTTTTTTAGTAATTATACAAAAACAGAATCTTTGGTATTTACACTTGTCTTAGTGTATTTTTAACTGATCTAAATTAACTGTAAAAGTTGTTTCTTTTGACATTGTAACAAAGGATTATAAACCAAGCTATTTTTGATATAAAAAAATTATTTAGTAGTTTGTTCTGAATGCAAAGGCCTTTTGTAAGTTTGGGCTGTTTTTTTTATTTTTTATTTTTCACTTTAAAGAAAATCCAGTTCAGTGGCTCCTCACGGGTAATTCCACAATCATGGGGGGCCAACAGTACAACATTTCAATAAATACTTAAATCTGAACCATATAACTATACATTTTTAAATAAATAAAATTACTTTACAATCTAGTTTTTCCATTGTCCCATACAACAGCAAAGCATGAAAACAACCGGACTGACAAGCTGTGCAGGTTAACAGTTTAGATGTTACTAAACATTCAATAAGCCAGTGATAATTTTAATAAAAAAGAACCATGAAAATAATTAATTTATAAATGTGTGTGATTTTTTAGTGCAAATTTAATTCTAACTTGTTGCCATTCTATATTAGCTTTATTTTGATAAATTTACATTTAAAAAAGGGGAGGAAACATTAAATGCCAGATTAGCTAATTTAGCATTACAATCATTCATATTGTAAAAAATACTAACAATACTAAATAAAATGTTAACTCTATTCACAATTTTATTCAAATCGTGACATTTTTGATTATTTATTTGTTGAACTGTGGCACGTTTGACCTTCCATACACTTAAGGCGTCACCTAAATATTTCTAACCCTTTCCAAGGTGTTTAGGTTACCTGGGTCATCCTCGTCCCTCGGGACTTTTTTGAAGCAGTCGTTCAGAGACAGATTGTGCCGGATGGAGTTCTGCCAGCCGGCTTTGCTCTTCTTATAAAAAGGGAAATTGTCAGCCACGTACTGGTAAATCTGACTCAGGGTCAGCTTCTTTTCGTGCGCGTTCTGGATAGCCATAGCGATGAGAGCGGAGTAGGAGTATGGCGGCCGGACCAGCTTCAGCAGCTCCTCCTGGCTGGCGATGGACAGCCAGCCTAGGTCGGGCCCTCCGAATCCAGGTGAGTTGGCGAGGAACTGCCGCTGCGAGCCGTAGGAGGGCGGGATGAACGGCGTCGGGTTGTTGCCGTGCAGGTAGGACGCGGAGGAGTTCACACCCGGCCCATTGAGCCACAGGTACGGGTTCGGGGAGGAGGCGTAGTCCCCGAGGCCGTAGCCGGCGGGTCGCTGAGCGCCCTGGAGGCTCTGCTGGTGGTACACGCTGCTGAAGTTGTCGCAATAGACCGCAGCTGCCATGTCCGGGGACTCCTGGGCGCCTTTATGTGGAAGAGAGCCGACGGTAGGGGAGGTGTGGTGCTGGTGATGGGACTGAGGGTCGATGGAGTTCATCACTCCCCGCGGGAAATCCCAAAGGAGAAGCTGAAGCGGTTCGGGTGGACTCTCTCGATGATGCGCGTGCAGCTGCAACAAGTGTCAGAAAGAGTGAAGCAGGTTTTAGAAGCTTTAAAAGGGAGGTGGGGGGAGGGGGGGAACCCTGGAGAGCGGCCACATGAAGACTGTGGAGAACTCCCAGTAACTCCTAACAACCAATAGAGAGCCCAGAGGGTGTGGTTATACACTCATTGAGCTGAGAGTAGGTCAGTGGCTTCATTTAATAAAATTCATTGAGAGAAACTTTTCAAAGAGGAGGATGCTGTGACCGTTTAACCTCAGCTAACAAACAACACCGGACAAAAAGGGCTATGTGGCCTTCAGGACTTTTAATTGAAGATTTCTATGTTCCAGGTCATTACAGTGGGATGGCCTGGGGAGAATAAGTATCTGACACACTCTGATTTTTCAAGTTTTACAAAGAATGGAGGGGTCTTTAATTTTCACCTTTGGTACACCTCATCCATTTGAGACAGAATAGAAATCTAAAAATGAATTATTTTACAGAGCCATTTAGCTTAATTATGTGATCACCTTCCAATCAGCAAGAATTCTGGCTCTGATAGATATGTTAGTTTGTCTTTAAGATGTAATCCTGTCCTCCACTCATTACCTGAATTAATCACACATGTTTGAACTTGTTACCTGTATAAAAGACACCAACCTGTCCACCACGGGCAAGATCAAAGATTAATGACCTGGAGGGAGCTGGGACCACAGTTTCAAAGGTTACCATAGTAACGCATTCTTCCTTCGAGGAATAAAATTCTGCAGCACACACCAGGCCCATGTGAAGTTTGCCAATGACCATCTAGAACAGAGTTTTTCAAAGTGGGGGTTGCTGCCCCATGAGGAGCACCAGGGTTGCTTTAGGGACACATAATTTTGGAAAGATGAGGAAAAAAAACCCCACAAAAATAAAAATTTTATTAAATTTTTATTTTATCATAAAATTTAATCTGTTTTTCAATCATTACTATAAAATATAAGTTAAGATAATTTATTGAAGTATTATTTGCTATGCTCATCTTTCTGATTGGCTGCCAGTCAAATTTATCAAGCTGCTTTCAGCTAGGACAGCTAGCAAGCTAAAAATCTACAACTTTCTGACAAGAAAAAGACAAAAGAAAGCAGCCCATCTGTAGAGGTCACTACTGCAAAAAAAACAAACTACGAACCCACAGGAAACTAAAAGTATGTGATCAGATGAAACTAAAATGGAACTTTTTGGGATAAACTCCAAAAGAAGAAGGTCGAGCACAATCTCGACCTTCTTCCTCCAAGAAGACTAATCTCAAGAAGACCAACCCTACCCCAAGCATTGGGGTGGAAATATCATGTTTTGGGTGGAAATATCATGGGTTGGGTGTGCTTTTCTGCTAAACTGACAGGACAACTGCACCGTATTAAGCATAGGATGAAGGAGCCGTGTATCATGAGATTTGGGGCATTAAACCAAAACAGAAGTACAGGCTCTGTACTTCTGGTGTCTAAAAGTGCCTTAAGTTTCTGACACTCATTTTTCTGTTTCAAAAATGTTTCATTTTCTTGCTGTCATTACATTCCTGGACTGCAGTACTTTGCTTCCTCTGTGCATCGGTTAGGAGAACTTCACCCAGGACTCCGTCACAACTCTCCTCACTACCTGCGTTTCCATTACAAACATGCTCAAAACTTTGTCAATATTCTGTTAATGTCAAAAAACCACAATTTCGCAATTAAAATCAAATGTAAATAAGTTACTTCACATGATAAGTTATTAACCATGCCACACCACGATCCTCCAACTACTTCCCATCTTCTTTGTGGTTTGAGCCAGCGGCAACATCCTGTTGTTGATCATGTGACTCGTGTTGCTCCTCATCCTAGCGCCAAAACTTTTCATCGGCGGGTTTCCATTAAGCAAATTTATTTTCGAAATGTCAAATTGTGAATTTATATGATCAATGGAAACACACCTACTGCTCCTCTGGCCACCTTTGTAGAACCACCATCCCGGGTTTCCCCTGACTCACTCGCCTATCCACCGTTAATCACTCCGTCCCTTCAACATAAAATTAGGACAAAGAGACAATCGGCAACAAACCCTGCCAACCTCAACTTCTGCGGATATGCTAGCCTCCTCCTGGAGCACCACCCCTTCTCAATCAGCACAAAACCTTTTCTTCTTCATTTCAAAATCAATCTATCAGATCTCAGACATTAACAACTTGCCTCTTCCTATAACGTTGACATGGACTGCTGCCGTTTTCCTCAAAGAATCATCTTGCTGTACACATTTACAAATTAACATCTCAAGCTATGTTTTGGGGTTCTTTGATTGTTACTTGCACTATGGTCTCATGTCTTAACAAACATGACAGCAAAGATTTAAATCTTACACTGCTCTTTGTGTTTTGCTTACAAGGAGCCAGACTCTTTTGTAAATCTTTTCAAGTAATCTTGACTAAACCTCTTCAGCCTTTCTGAAGATTTTTCATTTTTTCTTGAAAGATTTACTTCTTTTGTATTATTATTATTTCCTGTTGATGGGAAACTGGATGGAACTAAATGCAGGTCTATCCTGGTAGAGAACCTATTAGAGGCTGCAAGAGATTAGGATGGAGGTTCATTGACGATGACCCTAAACATACAATCAGAGCTACGACAGAATGATTTAGGTCACATTTTATTTATGGTAAAACATCAAAGTCCAGACATAAATCCAGCTGAAAATCTGTGGCAAAATTTGAAAATGGATGTTTACACATACTCACTCCTCAGTCTGACTGAGCTTGAGCCATTTTGCAAACAAGGGTGGACAACAATTTTCAATATTCAGGTGTGCAAAGCTGGTAGACTCCAAAAGACTTACAGCTGCAACTGCAGTGAAAGGTTCTACTGGCAATGACTCAGTGGGAATTGACACAAATGCACACCACACTCAAATAAACGGACACAGACAGTGAAGAGCTACTGCGGTGTGTGCAGAGCATTATAAGCAAAAAAAACAACCAAAAAACAAAGAACGGCTCTCACTAACAGAGACTCCAGTCCTGTTGTTAATGGTAAAGAGCCGTTCAAAAAAATCGGATCCTTCATGAACGTAATTCAGGTCTAGGCTAAACTTGGTAGTTTTAAAATACACTTAACTAAATATGATGAGGTACCAAACCAGACATTTGGTGCACCTGCTGTAATAACACCGGAAATCGCTAATACAATCAATCATAGAGCAGCGCTGCTAGGAGCAAGGGGGGCGGCATAAATATGCTTTTGCAATAATTATTTTTCCAATTATTACTTTTCCAAGCAAGACTTCACATTTGTTCAGATGTTGTGAACTATTATTATAGAACATGTCTGATTTTTGTGACTCTTGAAAGATATGGCAGCTCATGCAGCTCAGCAGAGGGGGCAACGTTGCTGAAGATTCACATGCTTGTTAAAGACATCGTATGAGAACCAACATTTAAAATCAATGGATAAAAAGGTGGACGTGACTTTGAAAAGTCTATCCTTTATTTTTTTCTTGGATGACATCCTAAGTAGTTACTTTTTACGGTCACTCATACGGATAGAGCGACCGTATGTTTTCTACACTCCTTCACCCTTATGTATCTTCCTTTGGGGGTGGGGGGGCGATTTATGATTCCACATCCATCTGAATAATATGTAGTTGCGCCCCTGTGTGTAAAGGACAGACCAGTTGAATACAAGGCACTGGACACAGCGCTCAATTCATGCTCAGCAACCCGGCTCTTTTACAATGTTAAACCAGCGAGAATTGACTTACATTAACAGCTGCTGTTTTATGGTTCGCTGCGAGATTAGAGAACACACACACAAATACTAGCTAACTTTTAGGTACTTGCATGTAAAGCTAAGTAAAACCTCACCATGTGTCCTGTAACACCGAGGTGACGAAGGCCAGGCCAACCTCCAGTGGCTGCCGTTGTTTTTCCTCTCTATTTACGCTTACATCTGACCATGATGACCAATCAGAGAACAACAGCAAAGCTTACATCACACTCAGTATCGACTTGGCCCTGACGGAAAAAAGCAGCAGTGGAAAGCATCTGAAGGCGGACTGGGTAAAGTGGAGCCAGGTCTAGTAGAGCCAGTGGAAAACGAGCACATGTCTTCATGGAACTGAATGACTTGTTTGGTGTGTGAAAGCGGGGCTGTGGAACACTGTCGACATTTACTAGCACAGAAAGATGGCTAACATACTAAATTACCTTTTAAAAACACATAAGCACTTGGTCTTGTCATCATTTGACATTTTCATATATTATGAATACAGATTAGTTGCTACCCTAGGCTGAAGCTAAAGGCTAGTCCAAAAGAGGCCAAGATTAAAGTAGACTTCCAATGTCACGATAACTACGGGTGATTAGAGCTTTTTGTCAGACTATTTATTACAATTTGGTAGCAGATAGTCTACTAGAAATACAGGTCTTATTTCTGTTGCTTTGACACTTGTAATTAATGTACACAAAGATTAACTGACCAGTTTTTCGCAGTATTGCATTCTAGCTAGGCATCTAGAATGCCAAGTCGCTCCCTAGCTATTTAGCATTCCGACTAGAACCATGAACCATTCTGTTCATTGTTCTATAAAAAACCATGGGCAGAATGATTTAATAGTAGGTAGCTGAAATTCTATACCTAGGGTTGTAGCCAGGTAGCTAGAATGCTAAATAAGCTATTTAGTAAGTAGCCAATTAGCCCACACTTGAGGGCAACAAAGTAGTTTTTAAACAACATTTTACCAGTCTTAAACTTTTCCAAAGTTTCACTTCATTCTTAGACATAGTAATCAAAATCGAAAGTAAGAAAAGAAATGTAAAAATTGGACACAAAAAAAGTTATTTATGTGTCCATTTAATATAATAAACCTGCAGTTCATTTCAGTCAAATGATTTCAAATAAACAGTGCCATAGAGGACCAGAGTTTTAAACATGAGATGAAATAAAACAAACAAAACTGTCAGACTTGCATGAACAAATACTTACCTCAGATTCATAATAGAACCTGCCAGAAACAGTAGAGAACACTGTTGCATGTAAAAAGTATAGTTTTTCAAATAGACAATAAAATGAACAAAGGAATTAGTTCCCTTTGAGTTGGTCACCTTCATTTACCAACAAACAGTTTTCAAAAAAGTAAAAAGCAAAAGCAATGCTATTGTTAAGTATGGAAACTCTCCAGTTGTGAAATTAAACTGCAGTGATCTAACAAACAGAGACAAGCTAGCCAATTAGCCTTGCTAACCAAACAGACACAAGCTACATTAGCATGTTGCTAACAGAGCTATGTTAGCTAAGTTAACATGTTAATCAGATAATTTTCAAGATATTTTGAGATCGTTCAGCTGGATTTGAAATATATGATATTAAAATTAATACTAATAGTTTATTTTAGTTTTTATTTGTCTCACTTGTTAAACATATGCCTTACTCTTTTGTTAGGTGTTTGAAAATAGATTTTCTGTTTTTTTTTTCCTGTCTTATTTTGTCACATTCTGAAAATATGATTTAAAAGTTGAATTAAAAAAAAAACAAATTAAAAGAGCATCGTTCAAAAGAAAAGACCTCCAAATGGTTCTACAAAAACCATTTGGAACGAACGATAGCACTAGAAGGTGTAGAAGTCCTTCTCCGAGAGCAGGGATGCCCAAGTCCAGTCCTCGAGATCTACCATCCAGCAACCCTGCTTCAACACACCTGAATCAAATGAATGGCTCATTATCAGGCCTCTGTAGAGCTGATCCCAGTCTGTTGGAGTAAGGATACTTCTAAAACTTGCAGGATGGTAGCTCTCGAGGACTGGACTTGGGCACCCCTGGCCCAGAGGAATCGCTGATGGAGTCATGCTGCCACCTGGAGATGCCAGTTCCTCTGTGCCCAGCTTCACAGTGTCAGATCCACGGTTCCGATTGTGAGCTATCACTCATTCTCACCACTAGATGGAGGCAGCTCGCTGCAGAATAAGGAGCTGAAACAGCAGAGAAAGAGATATCGGCAAGAAGAGATCAGCAGATGGCCGCAGTCTCTGATGAGCTCCTGGGACGTTTTGGCATCTGGAAAATTATTGGGCTGTTTGCTTTGTTTACCTCAAGGGATCCAAATGTTAAATTGAGGAGATTAGTTTAGATTAGATAAAGGTTATCCCAGTCTGCTGTAGAGACTGTCTCTGTTTTGACTACGATAGTCAGCAGTTAATTTCCTTTTAAGGGGGAGTCAGTCCCCTCTGAGCCCCACTGTGATTACTTTGGTGGATATTGACACATTATCTGCAGTAAAAAGACTAAAACGACTGAGGTTTTCTTCTAATGCAACTTTCCCACTGAGATCCAGGCCACAGGGTAATTGTCCGCTGAGCAGCAGGAGTCGCTCTGTCTGACTGTAATTCTATAATATCGGGGTTGGCCATGACAATAATCCATGGGCTCGTCGTGCATCGCCAGAACCGCTTCCCAACCCAAAATATATCTATATGAGAATGCGAAATTGTGGAAAAGGGAGGAATCGCTGGCTCTGAAACACGGACTTGTTTTAAAAAAAGAAAGCTTCTGTTTTCTTGGAGCAGAAAATATGGATCGTTAACAGGATACTGGCAACATTAATGTGGCCAAAAAAAAAAAAAAAATGCTGAAATGTGGGAATCAGGATCAGCATGCTGGATATGTTATTGGTGGTGAGATTTGAAATTAAAATGAAAGAAAATGTATTGCTCTTAATTGGAAAATGTTTTTAAAAATGGAATCTGCACTGGCTTATATTATTTTTTGCCACCTTGCTTTAAACAAAAAGATAATTTTACCAGTGTTTGAAGGGAAATATATTACCACAAGCCTGACTAAATAGGGAGAAACTCTTCAGATCAGTGACATAAAAATATTCTACATATAAAAATAATTCCAAGAGAGACAAATATGTAGTTTATTCACACAGTAAAAAGTCATATTTGGAAGTGTCAGTTTATTTTAAAGTATGTCTTTTTTTATTTTGAATTGGAATGATAATACAATCTGACTGAACTTTATCCAGTTTTGGCACATTACAGCTTCAAAGTGTCAAACTGGAGTCTTATGTGACAGACCAACACGTGTGTGTTTGTTAATGGACCCAAATGCAACAGGCTGAGACGTAAAGCAGTGTAGAGGATTTAATAAAACAGAGAAATGATAAAATAAAATAAAAAAAACTCACAAAAAAATCACAGAGAACCCAAGGAGCCAGAGAAGAACAAAAAAACATGAATCCGAGGAAAGGAACGACTGGGAATCAACGGGGAGAACCAATTTTAAGCAAAATTTGAAATGTGAAATGTGGGAAATGTGAAGTATGAAGAGAAAACGCTGTTAGCTTTGTTGTTAAAATCTTTAAAGTAACAAAGTCACTTTTTAAAGGGTTGGTGAGTAATCAGTAGTCAGATTAAATTTCCTAGGTAGCCGTGGCAACACTGTTCGTCACATAAAAACTTGGTGAGATTTATTTTTTTTATAGACTTCAACATTACAATGTATAACAGAGAATCAGGGTTATACGAATAAAAAATTATTTTACAAGAATAATTTTTTAGTTATTCATAAAAGTCATAGTACCATGACTTTATTCTTTTAATAACTGTGTATTATTTTGACTTTTATGGTATGAGTTTCTTCTCGTAATGTCATGACTTTATACTTGTAATACAAATATGTTCTCGTAATACTACGGCTTTATTGCTGTGCAACTTTATTCTCGTAATATTATGACTTTATTCTCTTCATTTCATCTTTTTATTTTCTCAACGTGACTCTTACACTCCATCGTATGAAACGGAGAACCACAGGATTAAACTTAAAAAAAAATTACTTGGTTTCAAGAAATGGGGGATTTACATCATACTGCCCAAACATGTAAACAAGCTCCTAGGAAAGAATTCTCCCACAATGCTCACACTGTAGGCAATCAGTGAAACACACTTACATAAAACAAGCCGCCTTGACAGGCTTTTAGTGTTTAACCATCAGTGGGAAGGTGGGTGGAGGTTAGGGGGGGCGGTTAGGTTATTTCTGTAGATGTAAAGATCTATTTATTTCTGTTTTGCACAGATATGTCTATTCATCAGATGCACAATCACCACCATTTACCTGCAGCCTGTTTCTGATCGGTCAGTGATCTGGTGCATCAGCCCCTGTGTCCAGCCAAGTGGGATCGTTTACGCAGGAGCCATGTAAAAATAAACATATGCACCGTTACCTACGTGCCTAACTCCTGTGAGGAACAAACACATGAGCAGACATGCAGGTATGAGGATCAGGAGGCAGATAACACACACACACACGCACACACACACTCGCGCCCACACACGCACACACACACACACACACACACACACACACTTGCGCCCACACACACACGCACACACAGAAGGCATTCATAGCAGGAGGTAATAACACAGTGCTGCTTTTCAGACACAAGCCACCGTTCAGTGGGCTGAGAGAGTTACATGCAGGACATGTTATTGCTCTATATGTTTATAACGCTGCCATAAAAAAAAGAAGAGACCCGGCCTCAGGCATTTCCTCCGGCCGCCCTCTCCTCGGTCGCCTTCCCAAGAAAGGCAGGGAGCCCTCAGGTCAGGACCGAGAGCACACCACACTTCGCTTTCGGAGACGGCGTCTTTGTTTCTCTTTCCGCTTTGAAACGTTTTTTCCAGGCACATTTTATAGCTCAATCGAGTAACTATGTTATCTACAGTTGTTGTAAAAATGCTATATATATCAAATATGACTGAAGAAATTCAACTTTGTAATTTAGCGCCTTGAAATTGGGCCTCTGTCTCTTTAAAAACTGCTGCTCTTTCTGAAACTCCGCCTTCAGGAAGTCATCACAACATGGCTCCTCTGTTAAGCCTTTAACAATGATTTTACCAGTGCTGCACTGACAAGTAGCTCCTATAATGAGCTCAGCTGATGCACTGACTGTTTGCTAATTGCTGCTGGCTAGTCTGAAGGAGCTGAGTGGGGTTGCTCTGTGAGGTGGAAGCTCTGAAGTTTGGGAACTGCATCTCTGAGGAGATTAAAGGATTTCTCAAATATGAAAGAAAGAATCAAGGCATTGCTCTAGGTGTGCTCTGATTATCAAATAAATTTATAACATGATGTAAAACTAAAAAAAATTATAATAAATTTTACATAGTAGGATTATAACCTCACACTTCTCCAGACCTTCCTCTCTCACTTGTCAGCTGTGTCACTTAATACATCAGATAAAAGTTAGTCACACTGTTAATGGGTTTGACTACAAATGTAACTGTTCACATCTGAATCGGTTAGGGAAACTGAAAACCATGTATCATTTTTATGTCACTTCATAAGTATTCTCTACTTTGTGTAGGTTTATCACATCAAATTTGACAGCTTTCTGAGCCATACTCTTACTATTTTTTTTTATTCTGCCAATAAATTGTGTCCCTGTATTATCCCGCCTGACCCCATGCATAAGAATAGAAATAAGTCAAAGGAAAATAATGAAGACGGTGTTGGTTTTTAGGGCTCATAAAAGGATTTTCAGTATTGGCTCTTTCATCACCAAGTGTCTGAGGATTTAACAAGCTCTTTCAATAAAACGGATAGAGACTTTCCTGGGAAGAGGTCATTAAACCCACAACCATGTTGGGTTAGAGGGAGGAAGGCAACTCTTTCCTGGACTGTGGAACAGAAAGCTGCTGCAGGAGATTGGGAACCAGTGATCTAAGTAGTACTGTCAGCCTATAACACGATTCCAAATAACAGTTAAAAACATGTCACGTTTGATTATTGTCAGGCTTTTTTCCTCATTGCAACTCTGAAAGCAGGTCCTTAATGTAAAGGGCATGTTAAAACCTTAGAGGTGATGGACTTGTGACCTGTCCAGACGAAAAAGGAAAACAGTTGATCCAACTTTTAAAAAATCTAATTTGTTACTAGTAATCACATTAAGTTTATCCAAGGAAATATATTAAGTTGTCGTGTTTAAAAAGAAAATGTAAATGGATTAAATTTGACAAACTGAATTCGATTACATGTAACAAATTAACTTTTTTTTTTTGAGTTGGAGATCTCTTGGATATAAGATACATAAAGCAGAAAGGAACATGAAATGGAAAAAAATAATAATTTAAACTACATGCAACACACAGGAGTTTGGATTCAGATGTTTTTCACTCTACATTGGGTTGTTCCACTAAATACATCTTGTATTAACTTGTGCAGTTTACTTTTCAGTGATATTATTATTATAATTATTATTATTATTATACAGCTCTGGAGAAAATCGAGGGATCACTTAAAACGATCAGTTTCTCTGATTTTACTTTTTACTTGTCTATGTTTGAGTGAAATGAACATTGTTCTTTTATTCTATGAACTACTGACAGCATGTCTCGGAAATTTCAAACAAAATTGTAGTATTTATTTGCACAAAATGAGAAATGGTGAAAATAATGAAAAAGATGCAGTGTTTCCAAACCTCAAATAATGCAAAGAAAACAAGTTTGTATTTATCTAGGAACAACAATACTAACATTTTAACACAGGAAGAGTTCAGGAATCAATATTTGGTGGAACAACCAGGAGGTTTTCAGTGCAGTGGGCTCTTCATTTTTTTCCAGAGCTGTATTTCCATGTAGTGTTTGTAGTTTTTTTTCTCTTTCTGCAGACTTTATAGTGTTGACTTTTATTCTCTTTAAGCTTCTTTCTTTTTTCTACTCTTGCCTCCTTCTTTCCTTTCAAACTTTCAACTTTCCTTTCTGCTTCCATTTCCATTACATTGGCAATAAACCCAAAGCATTTTCTACAAAGATTGGGAATTACTGATTGTACATCCCACGTAGCGATGTCATACAACCAGTGATGGTGAATGTCCTCAACATGAACACCTTTCTGCTATGACCTTTCTCCAGGACTGACGCAGCTCTTTTGTTGACATTGTATGACATATCGTTGGTTTAAATGCCCAAAAATGTGCACTGATGTGACGTGTGTGATTTTAGGCATTTTAACTGGGAAGAAACTTTGGAGCGTCCAAATTTATTCCTCACCTGAAATTGCCTCATTTGTCGAGCCTTTAGCTTTTATTAGGCTTTTATTGTCATGGTTGTGTGGATGATAGTGGACCCAGAGTCAGATAGGCAGAGGCAGCTTTAGGTGGAGAATGTTTTCATGACAAAATGGTGAAAAAAACTTACAAAAACCACAGGGAACACAGGGATCCAGAGCAGAACAAAAACCATGAATCCAAGGGAAATGTAGGGAGAGTAGACAGGGGATTACTAAATACTTCTAAAATGATATAAGGAACGTAGTTAAACTAAAGCACAAGGAATAACTAGATACATGAAATAAACAAACTAGAGTCACTAACTACGAACTGAAATAAAGTAAGATAGAAACAAGGCTGATCTAATCGAAGAAAGAGACTGACACAGAATAATAGTGAAACTAGAATCAAATCAAAGCACCAAAACAACTCAAAACCCAGGAGCTAACATTTATGTGGTGTCCTAAGTTTTTAGATGAATGCATAACCATCTGAAAGGCAGAACTGCAGATATTTGAGTCTCTGTTTTCCAAAGTTAACACAAGATCCCAACTTTCTCCATGGCTTCAAAGCTTTCTTTCTGTTTCATTTGAAAAATGTCTCTCCTGCTTTTCTGCCAACATCAACCTTCAAAATGAAGAGTGAACAGGTTTGGTGAAAAATCTGAAAACAAAACCAAAAAAAAGCACAAAAATCAGCACTGAGGCTATAGCATTAAAACCCAGATCTACATGGTTTGATCAGATGGAGCAGAAATGGAACTGGAATCAGACCACATAGCTAACGGGGCTGTGTTTAAAATTCACCGCAAGCAATCAGATGAAAAAAAAAACAAAAAACAGGGGGAGTCGACTTGAAGGTCTAATGGCTTTTTTAGTTTGTTTGGGTTTTTTTTTAAGTAATGACTTTGTGTCCTTAAAGGCACAAACGGCATTAACCCAGGCTTTTGTTATTCTAATCCATCCTGGTCTGCAGCCAGAGACTGAGAGTTTGTGTTGCAGGAAGAGTTTTTCTCACTGGGAGATCAGAGAAGGTGCGTGTGTGTGTGTGTGTGTGTGTGTGTGTGTGCGTGTGCGTGTGTGTGTGTATTTGCGCACCCTGACCCCCGTCACGTTTATGGCGGTCCTGTCCTCCGTCTTCCATCGCCCGACCTCGTCCGCCCGGCTCGTCTTTATGCCGGAAACACTTTCCCCGTCTTCTCCTCTCGCCAAGCCGCCTCCCTCACAAAAACCTCCTCACACGACAGAGACATTTCCACCGGCCCTCGTTTGTTGACCTATCTGCCAGTTTGCTTTTTCAATAAAAAAAAAAGTGACAGAGAGTCATTAAACAGTTTGCAGGGAGGTGGTGGCCTGTTGTCTGATGCACAGGAAGAGCCTGTGCCATCTCCTCCCGAACTTGAGCAGGTGCAAAGACAACAGTCAATGCGATCTTTGTGTCGACTGGAGGAACTTTGGACCTGGCGCCACCTCTCCTCTGTCTGGCTTTTGGAAGACTTGAACCACTAAAAGAAAGCGGTGACACGCTGCTGAATGGGAAACCTATATATTCTTGACTGACACAGGCCACTAAAGTACCTGCTTGTTTTGGCCACCAGCCGCCCTCGTTGCTCCCTGGTCGATTCTCACAGACGGCTCTTGTTGGTCCAGCCGTCAGTTGTGTTTCTCACTACAATGAAACGTCACTAAATGACTCACTTTGAAAACTGATGGGTCATTTCTACAACAAGAAATATGAAATAGAATAATGTGAATCCATACAGATTTTTGTTGGGTTTTTTTCTAGTTTTGCTTTTTTGTAAATCATAATTTTTTAAAATATGTTTTTGGAACAAAAGGGGCAGATGATGTGAGATTTTTTCTTCTTTCTGTTGCTTTTCATTTTATTGACTTGGACATGTTTTCTATTATATGAAACTGCTTTGGTTTTAATGAAATGAATACATTTCCTAACTAAATAAAATAAAAATTTGAACATTTCTGTGTTGGGGAACACAATCGCTGTTTCTCTTTTTTTCACCTCACTTTTCCTGACCGAGGGACAATTTAGACAATTTTTCAGCTACATGCAAAAAAAACAACAACAAAACACTCGGGACAGAAGGCAAATACTTTTCATTTGAAGGCCAAAAAATAGGCTGTCTATCCATTTTCACCTTTAACCTTTTATCTATGTAGCCCTAATTCAGTTGTAATTCACTGTTGTTATCGATTATCATCAGGTCTTCAGTTTGCCATCTGTTGATCATTAGTATCGATGCTCACCTGCTGCATAACTTAACATCTACACTCGGTACGCTGCTGCCTCATACTATAAATCTCCCTTAGTCTCAAATGTGGCTTAAATCTAATAAAGTGCTTGTGAATATTTTTGCTATAAAACATCATTTTTCTTTCCGAACGCAGCAGATGCCAGCATCAGATATCAGACATTAGATGAACAGATTACAGATTTGCTCTGTTGTGATAAGGAGCCACTGGCCAAAAAAACCCCCAAAAAACCTGCATAATAAACACCAGGGAACAATTTTCAAACTCCTTTCTGCTGACTGTATTAGATTTTTACAAACTCAGAATTCCTGTTTACATTGGATGTTTGATTCTGGATGCTGCGTCTAATTATTGGTCGTCTTGTTCAGAGCGATCACGTCCATGGGGAACGCTGCTGTGGAACGTTACTTTAGTAAAACTTCACTTCCTCTTCCAGAGCATTTTCCCCTCCTGTTCCATGGCTGTTCGCTTTGCTGTGAGTCATTCTGCCAAAGTTTTATAATCTAATAATAATGATAAAGCTGAGAGGATAATCTACCCACACTCTTCTGATGGTACGACTTAATTCACTTTTACTGTTATTGCCTAAAAAAATCCCTCACCGCCACCGTAATCGACTCCAACAGGGGGACAAATTGTGTTTCGCGGCGGGGTGAAATAAAGGTTTTTGTCAAATGATTGAATTCAGCAGCAGCCGTGGAGCAGGCTGAGGAGGAGGAGGGAATAAAAACCTGCCGAATAAAATGCTTCAGGTTTCTCCGCTACTTTGATTAAAACAATAAAGCAGGTGCTTGATCATTTTGTGTCCAGTAAGTCATCTGGTTGTGTATCCTCACTTTTATTGAACATAGAAGTTGTTCCTGAGTTTGTGCTTGGTGAGCCCTGAGGCCTCCATACACTGTAAAACTGTTTTTTATCAGATTTTATGAAAAATATTCAATAATTCCACAAATCACATAATGTCAACTGGGAATATTTTTTCTCGTCAATTATTCTTGATCCCAAATGCAACGTTGCAAACTCTGCATTTTAAAAAAAGACTTTAGTTTAATGAAGGTAACTCACAGCCAAACCGTTTACACTTTGACCCGCCGTGATGTTTGTTGTTAGGGGTCATGTCGTGATGACCTTTAAAGTGGGTACATGACCTCATGACCTGTTGCATACTCGGGACTTTTGGTGTCAGATGATTTCAAGACAAATATTAGTTGAAGATTTTGAGGGGAATCAAATCAAAACGACATCAGTATCTTGAAAGACAATAATTTGCAAAATAAGAATTTAAAAGTTTGTTTAAAAAGATGTGGAGAGTTGATGTTAACTGATAAAATTGCAATTTTTTTGTTAGTAATGTCAACAACAATCACCTCAATTTAATGTCGTCGTTGGACATAGCTGGTCAGTTTTTTAAAGTGTAAATTAAGTTCAAATTGAAATTATTGGGAGGAAAAAAAATGTAAATGTACCTCTCTGTCTTACTTTGGCCTGAATTATAAACTTTCTTTTTGGTTCTATATTGTATTTTGCTTTTGCACCAATCAAGCCAATGAGAACAAAGAACAGAAATTAAGAAAATATGAACTCCAGTGATTGACCTGAGTGTAAATGATAAGAACATGAGAAACATGAATGAAACTGAAAACTGTAACACCCAAAGATCACGACTTAAAATATCTGGAATCTGAGATTTGGGAGTAAATTCCCGAGGACTCAATACAAACGTAAACGTGCAATAACAAATCATTTCTGTGGTCTAATTTTAATCAGTTATATGTATTTATTCACAACAAAAACATTAGCATCACTAATTCAGTTAAAAGCTACAGGATTCCCTTTTATTTTTAATGAAACATCATAAATTAATACAAAATAATAAATTTCCATTTCCATTCGAGAAAATCTATTTAATATTTGCAAATATACAAAGAAAAAAAACCCTAAATTACAAAAATAAACCTTTTTTCATGCTTTCGTACAGTTTTCGGTATATTGAAGAGTTTTGAAGATTCGGTCATAATCATTCTTTGTCTTTATTTTTGCGGAAGGCAGAAAACAAAGCGGCTCCTACGACTGCAACCGCCACGCCGGCAGCGGCAACACCTCCGATCACAGCCGCGGTTTGAACCTGCAAACAATGAGCCACACGTTACTGTTACTGAACCACAGCAAGCGTTTTATCAGACACTTGAACTTCAAACAAGCTACGAGTTCAGAGCCGCAGGAGGCTCTGAGACAAGAGGAGGTCAGCTGCCTTCCACTTGGAATATTGCTGGGTTTCTGGTGCTTTTTAAAAGCAGATGGCATCATGGGTAAAGAACATTATGTGGAAATGTTGAAGCACAAATTTGTCTTCCAACTGGTTAATCACCCAAAATATACAAACTAGTTAAAATGTGACTTAATGGCAACAAAGTTTGGAGTTGCCTTGACTCAAATTTTATTTGTAAAGAACCTTTCAGCAACAAGGCCTTTCAAAGTGCTTTACATCATAAAAACACAAAAATACATAGAACACACAGTTAACAGGCAATTTAACCAAATACTAAGAAAATGTAGATTAACCTCAGACTGAATCATTGAATCATCACCAAAAACTTTTGCTTGCAGCTTGTTCTAAAGCAGATATCAAAGCTTTATTGAGGAGATTTCATAAACATTTGCTCGCCTGTCGTGATTCCGGTTTGCCGTATCGAAGCTCGGTGACAAAGTGTTCGCTGTTATGAGTGGCGACGTTGTACGGACGCTCCTGACCCACCATCTTCACAGCGTTGCTGACGATGGTGCTGGGGTCAAGAGGCTGGTACTTGTCGTCCAGGAGGTTGTTGACTTGGAAACGGTTGGACCCAACCACTTCCCAGATCCTCTGACGCCTCACCGTAGCATCGCTGCTCCCAAGGAAGGCGAGCACCTCGAGCAGATCTCCTCCTCTGTGCGCTTTATGGGACATGAACGAGGAACGGCTTCTTTATGTAACGTATTTTAACACAGACAGATGTCGCAAAATCGTTCCCAAAAAGGATTGAACCAACAAAGTACACAGCAATACCGGAAGGTACGACTTAGTGAATTCTTCCATTTGGGTTTAACAAATAAGAAAATAATCTTTTAACGCATCAGCCTCAAATTATTATCAGTCACAGTGCTTTTGTTTTAAATAATAAAAAAATTTAATTAATTAACAGCTAAATTTCTAATAGACAGTTTATGAACTTCAAGAGGCTCAAATGAGCAGCAAAGCTGAATATCATCAGCAAATATATGATATGAAATATCACTCAACTGCTGAATTAAGTGATATATTCTAAACACAAAATAAGTCCCAGCACGGAGCCGTGAGGAACTCCACACACAGCAGCTCTTTACCGTCAGACAAACTGGTTTACAGCTAAAACTCCAACCAGAAAATGTAGGAAATAACTGATAAAATACAGAGAGAGACAATTAAAGTTAAAGATTTTATCTGTACAAAATCTCTCAAATGATGAGAGTAAGTTAGCATGTTGTGATACTTTTACACAAAACCTTCACTTACTTGAAGGAATCAAATGAATGACTTCATTTCCTCCGATGAAAACAGCCCAGTGATGATACACCCCACCAAAGATTTCTATCAGGTCCCCCGGCTTCGCATCTATGTCAAACTTTAACAGAATGGGGGAAAAAATGAAATAGTTTTAGGGAAAAAGTGAAGAGTTACACACAGACATAAAGCAAATCTGGGCTGCACAGTGGCACAGTTGGTAGCACTGCTGCTTTGCAGCAAGAAGGTTCTGGGTTCAATTCCCAGCCTGGGGTCTTTCTGCATGGAGTTTGCATGTTCTCCCTATGCATGAGCAGGTTTTCATGTTTCTGGCTTCCTCCCACAGTCCAAAAATATGACTGTCAGGTTAATTGATCTCTCTAAATTCTCCTTAGGTGTGTGAGGTCATTTGTTTCTGTGATGCACTGCAACAGGCTGGTGACCTGTCCAGAGTGTTCCCTGCCTCTCACTGGCAGGCACCAGCAGCCTCCTGACCCCACTAGGCTGTAAGAAAATGGATGGATAAAGCATATCTGTGATTGTAAGTAGTTATCTATTGGTTAGCTGTCCAGCAAAACATTAAGGGTTAAGTGAGTTTTATGTAAGAAGATAGGCAGCTAAAAGCTTTTAGAAATAGATCAGAAAGGTAAACAATGAGACAGAACGGTGGGACTCACCAGAACGGGAGCCATGTCTTCACCCGGACCACTTCAGAGAAAATGAAACTTACACTAAATGTTCTCTCCAACTTGAAAACACTTACAGCAGACACAGATTATGTAAGCATGCTGAACACAGTGTAGACTCAGTACACACCCCCATGCTGTGAATTATTAACGACACCATGCCCATGTTGACCTAGTAATTTAGTTTGCACTGTTGACTTTTGTTTGCAACCAAAAAAGTTGTTAATAATTTTCTTTGGAGCATTTTAATTAAAATGTTAGTAGAGATGCTTCTGTATTCATATCCCACATAAAGCTGCTAACTTCAGTAGTTTTATGTCAAACAAACAAAATGGAAACTGAGGAACACATCAGTCAGATATGAAAAGGTCAAAGCAGGTGATCAGTGAAGCAGCCAAGAGCCTGCATTACACTGCAAAAACACACAATCTTACCAAGTGTTTTTAGTCTGTCTTCAAGTGCAGATATCTTTTTATGCTTGAAATAAGACAAAATTAATTTAAATGTAATTTTTCAGTCAGATTTAAGAGCTTGTTTTAAATCAATATTTCTGTAATAATCCCACTGGCAGGTTATTTCATATGTAAAAATGTCTTATTGTAAGTGAAATAATCTCCCAGTGGAACTATTATGTTTTCATCAATATTAAGGAATTACTGACTTAAAACAAGGTGCTTGTTGCTGAAAAGTTACACAAAAGTTAAATTTGTCTCATTTCAAGTGTTTGCACCTCATCCTACTGTTGGCACGGTGGAGTTAATTAAATGTCCCTCTGGGTAAATTCCTCTGTCAATGACGACCAAATATGAGATAGTCTGACTTTGAAAAAGACCTAATGGAGTTTATCTTAATGTAGTTTAAACAAATTTATTCGGAGTCTGACCACATCAACTCTTTTAGAATGAAACAGCGAGATTAGAGAAATGAGAATCTCTTGAGAATAAATGTGGGTTATCTGAAAAAATGTCACGACATTGATAATAAGTTTCATCTTTCCTGCTTAGCAAATCTCGACGTGTCATCAAGTCTATGAATGTGATACTAATGCAATACCTTTAAATTAAAAACATCTCATCTAAGCGGCCCTTTTTTAACTGCCTATTTTTTCCTTCCTCCCATGAACATAGCGCTGCTTAGATTAATGAACTCTGATGCTGTCCACCAATGGATGCGGTAAACAGAGGTAGTTTAGATTGTTCTATTGCTTTTATTATGATAAAGAATATGTGATTCTATTGAGCACTAAAGAACAAAAACAGAAACAATGCCACTCTTAGCTGAAGTGCAGCCGTTCTTTTTTATTATATTTTACCTCAAGATATTTTTTGTGCTTTACTTTTGCACTAATGTTAATACTGCTTTGGAATATAGAAATGTGCTTTCTGCTTATTGTAGAGAATTATGTGCGAATAAGAACTTGTGTGTTTGCTTTGAAGTTTATCTTCTCCCTTTTGGGAGGGGGAATGTTTTAAACATTCAGCAGAAAATATTAGCTGAAAACATGCCTGTAAATATGAAACAAACTGTGTTTTTTTTGTTTTTTTCCCCCCTCACGCTCAGGAAAGTTTCTAAGTTGACATACCTGTTAATTTGATTTCTCCCCAGGTCCCCATTAAGTGCTTAAAAGAGGAAATCCTCAGTCGGAGCATCACAGGGAGCTCGCTGACCGTTTCAGCTCTGCAGGATGTTTGGAGAAATTCCCTGCGCTCACATCAACACGGCTGTGCTTTTTATTAAATACAGCTGTACTACAGTATATCCTGCACCTCTGCCAACAATCGTTTTTCTTCCTCTTTTTTTCTTCTTCTTCTTCTTCTTCTTCAGGATTTCTTGTTCACTCTTGTACTCTGTAGCAGCTCTCTTCACCTCGCTGACAGCAGACAGAAGCCAGAGAGGAGACAAGAATCCAGACTTTCATCTCCCTTTACGTCTGTCATGGCTGCCTTTCTGCAGCAGCAGCTGTGGAGCTCCCCGTCTCGCCGGCTTTTGTCTTCTTGTTCTTCATCCCGTTGTTACGAATGTCAGCGTTACACTTGGCAATATTTTCCTAGCATCTCTGTGTTATTGTAAGGCAACTGCATGAGTTTTGTGATGTCATATCACGTAAAATTCCAACAAACTCCAGTTGTTTCTGGGTGAAATGTGGAGGCACAGAAACTTGGTTGGCACTCACTTGGTTGGGACGATGTGAGCTTTTGAATTTTGACATGAATGTCTCTACTGCTGTGTAAGTGATGTTCACCCAGCTACCCGCAGTGCTGGAAGTCAGGTGAACAGTCATAAAGTTGTTTGATTTTAATGACAAAAAAAGGAAGTGAATGATTCAAGAAATGTCACAAATTACATAATTTCACCAGAAAAACATTTTTGAGACTCATCTAAAATTTTTCTTTCAGTGCATGTTGGACTGAATGGATTATATCTTTTTTTCATTTTGATCTGCTCAGCAATAAACTAAAAATGCAAGATTTTATTAAACTATCTGAAATACACAATTTTTTTGTTGTTGACAATGGATATATAAAAGAAAATGCCGTCCAAAACATAAAGGGTCTGGTATGATTAGTGTTATCACAAAACATAAAAAGCAGACCTTCAATTTCTAAAATTCTTTATTTTTGGGGCCCGAAATTTTTTTCTTTTTTTTTTTTTTTGCTTGTTCTCAGCTGTTATTGGTTTTAATTACCACAAAAAAGATGGGGACAGAACATATATATATATTAGGATTACTTTATTTGTCAGTGAAATTATTGCCCTAAATTTGTGTTAAAATGGTCGTATTTGACATTCTCTTGCCTTATTTTTCCATCTTTTTGCTGTAACATTCATTGAAGAACTCTCTGCTCTTTGATGGAGTTGAATCTGAAGTCAACCCAGGCCTTGAACACAAAAGAGCTGCTTTACACAAAAACTGCCAAGGCAGCAAAAGTGCGTACAAAAGTCACTTTTTATTTAACAAACTGGCTTCTCGGTGCAGTGGGACAGATTTCAACCAGCATTCAGTCCTGTATCAGTCATCAGGATTTATCAGCTCGGCTTGCTGCTGGTCCCCAGGTGAACGGTCTGCCTGTTAGTGTGACTGTTCCAGTCAGGAAGAGTGATGTGGGACCAGCTCGCTTTTCTTCTCAGAAAACACACTTACTTATCGGGAAGTTACATCAGGAGAATTTTTAATCTTACATCAAAATCCTCATAATAAATTTTTAAAAAGCTACATTTTGTGATCATTTGCAGTGCAAACCAAGAACCTTGAGCTTGTCCATGTGAGAACACCCACAGTCACTGTTTGTGTGTGCATCCAGCAGGTGATGCTGTTAACCAGCCATGAGAATAAATGTTGACAAGGTGAAGAAAGTGAAGCAAATCAACTATGTGAAAAGGTAACTGCCCCCTACACCTAATAACTCTTTAAGCCACTTTTGATGATTACCATCAAGCATTTACAATTTATGTCAGCAAATCTTTTACATCACAGTGAAGGTTTTCAAACATGTGGAACAGAAGTTCAAGCTCATTTTTAAAAATAGGATGATAAAGGGGCACTATATGTATTTTCCAAGCATATAGTGCCATTTCACAGCACAGTCAAGTAACTATGTTACCTTCAGTTGTTGGAAAAATGATTCATATATCAAATGAGACTTAATAGAAAGTTGACTTTGTAATTTAACTCCTTGAAGTTGGGCCTCTATTGCTTTAAGACGCAATAGAGGCCCATAGAGGCTTCTTAAAGCCTCTAAACTCGAAAGAGCCGAGTTTCGGGCTCTTTCTGAAACTTGTCTTTCAGGAAGTGATCACAACATGGCTCCTCTATTAACCTTTTAACAACATTTTTACCAGCATTGTGCTGAGAAGTAGCTCCTACAATGAGCTCAACAGATGTGCAGTTCCACCAGGTGTTTGCTAATTGGTGCTGACTAGTCTGAAGGAACTGAGTGGGGGAGGGCTGCTCTGTGAGGCGGAAGCTTGGAAACTTTGATCAGAGGAGGAGCTTTGCCTCGAAAATTTTCTGTTAGAGTAGACTTCATGCCTTTCAAATCCTGAAACACCAAATAAGAGTTAAACCATCATCCTATAACCTCCATGTTTGATTTTTTGCTATTTTTCCAAAATTCTTTGCTGGCTTTGCGGTACACCTTCAAAAAGTTTCACTTTTATCCTGCCAGCCCAGATGGTTTTTAACCGTAAGTCAAAACACGGATTAAGGAGTTCCTCAGTCACTTCAGGAGCTGCAACAAATCCTAAGGAAGTGTTTGCCTGTCTGTGTACGCTGATTTATGGCAGAAAGTAGGGATAGCTGTAGAATAATGCAAAACATTGCAAATTATTTCCCATCTGCTGGGCTTGACGATGTGTTTTCTGCCAGCATGCACTCTGAGCGATCTGCTGTTTGAATACAGTGTAGAAACGGAGCAGATGGCAAAAGATGTTGAGAAAAAATAAATAAATCAGCTTGTGAATTTTCAACTTGGGATGACTAAGATAATTCTTAAACATTCTTTTGGAGGAGACAAATACAGTTGAGCAAGTTCCCCTCATGATGCTAAGTGGGTCACTGACAACTAGAAGTCGACTTCCTTCATTTCTCTGAAATCTGTTCGCTGCCAAAAAATGTTTCTGTTCACAGTGGGAAGAAGAATAGAAAAAACAAAAAAGAAAAGATGACAGCCACTGTGGAGCTGTCATTTCTGAAGATTAGATGACATGTCAATGAATATTTTGCACCTCGAGCCAGAAAAAAACACAGAGCTGCTCAGCAGCGTGAGATGCTGATTGATTTTTTTAAAAGGAGCTCTTGTTCCTCCTCGCAAACTTCCTGCTCTCAGCCAATAAGCCAGCAGAGTACAGAACGCACCGCAGCCAACATCTCCAGGGACTTACTGACCCTGACAGCAGCTCTGACCTCCCTCTGCAGGCCGGACTCCACATTTTGTTTTCTTACTCTTTGTGCGATCAGACCGTCTGCTGTGTTAATGAAAGATTTGGTTCAAAGGGTAATGAAAACTGGCCGTTCTGAAATAATAAGACAAAAGAAAAAAATCATTAATGTCGGTGTCAGTGCTTTGCTTCACCAATAAAAAAAATAAGGTTACATGTTCTGGCAATGACACGATGAAACATCAGACTGTAAAATTTTGAAAAATTTAACCTATAATTTTTTTTTTAATTAAGTACATTTATTCAGCAGGGAATAAACACTACCACACATACACACATTTTTGTCTCACTATACTTGTGTGGACTGGCACTGAGTTTCATTAATTTCTGTAGTCTTACCCTGGCCTTCTCCCTAAATCTAACCACCTCTAGGTTATACCTAACCCTATCTCTGACCTAAACTTAATTCACATCTTAGTCCCAAACCAAACCCACAAACTATGTGTGGCCCAGAAAAATGTCCTCACACTGTCAAATGTCCTCACAGTGCCAGTTTCATGCAAACTTTGATTCCCACATGTACATAAAAACCAGTACATGCACACGCACACACACACGCACATATAGCGTTGGTTCTTATGTTATCTAAAAACGAATGTGTCTAAGGTACCAGACAAAACAAGAAAAAGAAACTTATCTGTACTGAGTGAAAGTGTGAGAATGAGCAGACAGAAGGTGGATGATGAGTCACAGAAAGATGCCTCTGCTCAGCCTCGGTGGTCTCCTTGGAGAGCTGCTCCATATGACAGACAGGAACGGTAGATGTTTTAACCATCTGGTGAGAGCTGAGACACCACCACCAACTGCTGGTGACTCATTCAAAACAAACGCCTTTCTGCCGGGATGGAAGCTCTGTCTGTCTTCAAAAACAGCAACATCATCTGTGAAAAAGGGATTTTAAAGAAATGATTGCAGCAACCTGTGAAGCTACTTATATATATGTATGTGAGTATATAAACTATCTGTTTCATCTATCACAAATCTATTTGAAGTTTGATACCTTTTTCTGTAAGAAAACTTGTATTGCATGCTTTTCAGAAAGAAATTATAAACATGTATTATAATCATAATAATTTACTAGAACTGCACGATATTAAAAACTATGGCAATGAGGATAATATTGGTAAATATTGTTA